>NC_057400.1:30693627-31067714 GCF_019320065.1 Cervus canadensis | reverse complement strand
AGAATTCTTTTTTTTTTTTCATTTATTTTTATTAGTTGGAGGCTAATTCCTTTACAATATTGTAGTGGTTTTTGTCATACATTGACATGAATCAGCCATGGATTTACATGTATTCCCCATCCCGATCCCCCCCTCCCACCTCCCTCTCTACCCGATCCCTCTGGGTCTTCCCAGTGCACCAGGCCAGAGCACTTGTCTCAGGAAGCATGGAGTCTTAACCAGCAGAGTGCCAGGGAAATCCCATCCATTGCTATTTTTTAAAGTTTTAACGGAGCCGTGTTTTGAATACCACTGGAAAGTTTCCTAAAGTATTAGTCCTCTATAATAACAATCATCACAGAGTAAGGTATAATCGGAAGTGTCTCTTGTATAACTAGCAGAACTCCAGCTGATATCAAAGTTACATTAACAACATATTGTATTTAGCAGACATAGCATAAAAAAAATCCTGAATATATAACACATTCTTACACACTAATAAAATTATATAACTCTAATATAAAAAGAACAAAATACACAGATTATTCACAAAAGAAGAAATAAAAGTGTCTAACATCAAAATATATTATCTCAGAAAAAAATGGCTCAACAAAAGAGACATTTAACAACAATGTGTGTACCAAAGAAAACCCCCAAAACAAACAAAAACAAAACCCCCAAACCAATATATGCATTATTTCTGCATTATTTTAGTGTACCAAGAACGTTCTTGCCTTAAAGATGTTTACTCATACTATGCCTCTATCAGCAAAGTGCTCTCTCTCGCGCGCACCCATGCTCAACCTTTCTCTCTCACATTGCCTGGCCCCTACTCATCATTTAGGACTCACATCTCTCTTTCTTATGTTTCCTAGGCTCACTCTTGTATAGTTCACTCCTCTTACCGTCTATTAAAACACTCTGCTCTTGATCTTGGTGGCATTTCCCACACTTTTACAAACTTGTGTAATACTGGCCTCCCTCTAATAGACCTTAATCTCTTCGGGGCAAGGGTCTCATTTAAAGTTCACCACTACACACAAAACACTGTTGGCAAAGAAAGAGATTTTCCTTTACCCTTCCAGGTTCTCCTGACTGGCCTAATAGTTAAACTGACATGAGACATATTAAGAGGATGAGAAAAACTCACCAAATTTAATTACATATATATGGGGAACCTGGACCAACATGGGAGGTTCCAAAGACAGTCAGGCAAAGTGACGTATACACGTCATTCTGGGCTAAGGAAAAGGGGGGCATTGGTCTGGGACTTCAAAGGGGAGGAAGGTAAATCATAGGAAGATGGAAAAAAAGCAAATGTTTGGTAAATAAATGTTTGCTGGGCCATGTAGCAACAATGGGACCCAGTAATTTTAACAGATTTAACTAGGTTCCTCCCCATCTACCACTCTGAGTCCATATTACACTATAAATATTTCTGCTGATTGTTCTCTTACCTGGAATAGTTGCCTATCTAAGTTATTTTAGGCAGTTAAGAGAGAGGTGGAAAAAAAAACTTCCTGAGTCTTTCCTTTCTTCCTCACATGCCAGGCAATCAAGTTTTGAGATAGCAAAGTTTTCTTCTCTGCAACACCGAACATAGGGCCTGGCCTTGTATCTTTATTGATAAATACATGTGTTAATGAGATAACACTAAGTAAAGTAAGCTTTTTGGTGCTTAAAATAAATAATCTTGTCCTTGAGATTTTAGAACAGAACTGAAATGCTTTGCTGGAGCAAACACTGAAAACTTCAAATTGTTTATACTAGTAGAACTACTTATAACGTGTGACTTTTACAAGGTGTTTTATAGTTTTTAAGTAATCTTCTATGGGCAAATTCAACATAGTCCAGGTTTCTCTAAAAAGTTTCGCAGGAAACTGAATGAGATTTCAAGAGGTTAAATGAACTAGCTGAACATCTAAGTCCGTGGGAAAACAGTGAGGACCTGAGCACCGCCTTCAGCGCCTGGCTGATTGACAGCATGGGATGAGGCGTCATGCTGCCACCCCGGAGCACACAGGCCGGGAGTTAATTTCCTTTCTAGCCTGTGGTTTTAGTTTTATCCCTAAAGACAGGGACACTCTCTCTAAGTTCATGCTGATAGTCACTTGAAGCAATAATCTTCCTAAGTTCGATGTGATCACACCTCCGTCTACGATCTCAGAGTATGGCCTAATTGTTGCCCTTGCTGCTGCTGCTGCTAAGTCGCTTCAGTCGTGTCCGACTCTGTGTGACCCCATGGACGGCAGCCCGCCAGGCTCCCCCGTCCCTGGGGTTCTCCAGGCAAGAACACTGGAGTGGGGTGCCATTTCCTTATCCAGTTTACTCTATCATAGCCATATGTGTGCATATACAATGGGTTCCACAAACTTATCCTTTTAAGAAACAGCATTTCCCCCCCTTTGCTTTAAATTTACCAGAGCCCCTTCTCACGCAGCCCATGTGAAGTCCTATCTCATGCCTCCGTGGAAAATGCCCCTTGTCCATTACTGCGTGGAGCTCCCAGTATCACCCCTCAGGTGTCCAACAGGTTCTCTGGACACGGATTACTCCCGCCTGGCCCCGCCCCGCGTAAGGCTTCAGTCCAAATGACGCTGGCAGGAAGAACTCTGTTATGCCCACGCTGTGGAGAAGCTGGGAGCCTCCCGAGCGTGCAGCACCGAACTCTCTGCTCTGAGATCCTTCATCTCCCTCGCGCGCTGTCAACCAGGGGGCAAGATCACCACTTCCCCTCGCAGCCTCCGCCCCCACGCACACACTTCCTCCCAGCTGTAGGAGACCTTCTTCTTTTCTAGTATTTTCTCAAAGGAACACCCTCTCCCCAATCCCCTCCCCCCCGCGCCCCGGGACGCACAGAGCATCCCTTTCACAGGTTTAGGCAATTAGAAACGGCAAGAAGAAATACATCTACCTCTTCTGCGTCCTGCCCTAGAAAAGCCCCCAAAGCAATGAAGTAATAGGGATTTAGTGCGCTCTGTGAGGTAGGGGAAGAAGAAAATATCAGGAGGACAAATGTGCTATTTTTAACATAACAGCCTACTATGGATTTATTTCCCCAACGACAGTGTGGGCATCTTGACAGTAGTAAAGAATGCCTTTTGAATTTTGATATTATGATGCATAGTCACTGACATAATAGGTTCTCACAAGGAGTGGAAGGAAAATTTGAAGGAACAGAGGGAAGGAAAGATGAGGACAGGGAAAAAAAGGGAAAGAAAGAGGCAGGGAGGAAAAGAAAAAAGGCCTGAAAGAAAGGGAGAGGAATAGAAATACTGAATCAATGCAACGAGTGTGCATTGGACAAAGTAAGTATTCCAAGTATGTCACTAAATACTATTGGTCATAAAGAAATGCATCAGCATGCCAAAAATGAGAAGACAAGATAAATATATAAATATATATGCATGTGTCCTCATTCAGTCATGTCCACTCTTTGCTATCCCATGGACTGCAGTCCGCTGGGTTCCTCTGTCCATGGGATTTTCCAGGCAAGAATACTGGAGTGGGTTGCCATTTCTGCCTGTGAGGGATCTTCCCGACTCAGGGATTGAACCCCCATTTCCTGTGTCTCCTTCACTGGCAGGGAGACTTTTTACCACTGAGCCACGTGAGAAGCCCATAAATAAACATATAAGTAACTCTAAAACAGAGTGTGAAGACTTGCTCTACAAGGTCCCAGGAATCTGCCACATGCCCAGCCTGCCTAAAAAAGACCATTCCAAGGCACATATACTTTGGCCAACATGACTACCAACTTCTAGTCCCAGACTGTTCTGGAGGGTACACCCGACCTGAGGCGTTTAGCCAGCAAGCTGAGATGTGACCTTTTGTGAAAAGATGAGCTGAGCTAATGTTGTGTATTGACTGGATGTGGTTGCAACTCCACTTTTTATGACAAGGACAAAAAAAATTTTCTTTAGAAATAAAGCAGTATTGATATAAGAATGGAATTGTGTCAGGCTGACGTCTCTCATCTCATGTCCTTGATGAGCACTTAGCATCTAAGCCACTGGGGGCCCTGCTGGGGGTTTGTGGATAAGAACACGTGGAGAAGCAACTCTGGCAAGGGGAAGTTCGGACTTAAACTTGCAGGGCTGTCTCATCTGACCGTTCTCCCATCCTACTTGTGTCCTTACTATCCACTCTCTTACTAACTTGTGTGGGGTTTTCTATTCCTTCAGCAGAAGATCCTGACAAAACAAGAGCAATAAAGAGCAAAAGGAGTCAAGTTAAGAAGTTTCCTGCTCCTCCTCAGACAGGGGTGGCACAATCCTCAGCCAGGGGTCCTCAGTGCTGGCTGACCCTCAAGGTTACTTGTGCAATTTTAAAACACACTTTAAAACGCACTGAGGTTGGGAAGTTCTGGTGAGTTTAAAACCAGCAGCTCCAAGGTGAAGGAAGTCCAGACGGCCACATTTTTTTACAGTGTTGAGGGTTTCTCGGGCATAGCCAGAGGAGAGAAGATTACAGTTATTACATCTGTGTGTATGACTGCCGTCCTGAGCATCACTAGCCTTTACAAAAGGCTACACTTCTTCCTTTATTTTGTGTGCTTGGAAAACTTACAGTCCCTGACTCTTTAAAAGATGTATTGTGATGTGAATTGTTTTGGTGTTAATCATGTGATTAGTTATCTCTACAACCCAACCTTCGTGCTCAGACACTCAGTCGTGTTCGTGTTTGACTCATTGCAACCCTTTGGACTGTAGCCCGACAGGCTCCTCTGTCCATGAGATTTTTCAGGCCAGAATCCTGGAGAGGGTTGCCATTTTCTTCTCCAGGGGATCTTCCTGACCTAGGGATTAAACTCGTGTCTCCTGTGTTTCCTGCACTGTAGGCAGATTCTTTACCAATGTGATTAATTATCTATTCAGCCAATACTATGAGCCTTATTTCTCACCATCTGCTTTATTCAGTATCCCCTTCTATGTCACCATTTATTTTTAAATTTATCGAATATCTACTATATTCCAGAAATGGAGTTTTCAGCCTGGCCTGGGAGAGGATGACCCATATACATAGATAATTATAAGTCAAAGAAGTAGGTGGTGTACATCAGAAGAATAATGACATAAAGTTAATTGTACTAGTTGCAAAGTAATGTCTGGTGAAATAGCTGATTTCAAGATTTCTTGATTTATTCAGAAGGTTCTCAATTCTAATTCTCTTTCTAAATTCTCTGCTCTTCTCTGAGCTTCTGCTCTCTGACTTCAGCATTGGTGGGGTGATTATATATGAAATATTTCCCACTCAGATACTTTCCAAATGTTTCTCTGGTCAAAATATTTACCCATAGTCACTATAATTAAATAACAAAGTAAAAGTACATGCATTTTCATTTGTACCTAGTTCAAAAGGGGAGCATTGGTAAAAATATCATATTTAAGTGATAGGATGTCCCTGAAAACAAGTAATAGTCATATCGAATCTTGATTCAATTTGGTAAATGTTATCTGACTGCTGGGCAATCAGGAGACATATTGTAGCAACAGAGCAGCATGTCGCCTACAACAACCTTTTTATTTATTTAATCCAGCTCATTAATAAAGATCTTCTTTTCGTTTTCCTGATGTACGACTACTCCAAAACCACAAGCTCACATTTTGACAGCTAATTTTGCAGGATATAATTTTCCTGCTTAACCCAAGAGGAAAAAGAGACGGATGATTGAGATTAATCATTTGTTAAATTATAATTCTGTCACAGATAATAATTTGCAAGATCTTTTCCTTTTCTGAAGTCCCCAGAATGCGCCATAAATTGTCACACTTTGTAACAGAACGTGTAACACATTAGGGGAGTTCTAATAAAGCCAGTCTGCTAGAAAAACAAACCAATTGCCTTATAATTGGCATGTTCCCCACATGACTATTCTCCTGTGAAGGAACACTGTGCCTTGGGTGAAGAAGGGTTTAAAAATGATTATTCAAGAGGTGGTTATCGCCATCTCTTATTACCATTTGAGCTGTAATAAATGGTATTTTCTTTACTTCAAGTAAGCCTGTTAGAAGATTCCATTGTGTACCCAGAAGGTGAATCTGTCCCTTGTGGAAAAGTGAGCAAATTCAGAAATTTTTAATTATTTTCAATTAAAAAAGATATCAGCATAGCCATATAAAAATACTGAGTTTTTCAGAATGGCTATGTTAGTCCAGGGTCTACAGGGCTTACTCTTTTACTGGCATATCTCTCTGTAAACTTTGCTTTATTTACTAAATCCACTTGATAGGCATTTAATACTGTTCCAACAACAAAGGCAAAGAAATGTCAAGGATTTTATATGAGGCTGGCGGACAGTACATTGACTGTATGAGACTCTATGGGAGGGATGGGGGATGGAGCAGGGCTCTCTGTAGTTTCATGACCCACATTTAGCTAAATTGATTAGGGCTGAAGTTAAGGAGATCAGGGTCATGGGTTTAATGCCTGGGTGGGCCAGCAAGCTTTGCTCAGTTCACGTTTATAGACTATACTGAAATCCCACCAGTTACAGGAATACATGCTGAAGGGGTGCAGGGTAGAGAGGGTTTGAATGAAGCAGAACACTCCCATCCCTAATTCTTCTTTGAAAATAGTACCCAAAGACCTGTTCTGCCACGAGCTGACCACTTCTCACCAACCCCACAGCCTCCATTTGGGTTTGACCCACCACTATCTTTGCCAAGATTATTGATGTAGATTATTATTATTATTATATTATTATATGTTATTATATATATATATTATATATTATAATATGTAGATTATTATTCTGACTCCTCTCCCTACTACAAGCCCTGCCTCCTTTAGATTATTCTCAACAAAGATGCAGTGCAGTCCCATTATAACGAAAGTCGCAATTCATCACTCTTACGCTCAAAACCCTCTGATAGTTTCCTTTCTAACCC
The DNA here is from genome assembly GCF_019320065.1 of Cervus canadensis. NCBI lineage: Eukaryota > Metazoa > Chordata > Mammalia > Artiodactyla > Cervidae > Cervus > Cervus canadensis. The sequence continues at coordinate 31,060,845 of NC_057400.1, read as the reverse complement.
CAAGTAGGAGCTGAAACCCTTGCAATGCCAGTGAGACCCTAGATAATTTGCCACCTCCTCCCCTCAGTCTTTCTTCAACCCAATGGAAACCCTCTCCTCCCAAGCCCTCTGCAATGTCTGGTGTGTGATCCACAATAAATCTGGGCTTCCCTGGTGGCTCAGATGGTGAAGAATCTGCCTGCAACACAGGAGACGCAGGCTCAATCCCTGAGTTAGGAAGATCCCCTAGAGAAGAGAAGGGCTATCCATTCCACAATAAAAAATTTGTGTGGGAAAAACTGTTTACCAGAAGATACTGTTTTTTGATTCTGCACCTGAAGAAATGTGGGACAAAAGCCTGGCTTCCTTCTTAAAAACTGGAAAAAAGAGAAACAAACCCTAAATTGATCCCTTATTTGTTTCTTTGACAACAATAAAAGCAAAAGACAGATTAATATCTGAAATATCTCAGTAAGTAAAATTATCCCACTACATGTTAAAAAGTAATCTCCTGATTGCCTCAAAGAAAGAAATATTTTCCTAAATTTTTCATAAGTGTCTAGTCCCAGGAAGACACTGGTGTACAGTGTAATGCAATTTAAAACAGGAGATCTGCTTTGATCCTTGATACTCAATGTCAGTTCAGGGAAGACATAAATGTACAGGACCAGAACTAGGAACCCTACAGTTTGTAGAAGAGAATTATACAAATCTTTCCTGAGTATGTTCTGGCAAACTTAATGAAGGAATTCACGATACAGAACTAGTTTTAGTAATTACCTGTCTAATAAAAAATAGTGATTTACATTTACAGACTCATATAAGACCTCATTTGAGTATGTGGTACACATAAGGCATTCATTCATACAGTTAAAAAACATTTAATGAGCACCTACTATTAATATAAAGGAGGCACTATTCTAGGCAATGATGGTAGATAAATGAGAAAAGTTGGGAAAAGCATTGTCTTCATGGGGTTTATATTCTGGGAGTAGGAATCTATAAAAAAATAATAGATACTTTATATACTATACTACAGGCTGGAAAGTGCTATGGATTAAAGGAAAAGTGGACTTGAACAAGGGAAATCAGGAATCCTGTGGGTACCGATGGCATGGGAGGCAGGGTATGTAGCTGCATGTTACATATGTTACAGGACAGCAAGAACATCACTGTCACCACTTAAAACACCTTGGAGGTAAATGACTTCTCCAGGGGTAGTTGACAATTACCTAGCAGATACAGCTCTGAAGTCCAGCTTAAAAAAAAAAAAAAATCCTTTAACTTTTTTTATTTTTGTCTACACCTTGTTGCCTTTTTATATAATGGAACAGCATTGTTTTGATCATAAAGTCCCTTAAATCATATTTAATGCCTTGCTTTAAAGGCATGGTTTCATCCCAAGCACCCAGGGCCAGACCTGCACCCATATGCTAAGATTTTATCTCTCTCCATCCATGGTTTTCCTACATGCCTCTAGCCCATTGTGCCTGCAAGAGCAGCAGATATTAGTGGAGACAAGTCACCATGTTCTGTTGAGACCTGGAGATTATCAGCTCAATTTCTCTGGCCATGTAGCTGATATACGTATTTTTAGACAACAAAATGACAAGCAATATGATGAACAACTCTATAGCAATATTTTATTAAGGTGTCATATTTCAAAAAGAGTCTCCAGAATTTCTCATTTACTCTGAATGTCTACATTTCTTGTAGAAAAGGTTGTGACTGCCCTTAGAAAATATGTATTCAAAGGTTCTTTCAAATTAAAATGAGGCAGTGAAATGAAAAAAAAAAATCAGACAATGAGAAAGAAAGAGGGATCAGCAGCTACTAGGATACTTATGTTGGCTGACTTTCTCAAAAGGAAATACAGTACAAAAACAATCCACCCAAGACAAGGAAATTAAACATGACTTAGTGATGGTAACTGAATCTATGGCAAAAGCCCAAGTACCCTTTATTTAAATTAAATAAAAATTAGAAATAATTTAGGCTAATGTCTCAGAAAATTTTGATTTTTTACTTGGATATAAGTAAGAGGAAGTTGAAAAACTACCTGGTGTAAGGTTCAGTCTTGATCTTCTATGATATGCAAAAATGATTTGACCTTACCCTTTGGATGGCTATTTTCCTGTAACCCTTTACTTTTCCCTGTTGCTTTGATGTGTCTCTTCTGTCATAAGGATACTCTTGTATCTTTACAATCAGTGATTGTCATTAACATCTGGATTGCTTGGACATCTGCCTGAGACCATGCACCACTCACAAGACCACTGAGCCACTTCCATCACAAACCCTCCTGTAGCCCCGCTCAGCATAAACTGAGGCACAGAACTAGACACTCAACCTGGGTTGGAGAATCATGATACAGGGGAATCAGATGTTGGTTCTAATGAAAAAATTAACAGCCTCTGCTTCTGCTGTCTACATCTTCTTTGTCTGGACTTTCTGGAAGTCTGTGCTTCTAAACTGACAAATGAAGCTAAGATCACATAATCAAAACGACTGGGGGAAACTGGAAAACTCAATCAGCCAGGTGTTTTGCCTACACAGTCTCTAATGGCCAGTCTGATTAGTTGTTTTCATTATGTTATTTTCTTTTAGAATAATTGTTTTTTCCTATTATGTAAAGTAATGTATATTCGTTGTGGGAAATATACACACTACATGAAAGTAGCTGTGGATGTTTTTTTTAATTCCGACTATACTATTAATATTTTCTTATATCTCTTACAAGTCTTTAAGAAAACTTATATATCTGTATGTGTGTGTGTGTAATTTTATGCATTTATGCTCTACCTAGTATTTTGCAATCGATTTCTCATACCTAAAAATAAATCATGATTATTTTCCTAGATTATTGAATAGTACCTTCCAGCATGGTTTAATTATTGAATAGCACTATAATTTTCTTTAACCAGTCCCCTTTTGTTGGGCAATTAAATTGCTTCTAGTTTTCAAAGTTATGAAAACATAACATACTAATAAACAATTCTGGACAAATTTTTTATACAGATATGAGATTATTAGTAATGATTATATGAATGATTTTTGCTGAATAATATTGGTGCATTGACAACTAATTGAATGAAAGGGTCCAAGCAAATCTCCTAAATGATTACTTGTATTTTTTAGTCCAGTATGACAAAAACCCAAAAGGATAATGATATCTTAAAATTCTATACTGACATATTCAATGGCATGCTTTTATATACTTAACTCATTTTGATAGCAATGCTCATATCATCCCTCTGAGTTTATTAGGAGCAAAGGAAGAAGACCAACACCACTTGGTTCTGTGCTAGTCTTTGTGTGTGTTATCTTATTATGGTGTGGTTTAAACAGGTATCTTAGACTTGATTAATATATTATTTAAGCTATCAAATGTACACTGATTAGAGGCATTTTTGGAGTCAGGAGTGTTTGAAGCACTGTCTTCTACTGAATGTAAGTCTGAAAGGAGATGTGTTATTAATTCAGGGAATCTCCCTGAGAGTTCTTGTTTTAGAAGTTAACTACTTCAAAAGAAGCATAGATATTTATTAGCTGCATGGACCTTTCTTTGGTATTCTATTCAGTATTTTGTGTTTGGCCCCATCAACTAAGTACCTTTGGATTCTATACAAATCATTGTTTATGCCAATGCTCATATGCATTTATGCTCAATATGCATTTATGCCAATGCTCATGTTTATGCCCAAATCAAAAGTAACTTCTCCAGGTCACTATCCTTAAAAAGATGTAGTGCCATGGGACTCCTGAAAGGTCTCTAGAGGTCCCGTGAAATTTGGTTTCTAGAATAGCATCTAGAATATCATAACTGCCAGGAGTTTGAGTCCTAGTTGAACTATCACTCAGAGGGGATACCAAATCATAAGGCCTTCATCTTTTCCTAATATGCTTCCCATAACCCCATTGTTTCTGATAAAAGCTATTACTTCCCAAGGCTGAAGTTAAAACATCACTTTCCTAGAATCACCCTGGCCTTCTGCCATTCTGCACTGCTTAGAACCTGGAATGCAAGACATTTCTTTTTGGCAGAAATAAGTTAGTTTGTATCATATTTGAACCCCTTCTGCAGAAGTCTGGAGGAAATTGAATCTGTTTTGCAATTGTCAGTGGAGAGGCTTACACATGGAGACCAATCACAGACATCTGATACCTGTTTCCATAGAATAAGTCATAAGCTTGAACATTATAAATTGGTAGAGACTAGATCATACAGGTCTATAGTTCATTTTGGAAGAGATAGACTGCTTCATTGATTACAGAAGGTAATCACTGCATTGTCTGCTGCTGCTGCTAAGTCACTTCAGTCGTGTCTGACTCTGTGTGACCCCCACAGATGGCAGCCCACCAGGTTCCCCCATCCCTGGGATTCTCTAGGCAAAAACACTGGAGTGGGTTGTCATTTCCTTCTCCAATGCATGAAAGTGAAAAGTGAAAGTGAAGTCACTCAGTCGTGTCCGACTCGTAGTGACCCCAGGACTGCAGCCTACCAGGCTCCTCAGTCCATGGGATTTTCCAGGCAATAGTATTGGAGTGGGGCGCCATTGCCTTCTCCGACTGGATTGGAACAAATGCTAAATATAATTTGTCTATGTATATCCTAAACCAGCACCAGAAAAACAGTGCAAAAGCAGGGTAAAAGTGTATGTTCATCAATACCTAATTTTACACCAAGCATTTGTATTAACACAGCAGAATATCGGTATCATTCGCTGGTATTTTGAGTGATGAAGCCCTCAAAGTAACTGCTTTTTTTGTACTTCAAATATAGGTCATTTCACTGCATAGAGAAAGAAAAAATATTTTGAAACCCCCCCCACCCCCCGCCGGGGTTGAGAAATATAAAACATGTGAAGTAGAAAGATAGTTTAGGTTTCTTTTAAAGTTTCTGCATAAACCTAAACTGCTCTTCGGTAATTAAGGTATACCCTAATTGCTTGAGGCCATCCAACTTGAATAAACATTAGAAACCTTGACGATGTCCCGTGGAAAGAATCATCTTCACCCTAGTGTGGGAGAATTGAGGGAACCCATGAGGATTTGGTTGAGCACCACAATGCACTCATGTGCATCTACTGACACGAGGCACTGGGCCATCCCACAAGCCCAGAGAAGTGGAGATAAGAACCGAGTACCATAAGTGCAGACATGATGAATCTTACAATAAGTCAGCAGCAATATTCTTCAACTTGAGTCATGGCTTTCAATGTGCAGGTTCATGCAGGAGGAAACAGAGTAATGGTTAGAGAATGAACATGCAAGACCAAAAATGTGCTTTCAGATTATAGGATAACACTATGTGCAACATCCCATCTCCAACAAGGAGTGAGTTCTGCTAGAAACTCACATTGCTCAGTTGCTACCTTTAGAAGTTACCAGTTCACTTGCTTTTTTTTTTTTTTTTTTTTAGCAGTTATGCTCCATTTGTACCTCTTAGCTTGTCAGCACATCTCTGTGTGAACCAATGGTTCCAGTTGGTTTTTTATGCTCATTTAACCTGGGAGTCCTAAAATTCTATTGTTTGTACTTGTTGTTAAAAACAAAAACAAATCCAAAGTCAAACAAACTAAAAACTGGCATTGCTTTAAGGGAAACTTGCTGTCATATCAGACCACTGATATGAACACAGTACAAGACTACATAGTTTCAGCATTAGGTTTAGTGATTACATGTGTGCATTTTAATTCAACCAACTGGTGTTCTCTCAGGGCCTAGAAGAGCCTATAAAGCTAGGAAGCCCACATTTATTACATTCTCATAGGAAAGGAAAATAGCATACCTCTGAAGTGTGTATTGTATTTTGGTTTGATGTTTATTACTGCCAGGATTTGTCACCAGTGGTTCTGAAACCTGAGGTGAACTGGTACACATTTTAGTTCATGGATAGTTTTAGCTTGAAACAAGTAAACAATCTGATCTGACACTGTTTAAGGAACTAATGGAAGAAGGAAAGATCATAGATCTCGAAATTAATTAAACTCAGTAACAAAGCAGGGACTTCCTTGGTGGATCAGTGGTAAAGAATCCGCCTGACTAGCAGGAGACACGGGTTGGACCCTTGATCCAGGAAGATCCCACATACCACAGAGCAACTAAGTCCACGTGCCTCAACTATTGAGCCTGTGCTCCAGAGCCCAGGAGCCACAACTGCTGAGTCCATGTGCTCCAACTACTGAAACCCGCGTGCCCTAGAGCCTGCGCGCACAGAGAAGCCAGCACAGTGAGAAGCCCACGCACTGCCGCTGGAGAGCAGCCCCGGCTCAGGCAACCAGAGGAAGCCTGCGCACAGTCACCAAGAGCAGCCAATAAATAAATTAATTTAAAAATTTTTAAAATAACAAAGCAATATCTGTTAGTAACTGGAATAATCCTCCTAAATGGTGGTTTCTGAGTTGATGACCTAAGTAAATTTATGCCTAGGAAATTAAAGCTTTGTTACAATGTAGATGCTGCTGCTGCTGCTGCTGCTGCTGCTGCTAAGTCGCTTCAGTCGTGTCCGACTCTGTGCGACCCCATAGACGGCAGCCAATCAGGCTCCCCCGTCCTGGGATTCTCCAGGCAAGAACACTGGAGTGGGTTGCCATTTCCTTCTCCAATGCATGGAAGTGAAAAGGGAAAGTGAAGTTGCTCAGTCGTGTCGGACTCTTAGCGACCCCATGGACTGCAGCTCACCAGGCTCCTCTGTCCATGGGATTTTCCAGGCAAGAGTGCTGGAGTGGACAATGTAGATGAACCAGCCTCAAATCAAAGTATATTTAAACTTTAAAAGTACCGCATCCATCTAGTCTCCATCAATAGAAATGTTTTAAATAGGTTACATAAAGAAAAGAGAATGAAAGAATGAGATATTCATCAAAATATTTACATCTTGCTCTGTCATGAAGACTGTTACACACTGATATTTTGTCATACTTCTGATGGAAAAGACAGGAAGTCTCCATCTCAGGGCCCCATATAACAAATGAGATGGGGTTGGATGTCATCACTATCAATCACTGAGGTATAAGAGAGGGAGGTGGATCATCTAGACCCCAGTGAAATGAAACCAGAAGGTACCTGTGTCATCTTTGTCAGCCACTTTACTGCTTTAACTTCTGGATATAATTCAAAGAAAGAAACTTCCCAACAGAGGGATGGCTGCAAATCCAATGTGAGAAATATGTGAATAATAATACCTAATATTATCAAGAGCAGCAACTTAAAAGAACTTGTAGAAAACCCTTTTTGTTACATCTTGGATGTATAAAGTTTTCTCTCAAGGCTTATAAAATCAGCAAATTAATTAAGAGAGGACCTAGAAAAGAGAAGGGACTCTCCCCTAATCTTTAGCCAAGAATGCTCCATAAACACCCCCCGGCAATCTGACAAGGTAGAATTATAGCATCATCATTTCACAAATAAGAAAACTAAGACCGAGAAAGAGCAGACATCTCTTTCAATATCACCATACAGGAAAGTAGTAAACTGGGAAACCTTATCTGCTGGCTCTGTCAATGATTTTTCAAATAGCAGAGTGAGAGTGATGAAATAACCATGGAAGATGTGAAAGTAAAGAATGTATATTGAGTTGGTTAAAAGAAAAAATCGATGATTTGAAAACCGCAGAATGACTTAAATGTCACTGCTCTAAACCCCAACCCTCCTGAAGGCATTTGTCTCTTCAAAACAGAAGTGAGATGTATTTAGACCAGAGAGAAAGCTCCTAGGGTTATTTCCCTACCCTACAGTAAACTAAGGTGGTGACACCTCCAGAGAATAAGGGTACACAATGGTAAATTCCTTTTGGAATTGCTGAAATAAATATGGAGTTACTCAGTTTTCTGGATTTGGACTTGTTTGGGTTCCAAGAGCCAAGTTCTTTCTGACTGTGCAAACATGTGAGGCTTCAGTAAGCCATGAAACTTTTAACACCAATGTTCACAAAAGTCTGCACATATTTGGAATCTTTTTTGGAGTCAACCTTAGGAATATTTTTGAAGCCAGATGACATAATTACCCTCATTTTTTAGTCAACCACACCCAACTATTGAACAACAAAAATGTTATTAGTCATACTGCAAATCCTCTGTACAGCCCAAAGCAGTTTCAATTTATACATAGCAAAAACTTGAGACGCTTTCAAAGGAGAAATATCTGACCCTTTATGCATATTCAAAATAATATTCCAAAGTCTAGGAAGACAGTTTCTAGAAAAGAACTCAAACAATTAGAGAGCAATGTCAGTGTAATTTTAGTAGTGGCCTCCAAGGTGACTGCTTTAAATGACTTCACTCATTTGGATGTTTGGCTTCAGAAATGTTTATATAATCAATTTAAGAATCCGTCTCATAATGAAGATAATGACAATGTATCATTAATTTCAATAGTAATGTTACATTTTAGTTATATGTTATTGACTTCTATGATTTTTCTTGCTAATTGAGATATACCTTGTGGTAAAGGACCCAGATCTCATGTGTGCAGCCTGAAGAATTTTAGCACATGTATTAATATGTCCATCCCATTCATGGGAAATAGATGGGGAAACAGTGGAAACAGTGTCAGACTTTATTTTTTGGGGCTCCAAAATCACTGCAGATGGTGATTGCAGCCATGAAATTAAAAGACGCTTACTCCTTAGAAGGAAAGTTATGACCAACCTAGACAGCATATTAAAAAGCAGAGACATAACGTTGCCAACAAATGTCCGTCTAGTCAAGGCTATGGTTTTTCCAGTGGTCATGTATGGATGTGAGAGTTGGACTGTGAAGAAAGCTGAGCGCTGAAGAATTGATGCTTTTGAACTGTAGTGTTGGAGAAGACCCTTGAGAGTCCCTTGGACTGCAAGGAGATCCAACCAGTTCATCCTAAAGGAAATCAGTCCTGGGTGTTCATTGGAAGGACTGATGCTGAAGCTGAAACTCCAATACTTTGGCCACCTCATGCGAAGAGTTGACTCTTTGGAAAAGACCCTGATGCTGGGAGGGATTGGGGGCAGGAGGAGAAGGGGACGACAGGGGATGAGATGGCTGGATGTTATCACCAACTCGATGGACATGAGTTTGAGTAAACTCTGGGAGTTAGTGATGGACAGGGAGGTCTGGCGTGCTGCGATTCATGGGGTCACAAAGAGTCGGACATGACTGAGCTACTGAACTGAACTGATTAATATGTTCTTTGAAATGAGCATCAAGGTCAAGACATAGAGCATTTCAAGCACCTGGCAAAGCTCCCTAGGTTCCCCACTCCAGGCTGACTGACCTGACCTCTAATCGCAATAGATAAATTTAGTTTACTTTTGAACTTCATATAAATAGAATTACAGAATTGTACTCTTTTGTACTGGATTTCTTTCATTTAATTTCATGTCCACAGATGCACCCATGGTCTTGTGTGTAACACTATTTAGTTCTTTTTCTTGCTTTGAATACTGCATTCTATGGTTAGACCACAATGCATTGACCCATTCCACTGTCAGTAGAAGTTTGGATTATTTATGTTGGGGTCTTTACGGACAAAGCTGGAATGAGCACTCTGATCTTTGTCTCTGGGTGGAGCTAAGTCCTCATTTCCATTTGGTATGTTGCCAGGAGACAAATTGCTGTGTCATACCTATTATAACTTTCATAGGCACCACCAGAAATATTTTCAAAGTGTTTATACTAATTTACACTCTGGTGTTAGTTAAATGACATAAAAGGAAAAACTGTTTAAGCAGTTGACTTTCCTGGATTCATCAGTGTTTCTTTACATGAGCTGTTCTTTTTGTGAAGGAAAGCTTACAGATATTAAAACAAAATCTCTGCCATAATATTTTCCTCTTTGCTTTCCTGGACTATTTCTAACCCACTGAATTTGCAAAGTCTCTGTCTTCTTTCTTGCTATGTTCTCCAGAGACACCGGGTGATTCCTCTATAGCACTTTACTGTTGATTTGTGTGTCTGGTATTTGCAGTTGGGGTGAACTGCTGGCAAGAGAGTGGGCCATGCTCTCTTCTCTCACCTACTACCTGTGTGGATAAGACTCTGATCAGCCTCAGAGGCAGAAGGCCATGACTTGCTCTGTGTGTGAGCAGACATGAGACCCAGGAGGTTTGACAAAGATGGTGTGACGTCTTCAACAGCATCTCATAAAACTCAGAGAAATACAGTGACAAATTCAATTCCAAATGCTATGCTCACCACTGCCTGAGCCTCCATATTGTCTTCATTCAAAATTTCATCATTAACTTGCCCAGATAATTATCTTTTAGTAAGGCCAATGTTCTAATTCTAGTCAAGAAAACAAAATATTACTGTCAGCTCTTCCCAGCTATATGCTTTAGTGATTCCAGATGTGCAAATCAAAGAGATGTTGGCAACAGTGCACTGTCTAAAAAAAAGAAAAAGAAATGAAATGTGCAGACTATTTGCTAAACATTTCAAAGACTCTAGAAATCCAGCTGACACCAAAATCAATATTTACATTTTAATCTAAATCAATATTTGCATTTTAATCTTTGCTTAATTTGACCTAATAGAGCCTGTACCAAAGATAAAAGCCATTTGAAGTTGAACTTATTTTCCCCCCATTATTACTTTTGCCCCTACTACTTTTTTGTAAAACATTTTGGAGGAAGCAGATATTTGATTTAAATTGTTCATTTTCAAAATAAATATCTTTCTTTTCTGGGAACACAGATCAGGAATCCTGTATTGGGAGTTTTGTTTATATTATCTTATTATGTATGGCTTAACAGTTCTTTATTTTTCTTGTAACTTAATGAAACTGAAGTAAAACAATTGGTACTAATTTGTACTAATTTGACATGTATGTACTGGATATAATCCTCAAATTACAATATAAAGCTATAATAATTAATATGACATATTAATATATTAATTATACTATCAATATGACAGTTTTAAATTTTAATATGTTTAATTTAATATTATATTAATTATAATATTAATATGACATAGTTTTAAATTTTTTACCTCATTATAAAATTATAAAAACAATAGTAATAAAATAACAGCTCATGTTAAATCAAAACAATAGCCCATGTTAGTTTATACTTTGGCTCTCTGACCATTTCACTCAACTAAAACATGAGAATAGGAAATTTAAGAGGAAATACAGGGCCACTGTGTAGGCTAAATGGACATATCAACAGTCATAACATCCTGTGCTTCTTTAAATGTCCTAAGTTTTTTCCCTCAGTTTTACAGAGATATAATTGACATAGCTCACTGTATAAATTTAAGATGTACAGCATAATGTTTTGACTTACATAGACTTACATACATAGTGAAATAATGACCGTGATAATTATAGTTTAGCATCCTCCTGTGTTTCTTAAAAATTATTTCAAGCTTCCACTCAGGGCCTATGTACTTTTAATTTACGTATAATACTAACCAACTATGCAAAGCAATCAGCTTTCAAACTCATCGTAGAAGTGAAACGGTTTGGTGAGAGTTTGAAATAGTGCCACAAAAAAGCATATGGCAATAAGAAATGGTAGCTAATAGCAAAAAAGGAATAGTTACCCAAAATAAAAAAGCAATAGCAATTATTATTAATCCTGAAGAAGCATGGCTGCTACAGTCATTTTGTTTAGGGAAAACAGCTTGCCTGCCTCGGGTACATCTTTTTGTCTTTTACTCTAGTTAGTGGTGCAGTGTGGGCTGCAGGTTAGGGTAGCCTGAAAGCCCCTACTCAGGTGGCGTCACTAGGATCCCCTTCCGCCCTCAGGCTTCTCTGGTGTTGCAACGTGACACCAAAAGGAGTTCATTTGTCATTATTATGCAAGCAAGTCTGGGTTTATCACTTCTGGAGACCCGATGGACTGCAACCATTGAGCCTCCATGCCACAACTACTGAAGCCCACGCCTTAGAGCTTGTGTTCTGCAACAGATAAGCCACTGCAATGAGAAGCTTGCATAATGCAACTCGAGTAGCCCCCTCACACTGCAACTGGAGAAAAGCCCATGTAGTAACAAAAATCTAGCACAGCTAAAAATAAACAAATATATGTTTTTTTTTTAAAGTTGAAAAAAAGAAAAGAAGATATGGATCTAGCAGGAGAACTTAAGAAAACAGGGAACCTGAGAACACTAAATTAAAATTGGTTTTCATCTAGATGAGTAGTTTGCAGATTATATTCCAGGGAGCCCAGAAATCATATAATTGTCCTTCAGAGTACATCATGGGGTTAGAGGCAGTTGATACAGACAGGTAACAGTTTGGGCCCACTTTTTTGCCTTAATAGCATGTTTACTTTCTATTCTAAATGTAAAGGTTCTACCTAAAATTACATTTGAAAAAAGAATTTACTACTATAAAAATAAAATTTGTGAACCATAATGGGAAATCTTTACATATACCGTTGGTTATGCTCGGTTGTGTCCGACTCTTTGCAACCCCCGGACTGCAGCCTACCAGGCTCCTCTGTCCACAGGATTTTCCAGGCAAGAGTACTGGAGTGGTTTGCTATTTCCTTACCATTGGGGTATATCAAAATACTGGGAATCTCCATGCTTTGGAGGTAATTCACAGATTATTTCTTTGAAGTACCAACAATTTCTAGTCCAACAGCAAGCTATTATTCTGTACCTGGCTAACAGGATCTCTGCCATTACATGATAACATCAGAGTCAGATGGGTTATAATATTATAATAAAGTTCTTAAATATTAATATAAATGCACATTTCTTTGGAGTAATGTTATGCCCAGGTTCAGGCTTGGGCCTCGTTTTTTACAACTGTGGGAGTGAAAAGGTTCAGACAAGTAATATTTAAAATTAGCATAACATTCCCACCTGCCCTTTGCTGCCTGCAGTAAGAAGTGTCTTGCAGAGTTATGTCTGTGTCACTGAACTATGCTATACAGATGGGGTTTGATTGGCCTGTAGGCTTAAAGTGCTCAGAAAACACTTCAACAGGTGGAGACAGGAAGGTCTTTGACGTTGAGGGTGGTTATTTGAAGGCAATGCACTGCAGAATGTGTTTGAACGTCAAGGTTAGAGCTTAGTAATAGGGAAGACTGTCTACAAAATGGAAACTCATTTCTCTAAGCCACAGAGCAGCCTAACAAGTCCGTTTGGGGGATGAGTTCTTTGAATGGCCTTAGAGCTCTTAGAAGACAGACTCTAATGTCATGTTGAGTTGTATCAGGCTTCAGGCTCATTTATTCTTTGGAAACATCATCGCTCAAGAGTAAGAATAAGCAAAATTTTCAGATTTTATTCATGCTGGATTTTTTTCCCCCAAGGTCATCTTTCTTACATTTCTTTCCTTTCTTCTTCTTTAACTTATGGTTTTTCTCTAAACCAGGTGAGCCCCTGTTGGATAATTTGTCCTCTAATAAGATCAATTCATCTTCCACTGACCTCTGCAGTCAATTACGCCACTTTTAAAAGCTCCCCAAGTTAAAAATTTTCAATATCTGCTGATATGTCATGTTATTAAATCAAACCTTCAGATATTTAAAAATTTTCTTCTGCTCAAAACAGGAGCATAAACAGCAACAACAAAAACCCCATCCCTCCTCTTTGACAGTGCAGCATTCCCCTCTCAGTTGCTGAGGAAAATCTAGCAAAGCCAAGCACAGAGTATCTGTTCTCTGTATCTTGTCCCTGCCTCCACGCTCCAGGGTGTAGACTGGAGTCAGCAAGAACTGGGGGTAGGAAATCCTAACAAGTGAGCAGAAATTAATTTAGACTACTAAAATTTACTCCCCAAAATGAAAAAAAAAATAGCTGAAAGAGAAAAGGCTATATCAATAAAAAGCATGTCATAGGTAGTGTGAATAGGGAGAGATGAGTGAGTTAGGGAGGCAGAGGATGGAGGAGGAAGAAAGGAGGAAGATTCCACCAGTGCACAGAGTCCAGGCTGAAGAAGCGATGCCCTTTCTCTGCATCCATGTTCCCTAATCCCCTTGCCAGTGGTTCTCCAATTGCAGGCCTGAAGTGGGGCCTGCAATTCTGCATTTCTAACTCATTCCCAACTTGATGCCGCAAGGCTAGGAACCATACGTGGAGTTACGAGTTTAAACAACCACTGTTCCTCAGAGAAAGTCTGGAAAGAAACACACACCTACAATCAATTAACCTTCAACAAAAGAGGCAAGAATACACAATGGGAAAAACACCGTCTCTTCAGCAAGTAGTGATAGGAACATTGGACAGCCACATGTAAACCAACAGAAGTTAGGACACACCCTCACACCATACACAAAAATAAACTCAAAATGTCTTAAACACTTAAATATAAGACACAATACCATAAAACTCCTAGAAGAGAATTTAGGCAAAACATTCTCTGACATAAATCATACCAGTGTTTTCTTAGGTCAGTCTCCTGAGGCAATAAACAAAAGCAAAAATAAACAAATGGGACCTAATCAAACTTACAAGCTTTTGTACTACAAAGGAAGCCATAAACAAAGTGAAAAGACAGCCTACAGACGGGGAGGAAGTATTTGCAAATGATGCCACTGACAAGGGCTTAATTTCCAAAATGAACAAACAGATCATACCACTCAACAACAAAAAAGCAAATAGTCCAATCAAAGAATGGTCAGACCTAAACAAACATTTCTTCAAAGAGACACAGATGAATAACAGGCACATGAAAAGATGTTCAACATCACTAATTATTAGAGAAATGTAAATCATAACTACAACAAGGTGCCATGTCATACCAGTCAGAATGACCATCACTTAAAAATCAGCAAATAACAAAAGCTGGAGAGCATGTGGAGAAAAGGGAAACTTCTACTATGTTGGTGGGAATGTAAATTGGTGCAGCCACTATGGAAAATAGTATGGAGATTCCTCAAATAAAAATAAAAATTATAATTACCATATGATCCAGGAGTTCCACTTCTGGGAATATATCTGGATAAAACTATAATTCAAAAAGATACATGCATCCCTATGTTCATAGCAGCACTATTCACAACAGCCAAGACATGGAAACAACTTAAATGTCCATTGAGAGATGAATGAATAAAGAAGATATGATACATATATACAATGGAATACCACTCAGCCATAAAAAGAATTAAATAATGCTGTTTGCAACAACATGGATGTAACTAGAGATTATTATACTAAGTGAAGTAAATCAGAAAGATAAAAACAAATACCATACAACATCCCTTATACATGGAATCTAAAATATGATACAAATGAACCTATCAGGTGGTGCTAGTGATAAAGAACAAGTCTGCCAATGCAGGAGGCACAAGAGACGCGGGTTTGATCCCTGGATCGGGAAGATCACCTGGAGAAGGAAATGGCAACCCATTCCAGCACTCTTGCCTGGGAAACCCCATGGACAGAGGAGTCTGATAGGCTGCAGTCCGTGGGGTTTGCAAAGAGTTGGACATGACTGAAGTGACTTCAGTTCAGTTCAGTTCACTTCATTCACTCATGTCCAACTCTTTGAAAACCCCACGGACTGCAGCACACCAGGCTTCCCTGTCCATCACCAACTCCCAGAGCTTGCTCAAATTCATGTCCATTGAGTCAGTGATACCATCCAACCATCTCATCCTCTGTCATCCCCTTCTCCTCCTGCCCTCCATCTTTCCCAGCATCAGGGTCTTTTCAAATGAGTCAGTTTTTTGCATCAGGTGGCCAGAGTATCAGAGCTTCAGCTTCAGCATCAGTCCTTCCAATGAATATTCAGGACTGATTTCCTTTAGGATTGACTGGTTGGATTGCCTTGCAGTCCAAGTCTCAAGAGTCTTCTCCAACACCACAGTTCAAAAGCATCAGTTCTTTGGTGCTCAGCTTACTTTATGGTCCAACTCTCACATCCATACGTGACTACTGGAAAAACCATAGCTTTGACTAGAGGGATCTTTGTCGGCAAAGTAATGTCTCTACTTTTTAGTATGCCATCTAGGTTGGTCATAGCTTTTCTTCAAGGAGCAAGCGTCTTTTAATTTCATGGCTGCAGTCACCATCTACAGTGATTTTGGAGCCCAAGAAAATAGTCTGTCACTGTTTTCACTGTTTCTCCATCTATTTGCCATGAAGTGATGGGACTGGATGCCATGATCTTAGTTTTTCGAATGTTGAGTTTTAAGCCAGATTTTTTACTCTCCTTTTCACTTTCATCAAGAGGCTCTTTAGTTCCTCTTCACTTTCTGCCATAAGGGTGGTGTCATCTGCATATCTGAGGATATTGATATTTCTCCCGGCAGTCTTACCATGAAGCAGAAGCAGACACAGAGTACACACTTGTGGTTGCCAGTGGGGAGAGGGAGTGGGAAGTAATAGACTGGGAGTCTGGAATTTTAAATGCAAACTATTATATATAGAATGGATAAATAACAAGATCTTATTGTATCCAATATCTTGTGATTTACCATAATGGAAAAGTGCATGAAACAGAATATATATATGTGTACATTCTTTTCCAAAGTGCATATATGTATAACTGAACCACTTTGTTGTACAGCAGAAATTAACACATTGTAAATCAACTATACTTCAGAAAAATAAATTAAAAACAAACAACTTCCACCCCCATACCACCTCCCCCCCACCAAAAAACAACCATTGTTCCTAATCTCTTGAATGTCTCTCCAGAGGCAATCACTGAACATATGATCATAACATACACAAGTTTTTTGTTTTTTGTTTTCATACACAAGTTTTTAAGAAGACATAATACTTTACTGTGTCAGCCAGCATTCAGAGAAACAGAACTCACAGAACAAGTCACTTTATACCTAGGGGTGTGGGGGAGGGTGAGATTTTAAAGAAATTGGTTCACCCAGTTGTGGGAATTGGAAAATCTGAAATTTATAGAGCAGGCTGGAAATTATGTTACCATCTTAAAGAAGAGTTTCTTCTATAGGGAAGCACAGTTTTACTCTTAAAGCCTTTGATTGATTAGATAAGACCCACCTACATTATCAAGGGTGATGTATTTTATTTAAAGTTAACTAATTTCAATTATTAATTCTATCTACAAATATCTTCAGAGCAATAACTAGGTTAGTGTTTGAACAAACAACTTGCAGGCCATGATCTGACCAGGTTGACATATAACATTAGCTTTCACACATACTATGTAATTTTCAGCAGATTTGTTTTTCCCTCCCTTAAAATGTCTTGGAAATCATTCTTCATTAATAGCAACATTGAATTCTATTATATGAATGTATTATAATCATACAAGTAGTCTTTTATTTTTGAAATTATACTCTTTGCTATTACAAAAATGCTGCTGTGAACATTTTAGAAAAAACTGTCTTTAACCACAAATATGAATATATCTGCAATATAAATACTTAGGTCTAAAAATACTAGTCAGGGGTGTGTAAAGTTTTAATTTTCATAGAAATTAACCAATTATTTTTGAAAAATAGACTTTGCTGATTAAAACCTTTAGTAAAAATGGATAAGAATTTGTTTTCACACATTCTCAATGACATTATACTGCAAAATATTTTCAGCTTTACCAGATACATGAAAATGTTCCTTCAAGTTTTATTTTGTGGATGATCACTATTTTTATGGTTTGAAGTTGTTTGCAATTTCATTTCTTTTCTTTCTCCTGCCCATATTTCTGAGGTCATTAGTATTTTTGATTATTGATTTATTAGAATTTAATATATCTTATGAATATTAGCCATCATATATATATATTATATATATATATATATACATATATACACAATGCAAATATTTTTTGAAACCATTGCAACATTGTTAATCGGCTTTACCCCAATACAAAATAAAAAGTTAAAAAAAATTATTGCGCATATTTTGATTGACATTGAATTAAAGTTACAAATAAATTAAGGGAGAATGGGTATTTCATGCTTTCTCAACAGGGATAATTACAACTTAAAGGAACAAAATCTAGTTTTTGGAGGTCAAAAAATTTATTTTCTTTTTAAAAAAACTTACTCTTTTTCTGTATAAAACACAGATAAGTGTATAGTATATAAACAGATATTTAGTGTATCTGTGATATTAAAATTTAATTGGAGAGGGAGATTAAGAAAAAAATACACCCAAAAAAGTTCCTTTGGAGGCAATATTGTAAATACAGTTGAGAAACACTGATCTAGCTATACAAAGCTGAGTCTTCTTAGCTAAGAACAGGTCGGTTCTTAATACATACTTAAGCCTTTTAGGTCCAATGTGGAATTTAAAAATTTTCTTCAAATATATCTGGGCATTTATTTCCAGGTGGTTTACCTTGACTTAAAATTTAATTTGAGGACAATCTTGTCAGAATTTCTAACTGTAATGATATGGTTATTTTTTTTCTCATTCTCTAGCATTAATATAATCAGGAAATAATGAAAATTTAGCATCACTTTCTAATCTTTATACTTCTTATTATTCTATTTGCTTTAATATGTTCATTCTGTATGTGCTTCACTGATGCAGAAAACCATCTCAGGTACAATAAAGAAAAATACTTTAAAAATAATATACATTATATATTATAATATGTGTATAATACATAGTCAGAATATTTATGTACACATAAATATTCACTGAATATTAATATATGCTACAGGTACCCTGAAGTGTTTTTGCTTTACCTTATTTGCAAAGTATACAGCATTGAACTCTGAGTTCAGAGGCCATTCTCCTTTTCAGAGAGAAAGATAGACTCCCAGCATTCACAAGGATTATATACCAAGATACCTGTAAATTTCCAAATCTGCAAACAATTCTATTATTTTCCTTAAGAAAAGCAAATGCGACAGCAATGAGACAACAAAACTGTGGTACCAAGATGGGGACACAGGGTATTCAGCTACGTATTTCAACAAAAATGACAAACGATTGTGTTCCATGTCGCAAATCAGCAAACAGTAGGAACAGTGGTTGTCAGATCCAAGGATTAGATATTAGAATCTTGTTGCAATGTGACAGAACAAGGCATGAGGCTATTTCTAAAGTAGGTCCACTAGTTTAGGCTTAAGAGGGAATTTATTCTTGTGAATGAGCATCCCAATGTAACTAATCACATCCACATTCCCTGGTAACAGTGTTCCCAGCAAGCAGCCTGGGGTGGCATTTAATTGAGACTCTAGTATACTGGTTTTCCCTGGTGGCTCAGATGGTAAAGAATCTGCCTGCAATGCAAGAGACCTGGGTTCGATCCATGGTTTGGGAAGATCCCCTGAAGAAGGGCATGGCAACCCACTCCAGTATTCTTGCCTGGAGAATTCCATAGACAGAGAAGCCTAGTGGGCTTACAGTCCATGAGTTCACAAAGAGTCAAACACGTCGGAGCGACTAACGCTAGTGCATTATTACAAAGTGGAAAGGAAGTAAAACACTAAATAGACTCGCTTTGTAAAACTTCTCGGAGTAAAACTTTTGACTTGATGCCAAACATCCAGATGAAAACCGAAGAAAAACAAAGACAACTCTCCAGATGTCTTCCTTTAGTGAATATACAGGGATCACTCTTATTTTTTCTTTTTGGGGGAATAACTCAAACAGCATAAGAAAACAAGGACCAGAGGACACATTAGGGTCATTAAAGGGGACGCTCACCTCTTACAGGAAAACAGCACACATGACAGTGAATGACCAGGACAGCATGAGGTGATCACCAGAACCCCAAATTACTCACCCATCTCTGCATCTGTGATTTCAGCCATCTAACTCGTAAAACTTACATTTCCTCCTACTGCAAAAAGATTGGACTTTCCAGCCTCTTGACGTTGAGCCAGTGGGACATGAGCAGACACCACTCACGCAGAAACTTGGGATGGCTTGTGTAGTTAGTGGGGAGACTTACCACTGCAGTCATGCTGCACCATGGAAGAAGCCGCCCGGGGAGCCCACTGGTCCAGGGAAGACGAGAACTTTGCGGAGTGAATCTGGCCCCAACCTAAAGCCACACCCAGACTCAATCAGCCTCAATACGCCAGCAAATTTGGAAAACTCAGCAGTGGGCACAGGAAAAGGTCAGTTTTCATTCCAATCCCAAAGAAAGGCAATGCCAAAGAATGCTCAAACTACCGCACAATTGCACTCATCTCCACGCTAGTAAAGTAATGCTCAAAATTCTCCAAGCCAGGTTTCAACAATATGTGAACTGTGAACTTCCAGATGCTCAAGCTGATTTTAGAAAAGGCAGAGGAACCAGAGATCAAATTACCAACATCCACTGGGTCATCAAAAAAGCAAGAGAGTTCCAGAAAAGCATCTACTTCTGCTTTATTGACTATGCCAAAGTCTTTGACTGTGTGGATCACCACAAACTGTGGAAAATTCTGAAAGAGATGGGAATACCAGACCACCTAACCTGCCTCCTGAGAAATCTGTATGCAAGTCAAGAAGCAACAATTAGAACTGGACATGGAACAACAGACTGGTTCCAAATAGGGAAAGGAGTACGTCAAGGCTGTATATTGTCACCCTGCTTATTTAACTTATATGCAGAGTACATCATGAGAAATGCTGGGCTGGATGAAGCACAAGCTGGAATCAAGATTGCCAGGAGAAATATCAATAACCTCAGATATGCAGGTAATACCACCCTTATGGCAGAAAGTGAGGAAGGTGAAAGAGAAGAGTAAAAAAGTTGACTTAAGGCTCAACATTCAGAAAACTAAGATCATGGCATCCGGTCCCATGACTTCATGGCAAACAGATGGAGACACAGTAGAAACAGTGGCAGACTTTATTTTTGGGGGGCTCCAAAATCACTGCAGATGGTGACTGCAGCCATGAAATTAAATGACGCTTACTTCTTGGAAGAAATGTTATGACCAACCTAGATAGCATATTAAAAAGCAGAGACATTACTTTGCCAACAAAGGTCCATCTAATCAAGGCTATGGTTTTTCCAGTAGCCATGTATGGATGTGAGAGTTGGACTATAAAGAAAGCTGAGTGCCGAAGAATTGATGCTTTTGAACTGTGGTGCTGGAGAAGACTCTTGAGAGTCCTTTGGACCGCAAGGAGATCCAACCAGTCCATCTGAAAGGAAATCAATCCTGAATATCCATTGGAAGGACTGATGCTGAAGCTGAAGCTATGATACTCTGGCCACCTGATGCGAAGAGCTGACTCCTTTGAAAAGACCCTGATGTTGGGAAAGATTGAAGGCAGGAGGAGAAGGGGATGACAGAGGATGAGATGGTTGGATGGCATCACCAACTCAATGGGCATGAGTTTGAGTAAACTCTGGGAATTGGTGATGGACAGGGAAGCCTGGCGTGCTGTAGTCCATGGGTCACAAAGAGTCAGACATGACTGAGTGACTGAACTGAAAGCCTCAATCAACCAGTTCCCAGCCAACTCACAGACGTGTGAGAGACAGTAACTGTGTCTTAAACCACTAAGTTCATTACACAGAATTATTGGGTGGAAAGAGCTGATCCTTATCATGAACCCAAAATAGACTGAGCATGAGTAGATGTCTATAACACAATGTTTCATGTAGACCTCATTATGTTCATAGTGATGTTGTTGGCTGGGAACACCTGATGCACACAGCTAGGGCCCCCAAAGATCTTTCTCCAACCAGAGCCAGTGCTGTACCTGGACTGGCCCCTGTGGTTCTGTTTACAACTGCAAGATGCATCTCAGCAACAACCATAAAGGAACTTTGGAGAAACAAGGTTTATAACTCACTGAGGATATATGGTGAGGTCTTGGGGAGAGAGAGGAGGATCTTGGATTCTGCCTTTATTGGGCTGAGAGTGGCACACCTAAGGTTTTGTGGGTTTACTCTTTATTGAAAAATTTAAAACAGAAGAGCAGAGATTAAGGTACAGGAAGGGAAAATGCAGTCACTCAAGCAATCAATTATATAGGATCTGTAAAAGGGGAACCTCATGGGCGGAGCAGCCTAGTTCTTTGTCTAGTTGTTTAGACAGGAGCTATGTCATACAGCTTGCAATATGTTTATTTGAGATACATGTCTTTGAAATGGATGCCTTAGTAATCAAAGGCTCAAGTCGTGTCTGACTCTGCAACCCCACAGATTATAACCTGCCAGTCTCCTCTGTCCATGGGCTTTTCCAGACAAGAATACTAGAGTAGGTTTCCATTTCCTTCTCCAGGGGATCTTCTGGACCCAGGGATCAAACCTGCATCTCCTGCATTGCAGGCGTATTCTTTACCACTGAGCCACCTGGGAAGCCTAATAGGTGTAGTAAAAATGCTAAATTTGGGCCTGAGCAGTTTTTAAAGACTCTCTAGGGCAGTGAGGCTCCATTATGGCTACACATCAGAATCAACTGGGAGCTTTCAAAAATCCTCATATCGAGGTCCCATCCCAGGAATATGTAAGCGGAGATGCAGGTATCAGTACTTTTAAACTCACCAGGTGACTGCAATAAGCAGCTAAGTAAGTTTGTCAATCACTGGCTTTATAAGCTCAATGATGAGTTAATTTCAGTTATTTATTTATTTATTTTTTGGCCACACCATGTGGCATGCAGGATCTTAGTTCCCCGACCAGGGATTGAACCTGTGCCCCCTTCAGGGGAAGTGAGGAGTCTTAACTACTAGACCGCCAGGTAAGAACCCTCAATGATGAGTTAAGAGCCTGAACACTGTGATTTATATTTGGTCTTAAACATGACTGCACTTTGCTGTTGTGAAAGAGCCCTTAGCAACACAGCAGTCCTCAACACCCCTGTCATAGTGGAAGGGGCATCAGCTGTGCCTCTTTAAGTAATTCAGACTCAAATTCAGACCATTTCCCTCAGGAGATTACTAGGATAAAGATGCTTGAACACATGTTTCCATTATCACCTAAGAGCCAGACTAATTCTGTACCACTTTAAATTCTTTTCCTAGTTAGCATTCATCCTAGCCAAGCAGAAGTAGTGGTCTGCATTTCATATGAAGTATGTCAGACAAGGACACAAAGTCAAAGCCAGATTATAAACGAGATGCAGGTTCAGAGTCAGAGCATGTGCACTTAAACATGTGGCCTCTCCTGTTAGGGTGCTTCCATCTGCTGAGTCATCTAAAGCCACCCTTTCTTTGACCATTTTGGGTATCCAATCTTTCTGTGAATGATTCTGGCTTCTGTGCTGCCCCCAGAAGCTTGGCATCACAGGCAGGAGTGGATTCTGCAGGGCCCCTGAACTTCCTTCTGCCTGTGCCAGTCACTAGTGGAGGAAAGAAAAGGGAAACCAATGAACTCAGCTCTTTAGCATTCTCAGTATCACCACCAATCATATATATATATTTGTGAAGGACTACAGAGACAAGAGGACCTGAAAGTGGGATTGGGAGGTGACTGCTTTCTAAATCCTCTTGATTTTGTGGCGATAGAAAATTGTTGTCTGGTCAAGGGCTGGATGCCCAATGCACAGAGAAGCCAATAGTACAGCATTGGCTTTTGAGGAAAGAGAAAGCTTTATTGCAAGGTCAGCCGGCAAGGAGACAGGAAGTCCAGCTCAGATCTGTCTCCCAGATCTGGGGTTTAGTCAAACGTTTCTGAGTTAGGGGAGGAGGGCTGGTATGTGGAGGCAATGGCAAGCAGGCTGCCATTGGAGGGCTTTAAACTTGGGGCTTTAGCGAAAGGTATGGTAAAGGAGCATCAGTGCCAGATCTTCCTGGACAGCAGACCCTTTGCTTCTGAGAGGGTTCCACTTTTCTGGATCTAGTCATAGTCATGTCCTAGCCCTTTGGCTCTGTTTGGGGTGAAACAGTGGTTCTGGGTATTGTTTGAGGTCAAGATTTTCTTCTCTGCACTGCTGTTCGGCATGCAGTTTTGATCTATTATCTCTGGAAAACAGTTCAGTATCTTAGAAACAGAATAGGGCCAGCTTGGGGCTGGTTCTATGGTTACGTAAATAAGCTCCTGGTTCATTTTGGGGGAGAGGCTGTTTAGTGCAATGCTTAAAAGCACTGACTACAGATCCAGGCCTTTGAATCCATTTCCTCATCTGTCCAATGACGGTACTTAATTATATTTATTTTTTGATGTAGGTTTATATGAGTAATAGATGAAAAGTATTTAGAACATTATCTACACATAGTAAGAGTTATAGAACTGTTAGATCTTATTATTTATGTGCTGTTTTATTCATGCAATCTTTTTTTTTTTAGCTAGAGGGGTTTAGAAAGCCCTACTATGTGTCAGACACTATGTTGGGTTCTGGTATTGCAATGGGAGCAATATAATATGATCCTTATAAATTTCAGGGAAAAAGAGAGATACTCATGTAAAAATTATCTAGTATCATGTGAGGAGTTTAATAATCACTCTAATTATATCCTTTGGGGGCCAGAGAAGGAGCACCTGGGAAGTATTAAACTCCTTTACTATGGGTTATCAATGAGAACAAATTTCTCCTTATCTTAGCATTCACTTACACATCTGACAATGTACAGTAGTTTACTCTCCAAAATGACTGTCTTCCAAAATCCCGGTCTAGGACAATGAAACA
This sequence comes from Cervus canadensis, assembly GCF_019320065.1. Classification (NCBI taxonomy): domain Eukaryota; kingdom Metazoa; phylum Chordata; class Mammalia; order Artiodactyla; family Cervidae; genus Cervus; species Cervus canadensis. The sequence goes on along the minus strand of NC_057400.1, from coordinate 31,036,478 downwards.
AAATAGATTTGTTCTCTTTAAATGGTATATGTGTCCAGCCATACCCTTTATCTGTCAGGCCCTGGGCAAATCACTAGCTTCTTTGTCGATATTTTCCACTGTAAGATGGAAATAATACCACCTACTTTGCAAAGTTTTTGCAGGCTGATATACATATGTAGAACACCTAGGGCTCCTTTTATATTTGCAGCTTCCATGAATCTGAAGTAACCATCCTGAGTAATTCCAAATGAAGCCCTAAGAAATGTCCCTCCCCAGGCAGCTGCAGAGAAAATGCTCTCTCCTGAGAAGTTCTCAGATCCAGTGCTGTATTTCGGAGAGATCTTTTTTCCTCCTCTTTTCTTCTTCTTTTGTTGTCTCTGATATTTTCTCACCTTATTCATACAGGGATCCCTAGATTAAGAAAGGCACAGGTTTATCTGTGCATATAATGGAGCTTGATTCAACTCCTTATCTCCTAGGGTTTACAGGATGACTACAGCAATCTAGTCTCCCCTCATTTACATCAATTCATTGTCATAGATTAATAAAAATTAAACTTTTTAAAGACAGTCAGGAATTGTTTCTTAAAGTGGACTTGTATACAGATTATCATCATTGCTGGGACCTTTTACCCATACTGAAACATGAACATTTCTATCCTTCCTCCTATTTCTAAAGCTTGTTTCCCTTTGCCAGGCTCTTATCTAACCTATACAATCCAAGGAAAAAGGAAGCTTGACAGCAACCAAGCTTAGCATCTATCATGGTGTTCCCATTGGTGTCAAATAGATTTGGAAAATTTAGGATCAAATACAAATGAACACTTTTTAAAAATCACTGTAGCACATTATCAAGTGAAAGGACAACCCATGGAAAGAGAAAGTATCTGCAAGTCATATATCTGATAAGAGTCTAGTAGCTATAAAATATAAAACAAACTTTTACAACTCAAAAATAAAAAGACAAATAACCCAATTTAAAAACGAGGAAAGAATTTGAATAAGCATTTCTCAGAAGAAGATATATAAATAGCCAATAAGCACATGAAAGAATGCTCAACATCATTAGCCTTCAGGGAAATGCAAATCAAAGCCACACTGAGATTCAACTTTACAGCTATCAGGATGAATTGAAGATAACAAGTGTTGTTGAGAATGTAGAGAAATTGGAACCCTCAAATACTGCTGGTGGGAACGTAAAATGGTATAGCTGCTACAGAGAACAGTTTGACAGTTCCTCTGAAAAATAAGCATAATTACTATATCACCACAAAATTCCATTCTTACATATATACCCAACAGAATTAGAACATATATTTACACACAAAAATACATATCAATATTATTCATAATAGACAAAAATGGAAGCAGCTGAAATTATGAATGGGTAAATAGAATGTGATATATCCATAAGTAAAATACTATTCACCCATTAAGAAGGAATGAAGTACCGATACATACCACAACATAGGTGAATTTTGAAAACATAATGCTAAGTAAAAAAAGTCACACATACAAAAGTCACATATGATCCTTTTATGTGAAATTTCCAGAATAGACATATCTGTGGAAATGGAAAGGAGATTAGTCGTTGCCAGAAACTAGGAGGAAAGGGTGAATTGGAAGGGATTGATAAAACATACAGTTTCTTTTTGGGATGATGAAAATATTCTGGAATTAGTGATGATGATTATACAACGTAGTGAATATTCTAAAAACCACTGAACTGTATACTTTAAAGTAGTCATTTTATGGTATGTGAATTATATCTCAATTTTTAAAAAACTATAGGACTTTTTTAAAGGTTTCTTTGGCTAATTTTAATTCTAAAATCTGTATATAATTGCAAAGACCCCTAATAATTTAAGTGATTTTGAAAAAAAAGACAAGGGCTTCCCTGGTGGCTCAGATGGTAAAAAGAATTTGCCTGCAACATAGGAGACCCAGATTCAATCCCTGAGTTGGGGAGATCCCCTGGAGAAGGAAATGGCAACCCACTCCAGTATTCTTGCCTGGAGAATTGCATGGACAGAGGAGCCTGGTGGGCTACAGTTCATGGGGTCACAAATAGTTGGACATGACTGAGCGACTAACACTTTTCACTTGAAAAAGAAGCTGGAGGCATCACATTCCTTGATTTAAAACTACACTGCAAAACTATAGTAATCAAAACAGTAGGATAGTGGAATTAGAAACAGATGCACAAACTAATAGAATAGAATAGACAGTCCAGAAATAAACCCAGGCACATACGGCCAATTAATTTTTGACAAAGGAGTCAAGAATATACAACATGAAAAGGGTGGTCTCTTCAATAAATGGTGTTGGAAAATTGAACAGCCACAAATAAAAGAATAAAACTGGATCACTATCTTTCATCATACACAAAAATTAACTCAAAATGACTAAAGATTTGAATGTAAGACCTAAAACCACAAAAGTCCTAGAAGAAAACATTAGGAATAAGATCCTTGACATTGGTCTTGGCTATGATGTTTTGGATTTGATACCAAAAGCAAAGGTGTCAAAAGCAAAAGTATACAAGTGGGGCCACATCAAATTAAAAAGCTTTTGCACATCAAAGGAAACCATCAACAAAATGAAAAGGTAACCTATAGAATGGGAGAAAGTATTTGTAAACCATATACCCCATAAGGGGTTAATATCCAAAATACACAGGGAACTTGTACAACTAGATAGCAAAACAAACAAACAAAATATCCAATTATAAAATGGACAAAGGACCTAAATAGATATTTTTCCAAAGAAAACATTCAAATGGCCAACAGGTACATGAAAAGGTGCCCAACATCATTTACCATAAGAAAAATGCAAATTAAAACAACAAGGAGATATTATCTCAAATGATATCAAAAAGATAAGCGATAACAAATGTTGGCAAGGATGTGGAGAAAAAAGAACAACTTTGCACTGTTTGTGGGAGTGCATATTGGAGAAGACAATATGGAAAACAGTGTGGAGAAAAGAGAACTACCATATGACCTAACAAGCCCCACTTCTGGGTATATATTCAAAGAAAATGAAAATGGGATATTGAAAGAGATATCTGCACCCCTGTGTTTCTTGCAGAATTAATCACAATAGTCAAGACATAGTGTCCATCAACATGAGTAAGTGTAAGTGTCATGTAAGTGTCCATCAACAGAAGAATGGATAAAGAAGACATGGCATATCTGTACAACAGAATATCATTTGACCATGAGAAAAGACATCATGCCATTTGAGAGAACGTGGCTGGACCTTTGGGACAGAATGCTGACTGCAATTTCAGATACAGAAAGACAAGTGTGAATAATCTCACTCCTGTGTGGAATCTAAAACAGTCAAAAACAGAAACAGAGACCAGAACAGTGTAACCAAGTGTTGGTGGTGGGAGAAAAGGGGAAATGTTGGTTGACGAGTACAAACTTCCAACAATAAGATGAATAATTTCTGGAGGTCTAATGTACAGCATAGTGACTATAGTTAATACTACTGCACTGTATACTTGAAAGTTGTAAGACAGTAAATGTTAAATGCTTATTATGTGATATGATATGCAAACTTTAGCTATGATGGTAATCATTTTGCAGTATATAAGTGCATCAAATCAACACATTGTACACCTTAAACTTGCACAATGTTGTATGCTAATTATATCTCAATAGACCTGGAGGGGACAAAGGAAAATAACAAGTGTTGGTGAGAAATCAAAACCCTCATACATTGCTATTGGGAATGCTAATTATTCAGCTGATGTGGAAGTTTAGCAGTTCCTCAGAAGGTTAAGCACAGAACTATCATATGACCCAGCAATTCCACTCCTAGGTATATTCCTGAGAGAAGTGAAAGCACGTTCATATAAAAACTTGTGCATAAATGTTCACAGCAGCATTATTCATAATAGCCCCAAAGTAGAAATAGTTAAATGCCCATGAAGTGATAATAGATAAACAAAATGTGGTAAGTCCATACAATGAAATATTATTCAGCCATTAAGAGGAATGCAGTACTGTTAGATACTACAACATGGGTTAACCTGAAAAATAGGCTCAGTCAAGGATTATGATCCCATTTATATAAAATGTCCAGAACAGGCAAATCTAAAGAGATAGAAAGTAGGTAACAGTTGCTGGGGATGGAGGGAAGGAGGAAATTTGGACTAACTGATAGGAGTTATGGGATTTCTTTTGGGAGGGGATGACTGAAATGTTCTGAAATTAGATAGTGGTGATGGTTACACAGGGTTTCCCAGGTGGCTCAGTGGGTAAAGAATCCACCTGCAATGCAGGAGCCACAGGAGACATGGGTTTGATCCCTGGGTGGGGAAGATCCCCTGGAGAAGGAAATGGCAACCCAACCCAGTATTCTTGCCTGGGAAATTCCATGGACAGAGGAGCCTGGAGGGCTACAGTCCATGGGGTTGCAAAGAATTGGACACGACTGAGCACAACACTTGTATGTAGTCTTCTTAAACTCACTGTTTATTTTTCCTCTAAAACAGCTGAATACTCTTATCTCTAGATTATAAACTTGGAATTTTTAATGTGTATGAGTGTGTGGATTTGAGAATGTGTGTCCCAGGAGATAAGAGAATGTTCAAAAGAAAGAAAAAGCATATTGTTAAGAATATTTGCCCTAAATTTCCATTGGTAAAATTATTGAGCCCCAGAATATGTTTATAAAAATTAAATTAAATTAAACAATAAAATGGTGACTTTATAGAATGTGAATTCTATCTCACTTTTTAAAAAACTGTAAGAGCTCTCTCAAATTTTGTGTGTGTGTGTGTGTGCTAATATGCAGTATTAATTTCCAAGACACAAATACAGAATTTCCATCTTATTTAACAGTGGAAACTATTTTTCACAGAGTTACTCTACGGGAAATAGTGCTCTAATGAATTGGCTTGAAGTAAATATGAATTTAAGAGTATCCAGCACTTTGAGTACATGGTTTGGCTTAAATATTTCACTGTGGTTGATTCTAGGTCATTACCATTTCCCCAATTCACTCTGGCTCCACTGACAGAATCCTCCCTCGTTATATGCTAAGCTTTTATTGCCCTGCATCTAATTGCTCCTAGTGTGAGGAATGGGACTTCAAAAAACTCTTTTAAAACTGAGATAATATTCTGGAAAGTGAGCACAAGGTAACCAAGATGACTAATTTAATATGACAGGTGAAGCTTAAAATACATACAGGGTTCATAATACAGCTAAGGTTCTAATGCACAAAGCATGACATTTTAAGTCTATTAAGTCATTCCAATAAGATTAGTCTTTGGGTTAGGTGTATTACCCTGGAGACTATTTTCACAATGTCATGGGGACACTTATGCCAATATATTTTCTTGGTAATGATACACATGGGTGCCTATACCACACAAGCCAAAACGGCCCTAAGAAAAACCTGATGTGTTTTAAATCATACATATAAAAAAAGTAATCTGACTCATGCTTCCTTTTTCTCTAAATGATAAAATAAATAAATCCGCTGAGATTAAGGAAACAGCCTGAAACCAACAGACTTTCTTGCATTCTCATATCTATGATAACTTTGCAGAATACACCATAAAACACTGAATGATAGAAACGAACAAAGAGTTGAAGGGGAGGAAAAGGAGCAGGAGGAGGGTGATGAAGGGAGAGAAGGCAGCGGGGAAGAGGAAGCAGCAGAAGCAACAGAATCAATGAAATATTTTCTTCAGGGACTCTATTGGGAGCAAAGGTATATGAAGAACACAGATATTTGTGGACAAATGTCACTTCTAATTGTGCATGACTAATTATTTTGTTTTCTACTTGCAAATAGCTATACTGATTTTTTTTGCATGTTTAGATGCTAAACATATTTTATACCAGAAAAAAAGACTATTTTTTTGGCGGTATGGAAAGTAAAGCCAGATATCATGTGAACCAGATGTATTCTTTTGGATGGAGTACAAGAAAACCTGTGAAGATTAACAGTAAATCTTTTTCTGTGCTCATAAACTGCTGAAAAAAACTGGCATAAAATGTGTTACTGCTAAATAAGTTATATATGCATATCTTACTGGCTACAAATGAGTGAATGACCAAGGTAGTGTTTGCTCTTTAGAAGCAGAGGCTTAAGCAGAGCCAAGGGTACATTTCACACCCCACAGCATGCCTTCCATCTCTCTTATTATGCAAATTACTCCCTGATAGAAACCTAGCTGCTTCAGGTGAAACTTTCACCCTTACAGGGCATTCTCTGGTCAAGCCTTACATGACCTCTGTCACAATGACTCTCTAAGTGCACATTCAGAAAATAATCTTATATAGTAAGCACATGTTTAAATGTTTTGAACTGTGTTATCTTTGTTATTAATGGTAAACCTTTTATATTTCTATTTCCTGCTTCTGCAACTAGACTGTAATTTCCTTGAGATCAGCATTTGTATTTTATGTGCCTCTCTACAGGTACACAGATTCAAGGAATATGTGTTCAGTAAACTAAAAAATATCCTTCAATTTAGGAGAAGTTTTCTCCCAGAGAAAATTACTGTGAAAGTGTTGGATGACTTCGTTACTTATTCATCAATCATTCATATAAGGGCACCTATATAACATGTGCCAGCCACTCATGTGTGGAATACTGATAGAATCTTTGTAGCAACGTAATTCTGATAAATTCTATTACTGTCTTTTCCACTTTAGGGATGAAGAAACTGAGGCACACAGAACATTACTGCTGACAGGTAGCAAATAGCAGATGCATAAACCAAACCCAGCCAGTCTGGCTCTAGAATCTGTGCTCATTTCAGCCACTAAACTCTGCTGCCTTGAATGGTCATTCTCTGTTGACTCTGTTTTCTTTTCACTTCATAGTAGTTTTGTTACTATCAAAAACATATCATACATATTCTTATCTAGAATATTGATTGTGAGGTGTCTTGGACTAGGTAGCTTCTTTCACATTCAATATGGAATGCATTGGCAAAAGCATTCCAAATACTATCTTGCCACCTCTCTTATCAACTTCTTGCTAATAATTGCCACTGTGTCTTTGATGTGCCCCACTATTACAGTATAACTTAAAACAATGTCATCCTGTTCTTTTTTAAAATTACTGTTTAGCCATTGAGAATAAACATTTCTATTCTGGTTTCTTCTCTTCTAATCTATTCTGGCTATGTGTACAGTGTTGTACCTTTTAATGGAAAATAGAATACCAAGAACTATCTTGGCATCACTTTCAGGCCCCATAAAAACAGATCTGCCAAAGACCCTTCTGGTGCTTTCTTATAGCTGAGACGGGAAATCATCATCGCATCCTCAGTCTGCTCCCAGAAGCTACTCAGCAGATCCAGCCAAGCTGTCCTGAAAGGGGAGTTCACCCTGAGAACCTGCATCTGTTAAAAGCAGTCTTTTAAAGTCTCCTTTATGCTAATAAAGAAAGGTCCATTGTAAAGACATCTGCGCTTGAAGCAAAGGGACGGTATTCTATGTGAATATTGCCATCCCATTCTCCTCGGTGTCCACCAGCTACAGGATGCCTTTCTCTGTCTTTAAGTGCCAGCGCATCCGTATTAATATAATGCGAGTAGATCTGATGTGAGCCAGGGAAAAAGGGGCCAGGGGATGAGAGAGCTTTTGTGGAGGAAACCTTTTAGTGTGTGCCCCCTGTGGAGGGTGGAAGAGAGAAACGATCAAAGGGCTCACAAGAGGCCAAGTCTCCTCTAAGAGGACAGATAAAGGACAAAGGTTGTTATATTAAAATATCTAAGGAACTCTCGATGCAGTGTGGCGAAACAGAACACCAGCACAATGCTTCATTTGTGCCAGCCAGCCTATTTTGTTCAGCAGTGTTACATATGCATTTAGGCCCAAGTAGTCATTCAGGCCATCATCCCGTGAGACTATGTGGAAGAATCTCAGAATGCATGTGACCCTCTAGGCCATGCAAGCCCTGTTTTGGGTGGCAGTTTAACCAGACTTACCTTAAATAAAGGCTGGTGTAACACTATTCAGAAAGTTCATGTTGCTTAAAATTGCTAATGGCAATTTACCTCCTTAACTTCAAACCTCTGTCCTCTACGTTGCAAGCCCATGGCATAAAGTTGAGAAGAGACATGGTAACACATACAATTCACTCTACAAAGACTGAGCAAAAACTGTGGCTGTTAAAGGGATACCTCAGTCTATGCTCTCAGGAAGTTTCTCTCACCATCTAGTAAAGATAAGAAGTATAACCAGGTAACCCTAATATAATGTCAAAAACTATGTGTTATAGAAGGATCTGCTCCCAGGGTGTTATGGACAAACAGAGAAGGATCCTGCAGCTCAATCAGGGTGGGATTCCTGGAGGAGCCAGTCTATGAATTTATGGTTAGTGGGTATGTCCTTATCATACATTCCCTGACTGGTGAAATTATGTTATGAATAAATTTGACATAATATCTAGCCCTTAATATCTCACCTGCTTTTCTATTCCTGCCATCAGCATATCTCCCCTTTCACCAAACCTGGTTGCAACAATCCACCAAAACCTCAGTTACAAAAGAGTACATTTCAATCCTACTGGATACCAATTTTCCAATTAAGAATACTACGGCCAGCTCCAGCTGTTCCTCCCATACTCAGTATTTTCTCTGTCTGGTTATCCTGCTGCACTTTTGTCTTTATATTTATTTCTCTTTGTAAGAACTTTTCTTCCTTGGATCTCACCTTCTCCTCCACCCCACTCAACTCCACCACAGACAGACACACCACACACCCATATCACACCTGAGTGGCTACACCTAGAACAAGTTCTACACATAAATGATTTTAAAAACAAAGAGGCAACCTATTAAAGGGGAGAATCAATAATGTTATTTTAGTTTCTGGGAAAATCAGTTCTGGACACAAAATTATAGCTGCATTTAATTTCAATTTCCAAATATATTTGGCTATCATGTATTTACTAAAACCCCAAACTACGGTCTCCACTGTTGTCCCTGGTGAAATGAAGAGGCCGAACCAAGACAGAAACCAGAGAAAAATTGTGTCAGTACAGGAAACAAATAACAGGTATAGTTCATGATTCCCAAAATCAATGTCCCAGCACTGTTCTAAGTCTCTTATGTATATTAAGATATTTAATCCTCACAATGGCCTGATGAGAGAAATACTATAATTATCACCCTCATTTTACAGATGATGAAATGGAGGCCTGGAAAGTTAAGAAATTTTACTTGAGGTTATAAAGGTAAGGAATTGGCAGAGGGAAGCCTTGAAGTCGTGGGGCTGACTCCGGAGTCTGAGCACAGGGGCGCCCATCATGCACTCAGCACAGGAGACTGTCTGGGGTCATTACCAGAGCTTCACACAGCTTGTGCTAAGGGGGCAGGAGCCCTGGATCCGGGAGGAAACCACAGTCAACAGGCAGCGCAAGGGCGTGAGCGCCATTTTCAAGCATCTCCGAGACTCTTCCCAAAGTCTTTCTCTTTGTCTGCAGCTGCCTTGTTACTTTAATTTACTTTGTTTTGCTTTTACTTTTTAAAAGGTTACTGTTGGGCTTTGACATATACAACACTGTAAAACCAACTGTATAGTCAGGAAAAAAGAAGGGACACACACCAAGAAAACACTGAAGCGCGAAAGGGGAAGGGATTTGCTATGATTGAGGACTTAACGCTAAAAACCTTGAATCACCCACATTTTTACTTAAACATCCTGACCTGCTTTCCTAAAAATCTGCTTTGAAACTCAGAGAGCCAAAATAAAACTTATGTATATCACCCTACCTTACAGTTTTCATAAAATTTAAAGAGATTTTTGTTACTGTCTTCCTCAAAGTTAGATGTACTAATTTCTCAAGAGAATTTATTCTATTTTTGGACATCTCAAATAATTAAAAAGTTCATCTCGATACTGAATAAACTCTAATGTAGCACGCAGAACAGCAACTGGCTCACTCTAAAAACTTAATGGATGTTAGTTTTATTATTATTATTAATTATGGGCAGTTTTGATTCAGTGAATCATATAACTACAACTTTATATGTATTTAGAAAAGTTTTTTAAAAGAGGATGATTCCTAACGTCTTGATTGTTGACACATCCTTATACTAGCAAGCTTTTGTAGCAGAAGGAAAATGATCTGAACAACACATAGAAGAAATTAATTGTTGCTGGGTGTAAGATGCTGCAATAAAGCACTTTCCAATTAATTTGATATTAATTAAGTTAATATCAAATCTAGTCACTTATAAACTGTGCATCTGGACAAATATGTTTCTCGAGTATGATGTTGCCGATATGCCAGTGACAGGCACATAACATGACCTTAGCTAGACCAAAGCACCTCCTCCTCAATTCAGAGGGAACAGAGTAGGAATCACATCCATCGTAGCCACTGGAATCCTGAATCAGGAACCATAGCCACAGAGAGCATAAGATCTCCTGGGTTTGCTGAGAAGAAAAGAGGAGACTTTTTGCAAAAGAATTTCGCATCCTTCACAAAAAGAAGCTACATGAAGACAGAGAAGAACGCTTGCTGACTGAAGTACAAATGTGGTGCCATTGTTTGATGATCCGACAGAAATAACCCAGGAGTCTGAATTATTTATCACCAGCCCCTTTCTGTCCCTTGATGCAGTGATAGTTATTGTTAGATTAGTTGCTACAGAATCAGGCAAACAAGCAGATATTCTCAAAACTAGCCTGGAAAATACTAATTTCAGTTTTGCAAAAGACTTTTTAAATGGCTGTCAAGAATGCGTTTGAAGTGGAACGAAACAGTGAATTGAATAAAGCTTCAATTTTCACAGTTTCCTATCAGGATAAGGAAAACAAAAGAAAACATTGTTTTCTAGAAAGCATTATTTCATTGTAATTATAATGAGTGATTCTGGCCATTTATATTTTCCTGCCTGGGGCCACCTTTTGTCACAGAATTTTCGCATATTAAGCAGGGGGAAAAGCTAATCTTAAATTAATAACAGCACAAAAGCACACATTTTTGATAGGATAGAGGCATTCACATTTAGAGTTTACCATGTATTAAAAACATATTTAACCTTTACATCTAGTCCTTTTTTCCTCATGGAAAATGACCTAGTGCCTTATATTTTCCCTTACTTTCTAAATCTAACTGCAAAGTTGTCTATGTGATATAGACACAAAGAAGCATAGATAGCCACTAAAAGTAGTGGCTTTTGAGAAGGCCTGCACGTCTATAATGTGCTTCCCTGGTGGCTCAGAGGTTAAAGTGTCTGAAATGTTGCTGAACCAGAAATGCCACAATTCAGTTTTCACCATTTGGAGTCTTTCATTGATTTCTTTTACCATTTGCTGTTATTGATAACAGTAACAAATACCACTTATCGGGCACTTACTCTGGGTCAGACAAAAAGCTCGAATCTTGTCATTCCTTTTATATTTATGATAGTCTGTGAGATGGCCATTATTCACCTCTACTTAACAGTTGAGGAAAATAAAGCTCAGAGAGGTTAAGGAATCAGCATAAAGCATACAACATATGAACTCTGAGACTGGGACCCCCATGCCCATTGGGGTGCTCCCACATCCTGCCCCCATTGTGCTCCAACCCACAGCCTCTCCTGTTCTCCACCTGCCTGTCTTGTCTGTGATGTTCCGTCTATGATGGTGGGAATGTTCTAAACCTGCATCTTCCAATGCATTAGCTGAATGCGGCTACCGGGCACTTGAAATGTGAATACAGTGTGACTGAGGAAATCAAGTTCTATTTTTATTTAATTTAAAAAGCAACATATGGCTAGTTGCTACTGTATTAGGCAGTGTAACTCTAAAATAAACAAGGCAGAACTGTAATACCTACTCTAGTGTACTTAACATAGATGACACTTGGACTGAACAATTTTTGATGGGCATCTTCCTACTCTCATTCTTTTTCAATGAAAGTCTTTGATCACTGGTGGTAGGCATCACCGAGAGAACCGTTATGCCTTGAGGGAGTGATATTGCATGAAACTGCCCCCCCTGCAACCCCCACTCCCTTACTACGGCCCCAAGTCTGCAAGCAGATCTGGTCTCCCTCCATTAGTATTCATGCCCACTGCCCACATCTTCCCATTCTTTTCTCCTATCCATTAAGGTACCATGAACCCATAAAATTAAATATCCTGCTCACTCACACCATTAGTCTTCCAAATGGTGAGGGCAAGACACTTTAGAACTTCCTCTCAAAAAAATTACACTTTTCCTCTTTGAAACATTGTTAATTATTGTCTGCTATAAATGGCAACCCACTCCAGTATTCTTGCCTATAGAATCCTGTGGACAGAGAAGCCTGGTGGGCTGCTGTCCATAGGGTCACACATGGGGTCCATAGAGTCAGACATGACTGAAGTGACTTAGCATGCATGCATGCATGCATGCATGACCAGCTTAACGCCCTTAGAACTTCATAATGAGAGTGATAATTATTTCTCAATGCTGACTCTGAGTCTAGCATCCATTTCATTTAATCATCACCAGGGCCCCATGAGGTGAATGTAACATATCCCCCATTTTACAAATGAAGAGCTTGTCTGGTTCGCCTCAAACTCCTTAACTCTTTCCACTGCTCTACCCTGTCATTAGCTTTCAAACTTGTCATTGCCTGCTACCTCTGCTACATATTCATTTTGGTTTGGGGACAAATTCATCTCACATAAAGAGAGCAATTAGACAAATGTTGATACAATAAAGGCTTGGAAAAGGCCTTTGTAGAATCCTAATCTTCTCCAGATCAATGTTGGCAGAACAAGAAAATGTGTAGAAGTTAAAACCCAACAGAACTTATTTGACTTAAAAGTGAAATCTGATTACGACTAAAGATAAACTGCTGAGACCACATCTATGACAATAAAATTAGATTAATGGAAAGATAAGATTTGATTAACTACTTAGGATCATCCATCAAGATTTCAGTGTGTTAAATTCAATTCTATTAGGTGAGGAAAAAAATACCAGCTGGTGTAAAGTTATGCTTTTAATATGTATCCTTGTAGTACACTATTTGGTGAGCACTCTAGGCTGAACCTAAAGGTCAAGAAAAATGCCCTCTCAAAAGACCTGAAACGGCAATGGAGAAAACAGAAACAACATTTCACCACCCCACAGCACAGTTCTTAGACTGATCTATCTGAAGCTGTTAAAGGAAGAGCATACTTGCGTTTGAATAGGCTTCTAGGATTTCCAAACTCTTTTACAAAGAACCATGTTATCAGGAAAAAGTACCTCAGTCTTCTATTTCTTCTACTTCTTCTATTCTTCCTCTGTTTCTTCATAAAAAATCAAAGGATGGAAGCAATTAGTCTCATGATTTTGTTAAGTGATAGTAGATCTAAGAATGCTTTTCTCCATCTAATGGTTTATCTACAGAATGTTATTTAATGTGAAGTGTGTGTGTGTGTGTGTGTGTGTAATATAGGGTTTTTATTCTGACTTGGTCTAATTCTAACTCTCACCATGCCCCCCTAAAACTGGACATATTTGTTGTCATAGACAGGAACTACATTTTTAAAATTTAAAAGCAGATAATAGATATTCTATTTGATTTTATTCACTTCATTTTTCCAAACAACATTCTTAACATGGGTTTGAAATTATATTAACTGTTTCTAAATCACTTATATTACAGATACAAGGTATAGATCTATTTCCTTGACCCTGATTTCCTGAACAGGGCTAGAAAGGGCTTTCTAAGCATCACTGCCATATTTTCTTCTTGGCACCTATGACTTTGTACCAACTAATCATATTTTCCCCATGAGTTTGTATTAAGATACATGGCTGCAGCTAGTCATTGCTCTGTACTGTTCTTCAAATGTAAACGCTGCATCTCTGGGAGCACTCAGAATCTGTCCAGGGACCCATTGCAAATGAAGATAAATTGACACCGTGCCTGGGGAGCGCTGGTCAGAAATGCAATTTTCAGGAAGATGGTGACTAGCGTCCAAAAGTATTCACGTCAATGAAACATGACAGGTGTCACCAGGAACAGAGATCCCAGGCAAAGGGAAATTAGAGCCTCTCATGTCCCTACTCATCTGTGGTTTCCTAATTGCAGTTGTTGGCATTAACTGATGCTGGTGCCATTTTTGATCATGTGAAGCTGTCTTGAGTGCCTTACATTTCCAAAGGGCTTGACATCCTGAGAGCCACAGCATGTTTGGATCAAATCTGCTTTCAACATGCCATGTTCAAGAATCTTCTTCCCGAAGGCCATTAGTGAAAATGACCTGGCAAAATCATTGCCCCCTGAAATTGCACTTGCTGCTGAGGAAGCCATTCATGGCTTATCTTTCCTTCAGCTGTGTGAGTTGCAGGGAGTGTGATAGTTCATCAGTGTGGCTGTGCAGTGGGATAATCAGACATGTATTTCAGATAACTGTCTTCTCTCCCAAATGATGTTATCTGTTCTCCTCAGGTGTGCTCCAGAGGGCAGTTGCATTTAAAAAACATTTTTTTAAATTGGTTTGAATAAGACAATAGTAATTCTGAGTCACAAACAAAATTTCTTCTTTAAGGGCAGAGCAACTTTCTGGTTTTAGATCCAGCATAAAAGTTCATCATAAAGGAAAGAAAGGAAGCCCATATAGCTTTTCCTATTGACCTTAGATGGGGAGAGCAAGGGAATTGAATCCTCAAGTGCCATTTTGTTTTTCAGGAAACACATAAATGCGGATCTGATGAAACACACTGCTCCATTAGCCATGGGTGACCTCCTGTTGGGTCTATTGAAGACTTAAATTCACAGGACTGGAGGCAGTGAATTGCTTCCTTTGTGCCAGAGCTGGAGGATTAATGTTATTTCAGCATTGAAAACTTCATGATATAAATAAAAAACTGGGTCCAGCTTTATAATGATATGCTCATTGGCTCAGCATTTCCAATCTGTTGTTTTCCATTTAAGATAATAAAGAACAATAGATACATCCATCATCAACAATGAAATCAATACCAATGTCTTTTTGTCATCATCATCACTATTATATTATTATCAGCATCACTATATAAAATATTACATATCCTTTATACATTTCATTTAGCCTAAGAAGAAGTACATATTTGCTTTTGTGATACACTGAATACAAATACAACATATGTCTGTCACCTTAATTCAAACTTTTTGAGATTTAACTCTGTAAAGAGCCATGTTAAGATAACAATTTTAAAATACTTCATGTTAAAATGATTAGGTTATCTTAACAAATCTGCTCTTTGGAGACAAAGTTTATTTCATGAATCTCTTTTATATATAAAGTCTCTCAATGTCTTTGGAATATCTTCGAGGTGATTTAAAGAAAAAGGTCCCATCTTTGGCTACCTAGATGCATTTGCATTTAGGGCCTTGATTGTTTCTGCAAGCTTTCAGGTTATTTTTCTGATCTCTCCTTCTCCCCACAGGTGGTTATCTTTGTGGCTTGCCTCTACCTCCCCTTCCTCCGGGAACTGAGCTAGAACTCACAAATTCCCTCCACTAGGAGGTTTCCAGAAGACAAGGGAAGAGCTGGATGGCACATGTGAAGCAAATTGTTACAGGGAATTTTATAGTTACTCTTGATTGTGGAAAATCAGGCCTCGATAGACTTCTTAAAGCTTAATACAGAGGTGATGAAAAAAACTTAGGATTTTATGTCTCTACGAATCATTGCCATTATCCTCTCTTGCCTTTCCCTAAGGGCTATTGCTACCAGGCAAAAATGCAGAATGACAAAGTATTTAAGGAATACAATTGCTTCACAATGGAACAGGAAGAGAAAAATCCTTTAGGGAGCAAATAGCATCCCAGAAACAACCTCAATACTCAACTCTGTGGAGACAAATGAGCTTTCTGAAAAGGCAACAAGTGCACACCTGGATCTACCAGCTGGACACTCCAAACTCTCTTTGAATAAAGGGGGCCCACACTCCCCAATATCCTTAGGTATTTCTTAGCTTATTTATACAACATGTACCTCTGTGGCATTTGACATTTGAAAACACGCACATAAAAATGAATTATAAAATGGGGAGGTAAAATATATATAGAAACTCTAGTATTTTACTCAACTAAACCTTGTGCATACTTTGGGCTACAAGTATGTACCCTATATATTTTGGAACATTGATTCCTAAATCTTTCCACGCATGAAGCCAACTTTAACCTTGAATATTTCATCTTGTGGTTTTGCCTTTTTAGTCTCCAAGCAATGCTTGAAGTACAATGATTGCTGGCGATGGAGATAATGCATTTTTTATTTCTTCCAGTGGTTTGGTAGCACAAGCCTAGCCACACATCTTTCACTCTCTCCTTGTGATATTAAGGCTGTACACCATAACTTAAGAAACACTTCATTTTCTGTCTTGCAAAAAGAAAGAAAATCAAATTTGTCTGGATAGAATGCAAGGACTCTGCCCCTCACAGTCTGGAAGAAACTTTAGGTGAAATATCACAACGGATCACAGAGACTGCTTCATTTTCCACCCCATAATAGGACAGAAACCCTGTCATGAGGTTTCCATGACAGCCTGCAGTGTAAGAGCCCCAAGCAGCCAGCATAATGTATGAGGGAGTTTGGAGAAATAAATGGAACCCTCAGCTGACTTCACCAAGCCCAGGTAAAGGTGAGCACAATAACAGAGGGCGGGATATACTTAATATTGTGGCTGGCCAAGTTCTAGAACAGCAAAAACTAAAATTTGTCATGATAGGAATTAGAATAGTGACTGTTGATAGGAGTGCTGGCTTGGAAGAGGTACTGAGGAACTTTCTTGGGTGACAGAAACATTTTATTTCTTGGTGGCACTTCAGCTCAGAGCATGAGGGACTGAAACATACAGGACCAGAGCCAAAGGGCAGATTCTGAAGACTCTTTAGGCAAAAAGAAAACATTGTCCTTTAAGGTAAAAGAGATCAGAGAGATAAAACTTTGTGCCTAGGATTAGTCTGACACGAAAACAATCTTCCAAAGGCAGGATCTAGATGGTAGATTCTAAGATCTGAGCTCACCTTCTCAAAAAACACACCAAAATTACAACTACAGACAGAGCAACTATCTCTGAAAACTACCTGAGGATGAGCAGAACAGATTTCCTACAACTAAAGATATTAAGAAAGGCCACATTGAGATGAGTGAAGAGTCAGAGACACAGCGTAGTCAGAACCCCCTTCACCACAGCAGGAGGGCTATTACTACCACAGAGGTCCCCCCAGAGGAGAAAGGGGTCTGAGTCCCATATCAGGCACCTACCCCAGGGAACCTGTTCCAGGATGAGACCCCATAATACCAGCCTTTGAAAACAAGCAGGACTTACATCTGGGAGAGCCAGAGGGGTGTGGGAAACTGAGATTCCACTCTTGAAGGGCTCATGCACAAACTTACTTTCCCCAAGTCTCAGTGAAGACACAGCAGTATGAAAAGTGCATGGATCAGGTGTGTGCCAGGGGCCAGGTGGAACTTCCTCCAGGTACACGGGCACTGGTGGGTATCATTCTTTTATTGCTCTCCTGGCACCTAGTTATCCTGGTGCTGGCAGTGCCATTGTGGTCACTCTCCATCAACCTAGCTAACAGCATGCATTCTGTCTCTGCACTTCCCTGAGGACCAGGCCAGCCCAACACATCAGCCCTGACCAGCCCCTTCAAAGGGACCCTACCCTACCCAACCTGGCAGGTTACCTTGGCCAGCAGAGATGCCCCCCTCAAAGCAGTTCTTCATCTGGAATCCAGCCCTGTAGCAGCTGTGGTTGGACCTCTCTGTCAGCCTTGACAAGACCAACTCCCCACACAAGTACCCCCATAGCACTCACAGCCCAAACACAACAGCAGGGTGTGTGCAGCTCACACAGAGGATACCCTGGGACACTTAGCTCTGGTGAGCCAGAGGACCATGCCAATGAGCCCTGCAGAATGCCACCTACAGTGCGTGCAGCCCACACAAAAGCTACCCTGGGACACCTAGCTCTGGTGAGCAGGAGGACCATGCCACTGAGCCCCACAGGATGCCATCTACATAAGTCCACTTTTTCAAAACCGGGAGACATATCTGACATACCTAATGAATAGACACAAAGACAGAAATATTAATACCACACTCTTGGCTTCAGACTGTACGACAAAGCTACAGTAACCAAGACAGTGTGGTCTTGGTATAAAAACAAACACATAGATCAATGAAACAGTATAGAAAGTCCAGAAATAAACCCCCACGCATATGCTTAATTAGTCTACAACAAAGGAGGCAAGAATATACAATGGGGAAAATGTAGCCTCTTCAATAAGTGATGTTGGGAAAGCTGGAGAGTTATATCACTAATGATCAAGGGAATGCAAATCAAAGCTATAGTGAGATAAAACATCAAACTGATTAAAATCACTATTATCGAAAAGATTAGAAATAACAAGTGTTGTTGAGACTGCAGAGAAAAAGGAGCCCTCATGCACACTTAGTAGAAATGTAAATTGATGCAGTCACTACAGAGGACAGTATGGAGGTTCCTCAAAAATTAAAACATAAAACTGTCAAATGATCCAGCAAGACCACTTCTGGGTATTTATCCAAAGAAAACAAAAACACTAATTTGAAAAGATAAGGCCACAAATGCACATGTCAGCCTACTTCTCTGACGTATACACTCACCTTCTGTTCAGAAACCATCTACATGCTTAATCATTTTGTTCCCAAGAGACGAATTGAATATTTACCCATACCCCTTTAGGTTTCTTGGGGTTGTTTTTGTTATTATAATCACGAAAGTTATTAAATACAAAGAAAATTTATAAAACATGAGTGTGAAAGCACAGTTATTGTTTTCTTGAAAACCATATCAATTACAATCAATCCAGGTAAATAACTTAGATGCTGTGGAACATTTCATGCGAAGATAGGTACACTAAAGGACAGAAATGGTATGGACCTAACAGAATCAGAAGATATTAAGGGGTGACAAGAAAACACACAAGAACTATCCATAAAAGATCTTAATGACCCAGATAATCATAATAACCCAGATAACCATAATCACTCACCTAAAGCCAGACATCCTGGAGTGCAAAGTCAACTGGGCCTTAGCATCACTATGAACAAACTTAGTGGAGGTGAAGGAATTCCAGCTGAGCTATTTCAAATCCTAAAAGATGATGCTGTGAAAGTGCTGCACTCAATATGTCAGCAGATTTGGAAAACTAAGCAGTGGCCACAGGAATGGAAAAGGTCAGTCTTCATTCCAATCCCAAAGAAAGGCAATGTCAAAGAGTGTTCCAACTACCGCACAATTGCGCTTATCTCACACACTAGTAAAGTAATGCTCAAAATTCTCCAAGCCAGGCCTCAATAGTACATGAACTGATAACTTCCAGATGTTCAAGCTAGATTTAGAAAAGGCAGAGGAACCAGACATCAAACTGCCAATATACATTGGATCATAGAAAAAGCAAGAAAATCCCAGAAAAACATCTACTTCTGCTTCATTGACTAGGCTAAATCCTTTGTGTGGATCACAACAAACTGGAAAATTCTTAAAGAGATGGGAATATCAGAGATCACCTTACCAGCCTCCTGAGAAATCTGTATGCAAACCAAGAAGCAATAGCTAGAACCGGACATTGACTAAGAGACTGGTTCCAAATTGGGAAAGGAGTACGTTAAGGCTGTATATTGTCACCCTGCTTATTAATTTATATGCAGAGTACATCATGCAAAATTCTGGACTGGATGAAGCACAAGCTGGAATCAATATTGCTGGGAGAAATATCAATAACCTCAGATATGCAGATGACACCACTGTAATGGCAAAAAGCTAAAAGGAACTAAAGAGCCTCTTGATGAAAGTGAAAGAGGAAAGTGAAAAAGCTGGCTTAAAGCTCAATATTCAAAAAATGGAGATCATGGCATCCTGTCCCATCACTTCATGGCAAATAGATGGGGAAACAATGGAAACAGTGACAGACTTTATTTTCTTGAACTCCAAAATCACTGCAGATGGTGACTGCAGCCACGAAATTAAAAGATGCTTGCTCCTTGGAAGAAAAGCTATGACCAACCTAGACAGCATATTAAAAAGCAGAGACATTGCTGACAAAGTTTCATCTAGTCAAAGTTATGGCTTTTCCAGTAGTCATGTATGGATGTGAGAGTTGGATCATACAGAAAGCTGAGTGCCAAAGAACTGATGCTTTTGAACTGTGGTGTTGGAGAAGACTCTTGAGAGTCCTTTGGGCATCAAGGAGATCAAACCAGTCAACCCTACAGGAAATCAGTTCTGAATATTCATTGGAAGGACTGATGCTGAAACTCCAATACTTTGGCCACCTGATGCAAATAACTGAGTCACTGGAAAAGACCCTAATGCTGGGAAAGATTGAAGGCAGGAGAAGAAGGGAACAACATAGGATGAGATGGTTGGATGGCATCACTGACTCGATGAACATGAGTTCAAGCAACCTCTGGGAGTTGGTGATGGATAGAGAAGTGTGGGGTGCTGTAGTCCATGATGTCACAAAGAGTCAAACACTACTGAGGGACTGAACTGACTGACTGATGAGTCAGTAAGAAAACTAATAAAAAATGGTGAGTTAATTAGGCATTTTACACATCAGGATACTAATATAAAAAGGTACTCAACCTCCTTAATTATCATGGTAATATGAATTCAAACCACAACTTCATGCCACTGCGTGTTTACCTGAATGGCTAAAATAAAAATGACTGACAGAGCCTCGTGCTACTAACGGTGGATAGAGTAGTTATAACTCTTATATACCATGGGAATATGAAGGAACACAACCACTTTGGGAAAGTTTCAGCATTACGAATGATGAAAATTGTATACACCGTGATCCAGCAATTTGACTTCTAAGTATCTATTCACGACAAAGGGACAAAGGCACAGTTTCCCCAAAAGACATGTACTGAAATGTACATAGCGGCACTACAATAACAGCAAAAAATAAGAAGTGATCCAAATATCTATTATTAGCAGAATGAAACTGTAGCTCTATAATGGAATGCTTCAGAGAAATAAAAAACAGAAAACTGCATTTATATCTACAACCTAGATGAGTCTCACAAATACAAATTTAAGAGAAAGAGGTGAAACATGAAAGAATATATTCTATATGATTCCATTTAAAGAAAAGCCAAAAACATAAAAATGATCTATGGTGATTGAAATCAGAATAATTATTATCTGGGGAGTGTGGTGAGTAAGTAGGGGGTAGAAGAGGGATTTTGGTGATATTAGTAATGCTCTATTTCTTGATCTAGGCAGCAGTTACAAAGGTGTGTTCACTTCAGGAAAATGTATCAAAAAATTTACACTTATATTTATGTTGAGCTTATTTTCTTCAACTACTCAATTTTTAGAATTTAGTCAAAAAGAATTATTTTCAAATAAGGAAAAAATCAGCCAGTAAAAGACTGGGCAGAAAATATAACCTAGAGTTGGCTGCAATACTCAGATTATCGAGCAAGTATCTTTCTTTTCTTAATCCACTTTAAAGTCGATGTAACTGAAAAGATCAGATTATGAATAAGTTTTGTATTAAAAAAAAAGGGATACATGAAACCAATCCAGACACAAAGAAAAGACTATGGCCCTACCTCAGAAGATTTTCAAATGCATAAGGACATATAAAATTTACATTAATATAAAATAATTAAGTAGTTCAAAGTAGATATGCTTACACCTATTTATGCTTCTCTCTCACACATACACACACACAACATATTGACCAACCAACTACCACATTCAAATGCAGAGCATATAAGGTTTTCCTGTATTGACAAACAGAAATCTACATCCTTGAAGCTTTCAGAAATTCTGACTCTGTGGGTCCCTCTCCAGCTGGACACTAAACACCTCCCTCGATTCAATTGTTTTAGTAAACGGGAAGTAGGTCTTTACCTT
Organism: Cervus canadensis; assembly: GCF_019320065.1. Taxonomy (NCBI): domain Eukaryota; kingdom Metazoa; phylum Chordata; class Mammalia; order Artiodactyla; family Cervidae; genus Cervus; species Cervus canadensis. The sequence goes on along the minus strand of NC_057400.1, from coordinate 31,014,631 downwards.
TGACCTGGAAGATTATCAGGTATCCTGGGCAGCTCGGTGCCTTGGTACCTTCCTTTCCTTCCATTGACATCTGACAGCTTTCTTAAGATGATGAACTGTCCCTTGGAAATATATCCAGCAAAAAGTTTATAATGATCTAAGACTTCACTGATAAGCATGAGCCACAATAAAATTCCCAACAACATACTTTGCAGTGAAAAGTGCCAAATTACCAAAAGGCAAAAATAAAGTTTAACTTTGTGCAAATATATGCTTGGTCTGCAAGGCTATATGTTTGATTGGCAATATAGTTGGGTTACTGTGTTTTTTTAAGTTGAAAAAAAAAAATCCATAAAGAAATTGGTTTTCTTCCCCATCAACCCTACCTAGGACAGTCCTATGTCTCATGGAAAGTGTTCTTGGAAGTTCTATGAATGGTTTCTATTGCTCACTGTCTCATTCCATTGCTCTTAATCCTGCCTCCCCTACACTTGTAATCTCTTCTTCTGGAGCTGTTCTCTCCTGTGCAATACAAACATGTGGCAGAGAACCCTGTCCTCATTTTCCCTGAAATACTTTTTATTTTATTTTTGTTTTAATTTTTGGCCATGCTGCATGGCATGCAGGATCCTAGTTCCCCCAACCAGAGATCGAATCTGTGCCCCTGGCATAGAAAGTGGAGTCTTAACCATTGGACCACCAGAGAAATCCCCCCAAATACTTTTTAAAACCTGTTGTTTATAATAAATACTCAGCTCCTGGTCTTAAGGCATTCCTAACTCAGAGTATTTCTCATTGGCCAGGTTTTTCCTCCTAAGTCTTTGATTCTCCAGCCATGGGAGTTCTCCTCCATGTCCCCAAAATGACCTCAAAGTGTCGACCCCAAATTGAACAGTTCAAAAGTGTTCATTTCCCTAATAGAGAAGTGTCACTTTCTCTTTCTTCACCTCTCTTTCTCAACTCACCCCAGCTCTACCCAGAGACCCTTCTTTAAGTAAATGAATTCATTATTAATGTCTTCTTAAGCTGATCATTTATTTCCTGGAAGGAAATTCTGTGAACAGCTCTTAATGTTATACTTTTAATCAAATGAAAAATACAAGATCACCATTATTCCTGTCATTGCTCGACAGGCTGGCTTTAGCGCGCATCCTTTGGCGCATCCACCCCAGCTCCCAGGCTTCTCAGGACTCCTTCCTTTCCTCCTTCTCTTCCAGCATAGTCTGCTCTCTCAGCTGACCTTCTCCTCCCCCTCCTCCTCCTTCCCTTTCCCTTTCTCCACCCTCTCCCTGTCAAGGGAAGGCCTGACATTTTGTTCATTAGCCTAGCTGTTTAGTCGCAGGATGAGAAACTGGCCCTGAAAATAGGATTTGCATATCTCCCAGACAAAGGTTAACAGTGCTCTCCTACCTGGAGGTCTCTGTCTGTCTCCAAGCTTTACCATGACTGCTAGTGCCTGTGTGGGAAAAGAGGAGAGAGAAATGTACCCCTTTCAAATTCCAAACTCTGATAGTACTGCTGTTTAACGGCAGCAATGCATCAAAATAATGAATAATGTAAATTCTAGAAACCTAGATATGAAAATAGACTTTGCCAAATAGGAAACCATATTTAACTCCAGCTTTCAGATTCAGATTATTCAAAAGAGCATATCAGTTAATAATAGTCTTGAGCATCATCAGTTCATCTGGAGACAGCGTGGTTTGGGGAAAGCACATTAATGGGATGTCTATGGAAATCCTGTAGGGCCAGCTGGTCCCAGGAGAGTTCCAAGCCTTTCAATTATTTCCTCTGGGGTTAAGGCTATATCACCACCATGAATTCGCCTCTGAGCAGTGAGTCTGTATCACACTGGTAATTCATTGCCTTTTTGGTTCTTATTGGGGATTCAGAAACTGTCTTCCATCAGCCTTTTCATCAGTCTCAGTTACAGTTTTGCTGTTTTGCAATTATGTGCTATTATCTGTACATCATCTCGTCCCATCTTCTGAACTGACTTCCAAGCACCATACCGAAAGGCATGTGCTGTTTTCTGTGCTACTGAAATGCCTGGTTTACGCCCTCCCAGGTCCTTTAAAATCAAGGTCTAAAGCAGGGAGGGATGGCATCCTTTGCTCAGAAAACCACCAACTACCTTCACTGATAACCAATTACAGTGTTAAAAGCTAAATCTTGTAAGCTTCCCCTCCTACCCCACAGGGATAAAGAAAGAGTCCGGTGTGTGGAAACAAAGCAATCACTTAAAATGTAACAAGGCACATTCTCAAACTAATACCGTGACTCACCCTACACATGCAGTATTGATATTTCAGATTATATTTAATTGAACTGAGGTTGCAGTTTATTTTCCAAATGCAAACATGTGTTTAATTAGAGCAAAATGTGCATCTCTATAACACTGAATTTTAAGTACCAGGTTCTAAAGTTTATTGATTGATGATTATTGTGGGGAAACATGAGCTCTTATGCATAAATCTTTTGACAGGAGCTGTCTGTCAAAAATAATGATCCTTTTAAAACTCATGAATAAATAATGATGCAGGTCCACTTTACATAAAAATACATACTCATTTACACTCTGTCCACTGAAATGAAATATGGTTATTTAAAATAATGACTCTGTGATGGGTGAGTAATGAAACATTATTAATTTAATACACATGGTATTTTACACTCACTCTCAAATTACATGCATCTATTTTCAATATTAACACATGAGGCTATTTCTTTTTTTAAAGACCTCTAACAAAATGTCTGGTACTGAAAATCCTTTCACGGATGAGATTGTGAATTTTAATTCTGCCATGCTGGGGTCTCATTTTGGTCACAAGCTAGAAAGTAATAACTGGGCTGTCACTGTGGTGATGTTTTATTGTCTGCCCTGACTTGGAACATCCAGAAGGAACCACCTCCTTTTCCTCCCAAAGGAAAAAGCGTGACGAGTTGAGAAGGAGAGCCAGAACACCATTTGCTTTTCTTCATCCTTCCCCATCTGGAATTCAATTCTGTGAATATGTTTTTCTCTGGTCTTTTCTTCCTTTATCCCACCCTGATTTTCTGTTTGCTGAGAAAGAGTTGGGGGATGATCCTGAGATTGGATGCTTCTCTGAGCACTTTTATAGGAATTCAGGGACAGAAGCAGAAAATCAAGAGAAAATCATTTTCCACTTTTCCTTTTAGATATGTAGAGTCACTCTTCTGCTTCACCCTCAGATTTTTCAGTTTCTTATTCCTGCCACTTTCTTTTTTCTCTAGTAATGACCCAACATCAGAAATGGTGGTATTGGGAAAGAGGGTCTGGTTAGGTTTGGAAAGCAGCAGAATGTAGAAGAGGACGACAGAGGATGAGATGATTGGATGGCATCACCAACTCAATGGACATGAATTTGAGTAAGCTCCAGGAGTTGGTGATGGACCGGGAAGTCCGGCGTGCTGCAGCCCATGACGTCGCAGAGTCTGACATGACTGAGCGACTGAACTGAACTGAGGATGTGGAAAGATAGGAAAAGGAACCATTGCTCTGTTCCTTTTATTCCATTTTTTCAAGCCATGCTGTCTACTACCTTAGAATTTCCAGCTGGCTTTTAAAAGCCTAAGTTTTTAAATATGAGAAATGCTAATGGAAGTTTTTGTCACCATTTTACACAGGGAAATTGAACCCCAACAAAATGACGTGCATTATGTACAAATATACAGAGGCATTCCTACTCTCAAGCAAATAAACTCTTTGCCAGGAAACAAGTGTACAGTGAATAATACCATGTTCAGACTGATACTAAGCACTGTTCCTTGATGCCATTGTCCTGTTTTACCAACACAGGTTCTGCTGCCTCAACCACATGCCATTTTTCATATAGGAAATTGTCTGTGAGTCCAAAAGAAAAACACTGTTCCACAATTTTTTTGGCTGCGCTGGGCTGTCATTGCTGTGTGCAGGCTTTCCCTATTTGTGGTGAGCAGGAGGTACTCTTCGTTTTGGTGCTCAGCTTCTCATCTTGCTGAGCACAGGCTCTAGGCGTTCAGCCTTCAGTAATTGCAGCAGGCAGGCTTGGTAGTCATGGTGTATGGATTTAGTCGTTCCAAGGGATGTGAAATCTTCCTGGACCAGAGACTGAACACATGTCCCCTGCATTGGCAGGCGGATTCTTATCCATCATACCACCAGGGAAGTCACTGTTCCAAGTTTTAAATCTGCTGTTTAAGTAACTCAACCAGTGTTGTTCAGCATATAAAAGGTTCCCACACTTGAAAGATAATGTTTTGACATTTTTTTTTAAATTGAAATCACCTGGATTAAAGAATTTTGTGAAATATACCCTTGAGATAGTTTTAGAACCCCCTGTCATGTTGCAGGAGAAAACTTGTGAATACTGAGGTTAGAATGGGGTCTTAAAAGACAAATAGCCAAGTGAAATTAATTTTAAATCTTTGGCTAAAGGTTAACTGTTTCTTAAAATAGATTTGAAAAGTGTCACCTTAAATACTTTTCAAATCAATGTTTCATACAAAAGAGTGATTCAAAGGGTTGCATAAAAACATACATCTACTAATTGCTTGTTTATATATGCCTCTTATGTAATTATAAAGTGTAAATTTAGACACAGTATCAAGAAAGTTAGCTCCCACTAGCATATAAATATATATATGTATATGTATATATTTTAATTGTCTTCAAAGGAGACCCCTGAGATGAAAATTGAGATTATATTGTTTCATTGTGTGTCCTTTTTACTTTATTTATACAACTAGATTGGCTCTTTTCCTTCATATTATCTGACTGCCAACTATGTACTCGTTACTCTTTTCTACACCACAGATTTTTGCTCAATTGTATCTGACTCTTTGCGACCCCATGGACTGTAGCCTGCCAGGTTCCTCCGTCCATGGGATTTTCCAGGCAAGAATACTGGAGTGGGTTGCCATTTCCTTCTCTAGGGGATCTTTCCAACCCAGAGATCAAACCCAGGTCTCCCGCATTGCAGGCAGACTCCTTACCATCTGAGCCACCAGGGAAGTCTTAACCAAGGTATTATTCTAAACTTGTGCTATTAGATTTAAATAAAAGACACTTAAATTCATTCTATTTTGTAGTATAATGCTTGTCAAGTTAACAAGTCAACATGAAATTAAAAGATGCTTGCTCCTTGGAAGGAAAGTTATGACCAACCTAGAGAGCATATTAAAAAGCAGAGACATACTTTGTCAACAAAGGTCCATCTAGGCAAGGCTATGGTTTTTCCAGTGGTCATGTATGGATGTGAGAGTTGGACTATAAAGAAGGCTGAGCGTGGAAGAATTGATGCTTTTGAACTGTGGTGTTGCAGAAGACTCTTGAGAGTCCCTTGGACTGCAAGGAGATCCAACCAGTCCATCCTAAAGGAGATCAGTCCTGGCTGTTCATTGGAAGGACTGATGCTGAAGCTGAAACTCCAATACTTTGGCCGCCTGATGCGAAGAGCTGACTCATTTGAAAAGATCCTAATGCTGGGAAAGATTGAGGGCAGGAGGAGAAGGGGATGACAGGGAATGAGATGGTTGGATGGCATCACCGACTCAATGGACATGGGTTTGGGTGGACTCCGGGAGTTGGTGATGGACAGGGAGGCCTGTCGTGCTGTGGTTCATGGGGTCACAAAGAGTTGGACATGACTGAGTGACTGAACTGAACTAAACTGAATGTAATAAATGTTGCAGTTTGTGCTAAGCACAATACTGAATTGGGCCAGATAAAAAGAAATTGCATTCAGACTTCCCTGGTGGCGCAATGGATAAGAATCTGCCTGCCAATGCAGAGGACATGGTTTTGATCCCTGGTCCTGGAAGATTCCACATACTATGGAACAACCAAGCCCATTCACTACAACTACCGAGCTCTCATGCTGCAGCTACCGAAACCTGATCATCTAGAACCTGTGCTCTGCAACAAGAGAAGCCACCACAGTGAGAAAAGTACTCCCCACTACCACAGCAAAGAGTAGTCCTCACTCACTGCAACTAGAGAAAGCCCAGGCATAGCAACAAAGACCCAGGTCAGCAAAAAATAATAATAATAACAATAATAAATAAAATTTAAGAAAATAAATAATCACAAACTTTAGATAAAAAAAGATAATCACAAACCTATAAAAGAATATTGCAGGATATCACATTCACCAATACTCCCCAAACAGGTCATAGAAACACCAGGCAAATAGGACATTATAGATTCAGACATTTCTCTTCAGAATTTTAAGAATTTCTAAATACTCATGTCATGTAGGGGTTCTTTTATCTCTGAAAATAAAGCTGTCCTAATTTATACCTTAGAGTGATCAATTCTGTCCCTGACTTTAGGTTGTCTCCAAAATAATACATTATTAATATTAGGATTTTTGAGGCAATGGGAGCATGAAAGTAAAACCAACAAGTTTTACACCAAGACCAAGTGGGACCATTGAACTGGCAAGTGACGGCCAAGGGTGTGACTGACACCACCCTTGATTTTAGAGAAAGCATATTTAATCTTTGATGCAAAGACTGTGACTTTAGCCTTCTGGAGTCAATTTACTAATTTTTTGTTTGCTTTCTCAGCCATTGGTGCTGCCATATTGGTCATAGTACTAGTTCCTGCAAAAATGAGAATTAATTACCAAGGACAAAGGTTCATAAAGATAACTTACCCTTTTAAAAATTGACAAATTAGGGAAAATTAATTCCATGGAGGCATAGAAGAAATCAAAATAAAATGATCATTTTTCAAAACAATAATTTATCTACATCTGGTCTGCATGTGAGAATAAACAGACAAAATCTGACATTTGGGCTACTTGTTTCATATATTAATAGATTATTTAGATATTTAATTTTATTGTTTTTGTACCTTTGTGTCTTTGGTTATTCACATAGTTGAAATACCATTTTAGATGAAAACATGTTTTAAAGACTTTCTAGTGAAAGAAAATCTTTCTAAGAGAAAAAGTTTTAAAATTAGCTTTGGTCCAGAAATCAAGAGCTGTGGCTTCTTGTATTCCTTGTTTTGTCATTTGTGTGACAAGTCATCGTCACATCCTTGGAGTCATTTAAAAATAAATAACCATAAAACAAAAAATAAAATTTAACAAAAGAATTCACGTATATGTACACACTGCTATATTTAAAATGAACAACCAACAAGGACTGCTATATACATAGCACATGGAACTTTGCTCAGTGTTATGTGGCAGCCTGCGTGGGAGGGGAATTTGGGGCAGGATGGGCACATGTATATGTGTGGCTGAGTCCCTTTGCTGTTCACCCAAAACTATCACAACAATGTTAATCGGTTATAGTTCAATACAAAATAAAAGGTTTAAAAAATATTACAAGGGCACATATTGTGTGAGTTTACACACATGAGGTACAAAGACAATGCCATTAGAAGGACAGCAGCTGTCTTTGGGAGAGTGTAGTGATTTGGAAGGGAGTAGAATAGGTGAATTTGGTTGCTAGAAGTGATTTTTAAAATTTTGTTTGGGGTTTTCTTTCTTTCATTTGTTTGTTTAATCTGGATGCTGGTTACATGGTGTGTTTAGGTATTTGTTAATGCAGCAAGCTATGGGTGCTTTTTTAAAAAATAACATTCTTTTTTTATTGAAGTATACTGGATTTACAATTGTATTAGTTTCAGGTATATAGCAAAGTGATTCAGTTATATATACATGTATATCTATTTTTTTTTTCAGATTCCTTTTCCTTATACAGATACATACAGTTGTGTCCAACTCTTTGCAACCCCATGGACTGTAGCCTACCAGGTTCCTCCGTCCATGGGATTTTCCAGGCAAGAGTACTGGACTGGGTTGCCATTTCCTTCTCCAGGAGATCTTCCCGACCCAGAGATTAAACCCAGGTCTCCCGTATTGTAGGCAGACGCTTTACCGTCTGAGCCACCATTAGAAAGTTACGTATAGGTTATTACACAATATTGAGTATATTTCCCTGTGCTGTACAGTAGGTCCTTGTTGGTTGTCTATTTTATATATAGTTGTGTGTGTATATTAATCCAAATCTCCTAATTTATTCCAATATGCCTTTGATATGACACTTTTTTGTATGAATATTATATTTAATTTAAAAGGAAAAACATAAAGGGAGTTGAAATAATTTTCTTTTTTTCTCTAAAGTTCTACTAGTCTATAAAAACTGTCTTTTTATGATAGGATACCCATCATAAATCAAGCACTTTTAGGTGACTCAGGGACATCATTTGGACACTGAGGAATGTGCAGTAACAGATTTCTATTGCTTTTTACATTTTTCTGCTTCCTCCTCTGTGCTCACTCTTGTGACTGTCATTGAGTGTGACTTCCAATAGCCTTTTTATCCTTACTTCTTTTTTACTCCTAATCTCATGTAGGCTGGGAAAGAAACAGATAATCAAGCTGTTAAGCTTTCAGTAAAGATCTGAATACCTGCATTCTGAAAGCCTAAGGCTGCTGGGAATCTAATCTTTAGATAAGGCAGTTGTATACTTCAACTCAAAAAACCTTAACCTCAGGGATCACTTCAAATTTTTACAGTAGCCTTACACAAGAACAGGTGTTATTTTAGCTGGATCCTCAGAAGTTTTGTTGCTGTTTTTTAGTCTCTTAACTTCCAAGAGTTTTCAAAAACAACTTTGTTGCCAACTCAGATATTCTCTTACAGAACATTTGGTCACAAGACTATTCTTTTGTTTTAAGCTCATATATATCTCCCTGTAATTTCTACCCAAATGGAAGTCCTGAGACTTTCAAATGGACAAGCAATTAGGTCTACTTTGGTGATTCTTTTTTTTTTTTTAATTGGAGGATAATTGCTTTACAATGTTGTAGTAGTCTCTGCCATACATCAGCTGGAATCAGTCATAATTATATATGTATATCTATCTCCTCCCTCTTGAGCTTCCCTCCTCCTCCCATCCAACCCCTCGAGGTCATCACAGAGGGCAAGGCTGGGTTCCCTGTGTTATATAGCAGCTTCCCGCTACTTACCTGTCTTACACATGGTATGTGTCAGTGATACTCTCTCAGTTCGTCCTACCCTCTCCTTCCCCTGCTGTGTCCACAAGTCTGTTCTCTATATCTTTGTCTCCATTTCTTCTCTGTAAATAGGTGCATCAGTACTATTTTTCTAGATTCCATATATATGTGTTAATATATGATATGTGTTTTTCTCTTTCATGCTTCACTTTGTATAACAGGATCTAGGTCCATCCACCTCACTTCAAATGACTCAAATTCATTCCTTCTTATGGCTGAGTAATATTCCATTGTATATGTGTACCACATTTTCTTTATCCATTCATCTATTGATGGATATCTAGGTTACTTCTATATCCTGGTTATTGAAACTAGTGCTGCAATCAACATTTGCATACATGTGTCTTTTTGAATTGTGGTTTTCTCAGAGTATATGCCCAGTAGTGAAATTGCTGGGTCATATGGTAGTTTTATTCCTAGTTTGTTAAGGAATCTCCATACTGTTCTCCAAAGTGACTGTATCAATTCACATTCCCTATACTGGTGGTTCTTAACTTCAGCTTTGTGCTGAAGACCAAAGTGATCTAAAGATCTTTGTACAAAACAGATGTTCACGCACCCTCTTGGGAGGATCTGATTCAGTCAACCTGAACAGGCTGAGGCAATGGTATTTTTGCACTCTTTTTTTTTTTGGCATTTTTTTTTTAATTTATTTATTTATTTTTTCAGTGGGTTTTGTCATACATTGATATGAATCAGCAATAGATTTACACGTATTCCCCATCCCGATCCCCCCTCCCCGCTCCCTCTCCACCCGATTCCTCTGGGTCTTCCCAGTGCACCAGGCCTGAGCACTTGTCTCATGCATCCCACCTGGGCTGGTGACCTGTTTCACCATAGATAATATACATGCTGTTCTTTCGCAACATCCCACCCTCACCTTCTCCCACAGAGTTCAAAAGTCTGTTCTGTACTTCTGTGTCTCTTTTTCTGTTTTGCATATAGGGTTATCGTTACCATCTTTCTAAATTCCATATATATGTGTTAGTATGCTGTAATGTTCTTTATCTTTCTGGCTTACTTCACTCTGTATAATGGGCTCCAGTTTCATCCATCTCATTAGAACTGATTCAAATGAATTCTTTTTAATGGCTGAGTAATATTCCATGGTGTATATGTACCACAGCTTCCTTATCCATTCATCTGCTGATGGGCATCTAGGTTGCTTCCATGTCCTGGCTATTATAAACAGTGCTGCGATGAACATTGGGGTGCACGTGTCTCTTTCAGATCTGGTTTCCTCAGTGTGTATGCCCAGAAGTGGGATTGCTGGGTCATATGGCAGTTCTATTTCCAGTTTTTTAAGAAATCTCCACACTGTTTTCCATAGTGGCTGTACTAGTTTGCATTCCCACCAACAGTGTAAGAGGGTTCCCTTTTCTCCACACCCTCTCCAGCATTTATTGCTTGTAGACTTTGGATAGCAGCCATCCTGACTGGCGTGTAATGGTACCTCATTGTGGTTTTGATTTGCATTTCTCTGATAATGAGTGATGTTGAGCATCTTTTCATGTGTTTGTTAGCCATCTGTATGTCTTCTTTGGAGAAATGTCTGTTTAGTTCTTTGGCCCATTTTTTGATTGGGTCATTTATTTTTCTGGAATTGAGCTTCAGGAGTTGCTTGTATATTTTTGAGATTAATCCTTTGTCTGTTTCTTCATTTGCTATTATTTTCTCCCAATCTGAGGGCTGTCTTTTCACCTTACTTATAGTTTCCTTTGTTGTGCAAAAGCTTTTAAGTTTCATTAGGTCCCATTTGTTTTTTTTGCTTTTATTTCCAATATTCTGGGAGGTGGGTCATAGAGGATCTTGCTGTGATTTATGTCGGAGAGTGTTTTGCCTATGTTCTCCTCTAGGAGTTTTATAGTTTCTGGTCTTACATTTAGATCTTTAATCCATTTTGAGTTTATTTTTGTGTATGGTGTTAGAAAGTGTTCTAGTTTCATTCTTTTACAAGTGGTTGACCAGTTTTCCCAGCACCACTTGTTAAAGAGGTTGTCTTTTTTCCATTGTATATCCTTGCCTCCTTTGTCAAAGATAAGGTGTCCATAGGTTCGTGGATTTATCTCTGGGCTTTCTATTCTGTTCCATTGATCTATATTTCTGTCTTTGTGTCAGTACCATACTGTCTTGATGACTGTGGCTTTGTAGTAGAGTCTGAAGTCAGGCAGGTTGATTCCTCCAGTTCCATTCTTCTTTCTCAAGATTCTTTGGCTATTCGAGGTTTTTTGTATTTCCATACAAATTGTGAAATTCTTTGGTCTAGTTCTGTGAAAAATACCGTTGGTAGCTTGATAGGGATTGCATTGAATCTATAGATTGCTTTGGGTAGAATAGCCATTTTGACAATATTGATTCTTCCAATCCATGAACACGGTATGTTTCTCCATCTGTTTGTGTCCTCTTTGATTTCTTTCATCAGTGTTTTATAGTTTTCTATGTATAGGTCTTTTGTTTCTTTAGGTAGATATACTCCTAAGTATTTTATTCTTTTTGTTGCAATGGTGAATGGTATTGTTTCCTTAATTTCTCTTTCTGTTTTTTCATTGTTAGTATATAGGAATGCAAGGGATTTTGTGTGTTAATTTTATATCCTGCAACTTTACTATATTCATTGATTAGCTCTAGTAATTTTCTGGTAGAGTCTTTAGGGTTTTCTATGTAGAGGATCATGTCATCTGCAAACAGTGAGAGTTTCACTTCTTCTTTTCCTATCTGGATTCCTTTTACTTCTTTTTCTGCTCTGATTGCTGTGGCCAAAACTTCCAACACTATGTTGAATAGTAGTGGTGAGAGTGGGCACCCTTGTCTTGTTCCTGATTTCAGGGGAAATGCTTTCAATTTTTCACCATTGAGGGTGATACTTGCTGTGGGTTTGTCATATATATCTTTTATTATGTTGAGGTATGTTCCTTCTATTCCTGCTTTCTGGAGAGTTTTAATCATGAATGGGTGTTGAATTTTGTCAAAGGCTTTCTCTGCATCTATTGAGATAATCATATGTTTTTTATCTTTCAATTTGTTAATGTGGTGTATTACATTGATTGATTTGCGGATATTAAAGAATCCTTGCATTCCTGGGATAAAGCCCACTTGGTCATGGTGTATGATTTTTTTAATATGTTGTTGGATTCTGTTTGCTAGAATTTTGTTAAGGATTTTGCATCTATGTTCATCAGTGATATTGGCCTGTAGTTTTCTTTTTTTGTGGCATCTTTGTCTGGTTTTGGAATTAGGGTGATGGTGGCCTCATAGAATGAGTTTGGAAGCTTACCTTCATCTGCAATTTTCTGGAAGAGTTTGAGTAAGATAGGTGTTAGCTCTTCTCTAAATTTTTTGTAGAATTCAGCTGTGAAGCCATCTGGTCCTGGGCTTTTGTTTGCTGGAAGATTTTTGATGACAGTTTCGATTTCCTTGCTTGTGATGGGTCTGTTAAGATCTTCTATTTCTTCCTGGTTCAGTTTTGGAAAGTTATACTTTTCTAAGAATTTGTCCCATTTCATCCAAGTTGTCCATTTTATTGGCATAGAGCTGCTGGTAGTAGTGTCTTATGATCCTTTGTATTTCAGTGTTGTCTGTTGTGATCTCTCCATTTTCATTTCTAATTTTGTTAATTTGGTTCTTCTCTCTTTGCTTCTTAATGAGTCTTGCTAATGGTTTGTCAATTTTGTTTATTTTTTCAAAACACCAGCTTTTAGCTTTGTTGATTTTTTGCTATGGTCTCTTTAGTTTCTTTTGCATTTATTTCTGCCCTAATTTTTAAGATTTCTTTCCTTCTGCTAACCCTGGGGTTCTTCATTTCTTCCTTCTCTAATTGCTTTAGGTGTAGAGTTAGGTTACTTATTTGGCTTTTTTCTTGTTTCTTGATGTAAGCCTGTAATGCTATGAACCTTCCCCTTAGCACTGCTTTTACAGTATCCCATAGGTTTTGGGTTGTTGTGTTTTCATTTTCATTCATTTCTATACATATTTTGATTTCTTTTTTGATTTCTTCTATGATTTTTTGGTTATTCAGAAGCGTGTTATTTAGCCTCCATATGTTTGAATTTTTAACAATTTTTTTCCTGTAATTGAGATCTAATCTTACTGCACTGTGGTCAGAAAAGATGACTGGAATGATTTCAATTTTTTTGAATTTTCCAAGACCAGATTTATGGCCCAGGATGTGGTCTATTCTGGAGAAGGTTCCATGTGCACTTGAGAAAAAGGTGAAGTCTTAATAGATGATGTAGATGTACAGTTAGGTTTGAGAAATATGCCTACACCTTCTACTTGACAGCCCTTCCCTTCCACACATGGGGACATGGTCATCTGTGCACTGTCCTTTCCAAGCCACACAGCTCTGGTTTCTTCAGCCGTTCTCGGGTAGGCCTTGGTTTGTACATTTCTCATCACTTAGATCATCACCCTGAACTTAAATTCCATAATATGCTTTTTAAATGTGGCAACCAAGCATTGAACTCCAAGCTTAGATTTGGTCCCACTGGAGTGGAATTGACTTGTTCTCTCCCTTTGTTTAGATTCTGGGCTTCACTTGTTGCAGTCTAATGTTATGCTTGCTTGACTCACATTATAATGTCATCTGATACTGACATTACAGCCAGTTGTAAGACATAGGACTTTTTACCTGATTTTTCCTTCATTCCTTTCTGCCTCTCTGCCTACCAGCATTTCCTCTCTCTTTCATCAGTAACATTTGAGTGTTACTTGGGGTTCGGCCCTGAGGATTAAGAAAGAATCAAGACAGACAGAGTTCCTGCCTTGCCAGAGTCAGGATTCAGACAAACAAAGTGGCAATTATGTCTTAGACTAGTTCTCACCTCTGCTGTGCTGGTGAAACTGATTTATGAGCACCTCAAACTTGAGCCAGAAAGGATAAAGGGCTGTTGACAGAACTCTTGAGGGAGTCTGTCATCTTGCTCACATGGAGGGCCAGGGTCCCTCTTGAGTGAGTCAGGTAGGTTCTGGCATCTGTATTTAACAACACCCGGAAGGGCTCTTTAAGTCAAAACTTTACGGGCACAGCCAGAACATTTGACAAGAATGATGGGACTGGGATTGCGTAGTAAGAACTATAAACATTTTCTCACATAGTCTTATATTCTCCAATCATGATTGTCAAGGCTGGTAGGGGTAGCCATCTCAGTTCTGGTTCCTCTGAATCCCCTTTTCTTTGTCCCCCAGTGACCATAATGAGGGGTCTGGACCATCATTGATTCAAGATATATTACTGTTCTCAGTGAGCCATTATTCTGCTTACAGAATGTTTTTGCAGCACCTAGCCTTGTATTCCTCTCAGATTCTGCTTGCCTGTTTCGCCCAGTGATACGAAGAGCTGTGGGCTGCTGCTGCTCTTCAGTTTTCAGTCCTGAAGGCTCTGTGTGCGCGCTTCGTGTATTCCCTTTGCTGACCCTCTCTGAGGGTTAACTGTTCTATGTGTTCCTGCGACTGAGGGAGTGTTTTCAATTCCCTTTGAATGCAAGAGCCTCTTGTTCATCAGTGATCCAAAGCCAGACCAACTCACAGTGCCCTCTTGGGCACCTCCTGAAGCACTTCTTGGCAGCAGTAGCCCTGAAACCTTCTCTGCCTGCTCCTGGCAACCCATGTTTGGTGTGTGATGCCTACACTGTCCCTGGAACATTTCCTCTTCTAGGTTGGGACTATAATTACAAGTCTGTCAAGGCTGTTTTGAATCTTGATTCTATCATCTATCTCAGGTTTCTGCTTCTGAAAATGTCATAACCATGGCTCCTTCAGTGTTAGATAAATTTGGAACCAAAACACTGGCAGTTTTGGATAGAGAACTGAGAACACAACCAGACACCTCTAAGTGGATATCCATGTTCTATTTTGTTGTGGCCATTCAGCCAGTTCTCAGGTTTTGGCTGGAACTTTATGCTGTGAACATAATATATCATAAGATATAAAATACATGCTGAAAATTACCGCAAACAAAAACATACAGTTTAATAAGCTACCACAAAGTAAACTGTGTCATTTCTTCTCACATCAAGAATAGAAACTTTTCTCCCAGACACTACCCAATCCTTATCCTTTTCTCCTACTTCAGAGTGGTTACCGCTGTCCTGATTTTTCTGACAGGCTACCACCACCAGGGCACTGCATAGACAGAAGATTGATACACCCTCCAGTCTTTCTGTGAGAAAAACCTGCTTACTGGTCCTGGAGCTTCAGCCTGAGAGGCAGGTTTCAGGTCTGTCATGTCCAGAGGCTGCAGTAATGCTCTCAGGGAATGTAGGCTGGGGATCACCATCTTTGAGCTCTTCTTCAGCCTCACTAGTGAGGACCGAGAGAGCAGCTCTATGGTACTTTGCAGAAAGGAGCTTATACACTCACTTGGAGACCTGATTTTTACAATAGTTGCCCAGAGGATACCTCAAGATCATCTGATCTAGAGGCCAGCAGGTATTATGATTGTGGTCCTATAGGGCTGTATATATTTGCATACATTAAAAGTTGCTGCCTGAGGCTCAATGACCCACCTTGTGGAATAATGGAAATAAAAATAAACAAGCAGGATCTAATTCAACTTAAAAAGCTTTTGCACAGCAAAGAAAACGGTAAACAAGGTGAAAAGACAAGTCTCAGAATGGGAAAAAATAATAGCAAATGAAACAACTGACAGAGGATTAATTTACAAAATATACAAGCAACTCATACAAATTAATACCAGAAAAACAAACAACTCAATCAAAAAGTGGGCAAAAGACCTAAATTGACCTTTCTCCAAAGAAGACATACAGATGGCTAATAAACACATGAAAAGATGCTTAACATCACTCATTATTAGAGAAATGCAAATCAAAACTACAATGAGATATCATCTCACTCTGGTCAGAAAGACCATCATCAAAAAATCCACAGACAACAAGTGCTGGAGAGGGTTGGAGAAAAGGTACACCTCTGTACTGCTGGTGAGAATGTAAGTTGATACAGCCACTATGGAAGACGGTATGGAGATTCCTTAAAAAACTAGGAATAAAGCCCCATAGCACCCAGCAATACCACTTCTAGGTATATACTCTGAGGAAACCAAAACTGAAAAAGACATATAGCCCAACGTTCACTGCAGCACTATTTACAATAGACAAGATATGGAAGCAACCTAGATGTCCATCGACAGATGAATGCATGAAAAAGCTGTGGTACATATACACAATGGAACACTACTCAGCCAGGAAAAGGAACACACTTCAATCAGTTCTAATGAGGTGGATGAACCTAGAATCTATTATACAGAGTGAAGTAAGTCAGAAAGAGAAAAACAAATATCATATATTAATGCATATATATGGAATCTAGAAAGATGGTACTGATGAACCTGTTTGCAGGGCAGTAATGGAGACACAGACATAAAGAACAGACTTATGGACAAGCAGGTGGGGGAAGGAAGAAGAGGGGGAGGTGAACAGAGAGAATAGCATGGAAGCATATATACTACCATATGTAAAACAGATGGCCAATAGAAATTTGCCATATGCCTCAGGGAACTCAAACTGGGACTCTATAACAACCTAGAGGGATGGGAAAGGGTGGGAGATAGGAGCGAGGATCAAGAGGGAGGGGACATGTGTACACCTATGGCTAATTCATGTTGATTTATGACAGATATCAAACCAATATTGTATAGCAATTATCCTTCAATTAAAAATAAATAAATTTATAAAAGTCTACAAATAACATATGTTGGAGAGGGTGTGGAAAAAGGTTTACTCTTGGGCACTGTTGAGGGGAATGTACATTGGTACAACCACTATGGAAAACAGTATGGAGGTTTTTCAAAAAAACTAAGAACAGAACTACCATGTGATTCAGCAATTTGACTTCTGGGTATTTATAATTTAGTTATTTATTTACTTTTGGCTGTGCTGGGTCTTCACTGCTATGTGGGCTTGTCTCTAGTTGTGACAAGTAAGGCTACTCTCTAGTTGCACAGGCTTCTCATCGAGGTAGCTTTCCTTGTTGCAGAACACAGGTTCTAGGGTGCATGGACTTCAGTAGTTGCAGTACAGGGGCTCCATAGTTTCAGCTCCCAGGTTCTATAGGCAGATTCTTTACCACTGAGCCACCAGGGAAGCCTGACTTCTGGGCATTTAACCAAAGAAAATGAAAACACTAATTTGAAAAGATAGGTGTACATTGTTCATTAAGCATTATATACAATGGCCAAGATATGAAAACAAACTAACCATCCACTATGGATAAATGGATAAAGAAGATGCAGTATATATATATAATCAAATACTACGCAGCCATAACAATGAGTGAAATCTTGCCATTGGAGACATGAATGGACCTTGGGGATATTATGCTAAGTGAAATAAGTCAGACACATAAAGACAAATATTGTAGGATTTCACTTACATGGGGAATCTAAAAAGCAAAACAAATGAATAGATGAAGCGAACAAAACACAACCTATACAGAAAAGAATGGGATTTCCAGGTGGGGCACTAGTGGTAAACAGCCCGCCTGCCAATGCAGGAGACATTAAGAGATGCAGGTTCACTCCCTGTGTAGAGAAGATCCCCTTGAGGAGGGCATGGCAGCCCACTCCAGTATTCTTGCCTAGAGAATCCCTTGGACAGAGAAGCCTGGCAGGCTACAGTCCACAGGGTCACAAAGACTTAGCTTGCACACACACCCACACAGAGAAGAGAATGGGGTTTGACAGAGGGGAGAGGAGTTAAAGAGTGTTCCACATGGGTGAAAGTGGTTATGTGGTACAAACTTTCAATTATGAAGTGAATTTTTATAACTTTACAGTCTCTATAAAAGTTCATTCATATAGCTTGTAAGACATGCTAACATTTTTTGTATGGCAAACAAGTTTCAACCCATAGTAGAATGGCAGCCTCTCCCACTCATGTATAGAACACAGACCTTCATGCAGCTTGGGGAATGGTGTATACAGCATGCGACTATATTTTATAATATTGTAGTGTATATTTGAAAGAAACCAAGAGAGTACATCTTAAAAATTCTTATCAAAAGAAAAAACTTGTAGTTTTCTATGGTGACTGACACTGTTGTTTTTGTTCAGTCACTCAGTCATTCATGTCCAACTCTTTGTGACCCCATGGACTGCAGCATGCCAGACTTCCCTGTCCTTTGCCGTCTCCCAGAGTTTGCTCCAACTCATGTCCACTGAATCGGTGATGTCATCCAACCATCTCATCCTCTGGTGTCCCCTTCTCCTCCTGCCTTCAATCTTTCCCAGCATCAGGGTCTTTTCCAACATGGGTCTCCTGCATTGCAGGCAGATTCTTTACCATCTGAGCCACCAGGGAAGCCCCTTGGAAAAGACTGACAGTAAACTAGATTCAGTTCAGTTCAGTTGCTCAGTCGTGTCCAACGCTTTGCGACCCCATGAATCGCAGCACGCCAGACCTTCCTGTCCGTCACCAACTCCTGGAGTTTATTCAAACTCATGCCCATCGAGTCAGTGATGTCATCCAGCCATCTCATCCTCTGTCATCCCCTTCTCCTCCTGCCCCCAATCGCTCCCAGCATCAGGGTCTTTTCCAGTGAGTCAACTCTTCGCATGAGGTGGCCAAAGTATTGGAGTTTCAGCTTCAGCATCAGTCCTTCCAATGATCTCCTTTAGGATGGAATGGCTGGATCTCCTTGCAGTCCAAGAGACTCTCAAGGGTCTTCTCCAGCACCACAGTTCAAAAGCATCAATTCTTTTTATTTTGTGGGGATCATTTCCCAGTGTATATACATATCAAATCATTATGTTGGACAACTAAAATTTATATAAGGCCCTATGCTAATTATACCTCAATTAAAAACTAACAAAAAATAAACAAGGAAGTAAATAAGTTCTTAAATGGTTTTAAAAAAGATTTTATTCCATGTCCTTCATGTATACAGTATTTCTATTGAGTGGTCAACTGTCAATCAGATTTTCTCTCTTTAAAAGTTTTGCTTTGGTTTTACTACTCTTATGATTTTTCACTGCTTTTGATTTTTAGCAGACTTGTTTTGATCTGGACATGTAGATTTTTTTAAATAGTTTATCTCGCTTTGAAGTTTAACAGATTTCTTAATGTATTTCCTCAATTTGAGGAAGTTATCATTCATTATTTCTTCAATTGCTACTTCTATCCCATTTTCTCTCTTCTCTCTTATGGGACTTTAATACATGTATATCACATTTTCTCACTATACCTCCATGTCTCATACTCACTACAGGTATCCCTGCTTTGCAAAAGTTTGCTTTATACACCTTTGCTTTTGGGAAAGTCCTGTATTAGCACCTGTTTTCATTAACCAAAAGAACTTTGAAGAGGATTTTCAGTTTTTACCAAAAAAGTTAATTGCGTCTTCATTTTATACCATTCTGGTGTATGAAAGTTTTAGTAGGAACACTCTACTTTCAGATACCAGTGGACCTTATATTCTATTTTCCATCCTTTTACCACTATGTGCTTCAGTCTAGAATTTTTTTCTCTCTCTAATTTCTGCTTGACTAATTCTACAGCTGAGTCTAATCCATTATTAACCCCATTTATTTAAACTTTTCTCATTATTATATTTTTCAGTGTTACAATTATAATCAGGTGTTCTTTTATAGTTTCCAATCTCTGTTGAAGTTTTAATTTGTCTTTTATATCTCTTAATATAGTAAGAATAATTGTTTCAGAGTCTATATCTGATGGCTTCATTATCTGAAGCCTCTGCGGTTCTGTGGTTCTGCTTCTGTTTGTTGTTTCCATTGCTGTCTACTCATGTTGACTTGTCTCCTTTTATGCCTGGTTACTTTAACATGTTGCCTGTAATTTTACTAATAAAAATTGTTTGCAGAAGTAATTTGAGGCTAGAATGATATATTTCATCTTGCTAGGAATCAAATTTCAGGCTTTGAAGTGACTCAAAACTGTACTATGGTCCTCAACGTAATCTGTTTACATGCAATTTATCTTTATTCCTAGAGTCTCACCATTCATGATTCTAACTAAATGCAAAAGGTTTTCATCAAG
The DNA here is from genome assembly GCF_019320065.1 of Cervus canadensis. Classification (NCBI taxonomy): domain Eukaryota; kingdom Metazoa; phylum Chordata; class Mammalia; order Artiodactyla; family Cervidae; genus Cervus; species Cervus canadensis. The sequence goes on along the minus strand of NC_057400.1, from coordinate 30,994,608 downwards.
GCTCCCAAATGTGAGAATTCTAATTCCTACCTCACTAGCTCAGTGAGACATTCAAAAGCACCATTAAGTCTTTCTTCCCCCAACTTTGACATATAGTTGACATATTGTGTATGTTTAAGACATACAGTGATTACCATCATAGCATTAGTTACCACCTCGATCCAGTCACATAGTTACCATTTCTTTTTTTGTGGTAAGAACATTCCAGATCTACTTTCTCAGCAACTTTCAAGTATGTAATAGAGTATTTATTGACTATAATCACCATGCTGTACACTAGATTCTTAGAATTTATTCATCTTAAAACTGGCTGTTTATTCCCCCTGGCAATGTCTCCTCTATTCCCCCATCTTCCAGTCCCTGGTAATCACCATTCTAGTCTCTGATTGTATTGAATTTATTGTTGTTTTTTCTTTTTTAGATTCAAATGTAAGTGATATCATACAGTATTTGTCATTCTCTGTCTGATTTATTTCATTTAACATCACACCCTTAAGGTTCATTCACATTGTCACAAAAGATTTTCAGCTCCTCCCACTGAAATCACCAAGTGTGCCTAGGAGGAAAAACAACCCCAAAATTCTGGCTTCACTTCCATGGGCATCAGTTTCCTGCCAGATCTTATCCCAGTAATGCTTTCCTATTTTGTTAATGCCCAGTGTCATCAAAGAGATTTAAAAAATACTTTATCAGCTTTGCAAGTAGTCTTTAGCAAGAGTGTTGGCTGAATTAGCTACTCTATTATTACCAGAAGTAGAAGACTTCCAATTCACTTGGTTTTTCTTATCCATAACTATAGTCATCCATAGGTATTCTTGGAGACTGATTCCAGGACTTCCCATAGATACCAAAATCTGAATATACTCAGATTTTATACTGAGCATAGGTACTGAGTACTGTACAAGAACTTTATGAAAATAGAAGAGATAAAGCAAGTGAAGGCACTTTGAACATTGCAAACCTGTGTACTACATAAGCCAATATTTTATAACAGTGAACAAAGATATAATAGAACTCTTTTAATAGGACATTTTCACCAGGATTTAAATGTTACCAGCAGCTCCTGTGAAATGATTTAGTATCATTTCTTCAATTCTCAGTGTACATCTCTTTCTAAGTCTACTTCATTCTTATTCTAAAACAAAGTAAAATACACAGAAATTCTTGTTATCCACATTCATCTCTTTAGGAAATATATCAAAGGTTACATATCATCTGTTTAGTATTTTATTTTATACTGAATAAAGAAAACAATACAAAACAAACAAGAATACTCAGTTCCACTCTATTTTCAGTTTTGTTTAATAGACTTGAAGTTAAATGATACCGATTCAATCATGATTAGCCATCCAAGATGAGACATATGTCTTTGGCATTTTTATGTGATTGAATTTTAGTCTTTTGTCATTTTAATTTAATATGCTGATTAGGAAATGATTTCATTTTCCCTACAGTATTTGTGAGTTTGTTTATTAGTTATATTTGTGAGTTTATTCATATGAACATTATTTTTTTCTGTTAGTCTATTCGTATGAATATTATTTTCTCTGTACATTTTTTGTTGATAAGGAAATAACATTTAATGGAAAGATTTGACAAGAAAATAGGTATATGCAATTGAAGTTATATAACCAAAGTAAAAATGGAGAGAAAGCAAGTAAAACACATCAAAGTTTTGTTACTCTCTAAATTTTGAAGTAGGTATAAAGCTGCCACTAAAATACAAAAAAGTCACTACTGATTTTATAGCCCATACCACTTGTGGAGTCAATCAAAGGTGTGTGGGAAGTTTGGAACCAGTTCTTTAGAAGGAGACATACAGAAAACAGTCTCTCTCTCTCTTTTTTTTGAGCTTGTTTAAAGAGGATCATCATAGTAGTTCTAGAATATCACTGTTTTTGCAAATAAAAGTTCTATGTGTGCATTTATATTTACATTCATATATTTCTCCGCAATCTACTCATTGCAACAGCCAAGGCTGACATTTTGGTTCAAGTATTATTTTTTTCAATGATTTCTTTGCCAGTTTTCCTCCTGAAAAATTTCCTTTAAAAAAAAAAAACCCACAACAGCAGATGTATTCTGAGTAATCAAATTTACTACTTAATGTCTAGAGTAGCTTCTTATCATGGAACAGAATTATTCCAACATCTACAGTATTTGGCAAAGTTTTGTCCAACATGTTTAGGGAAACTTGTCCAATACTTGCGATTATAGTACTTTTTTAGATCTTTATTGAAATTCTTGGTTAACTTATCAAATAGAAGTATGAATGTGACTTTGGTTTAATAGAAAAACAAACTCTTGTTAAAATTAATTCTAAAGAGCACTCCTGCTGAAGTAGTTTGTATTTGATCCCATATAGATGTCCTTAACATGGGCAATCATTACAAAAGAGTCTGGCATTTAATGTAAAATTCAAGGGCTTCCCTTATGGCTAAGCTGGTAAAGAATCCGCCTGCAATGTGGGAGACCTGGGATCGATCCCTGGGTTGGGAAGATCCCCTGGAGAAGGGAAAGGCTACCCACTCCAGTATTCTGGCCTGGAGAATTCCATGGACTATACAGTTGCAAAGAGTAGGGCATGACTGAGCAACTTTCACTTTCAAGTGATCATTAATAATTTTTGATACCACAAAGGAGAGGGAATCTATTTTACTATTTATTTTTAATAGTCAGAAATTGCATTACATTTTAAAATTTATTATTTATTTGGTTGTGCTGTTTCTTCACTGTGACATGCAAGATCTTTAATGTGGCATGTGGGATTATTTTTTTTTTCTTTTAGTTGATGCATGTGAGATCTAGTTCCCTGATCCGGGATTGAACTGGGGCTCCCTGCATTGGCAGCTTGGAATCTTCACCACTGGACCACTTGGGAAGTCCCAATCTATCTTACTTTTCAAAACATTACCTTTCTGATTGGAAAGGAGCTCCATCAACATGAAGAGGTACATATTCACTGGGAAAAGATGAGATATGCAGCAAAACCAGTGGAGATTCTGGTTTCCATTTTGTCATGTTCATATTCCGTATTTTGGGACATACAATAACTCTTCAAACATTTCCTCATCGACAAACCAAGAAGGTTAAAACTAGTCAGATTTTAGGGTAGCTTAGTTATTTCACAGTGGAAAAAGGGACGAGGTATTAGGAAAGGCATAGTGTTACTAGTGAGTATTGGTCGCTCAGTGTCTGACTCTTTGCGACCCCATGGACTGTAATCTGCCAGGCTCCTCTGTCCATGGAATTCTCCAGGCAAGAACACTGGAGTGGGTAGGCGTTCCCTTCTCCAGGGGATCTTCTCAACCCAGGGCTAGAACCCAAGTCTTCTGCATTACAAGCAGATTCTTTACCATCTGAGTCACCAGGGAAGCCCAGGAAAGGTATAAAGGCATATCAAAGCCTTTCCTCTCATTAGCGTTGAGCGGTTGAAGTACCCGCTCTTTGGTTGCTGTGTAAACCAGCAATCTAAAAGGCTTTTAATGACAAAAATGGCCGAAAGCCACATGCTTGTGGAGCCAAATATGCCCTTAGAAGAAACACTTGACTTTTTTATTTAAGAGAAATGGTTAAGTTGAAAAGGAATATGCTAAACAAGAATTTTAAATGTTAAGCATTGGCACAAGTTCAAAATATTTAAGAATTAGAGAGAAAGGCATTTCCTTTGAAATATTCTCTAGAGCCGTTTATGTTTTAAACACACTATTGTGCAATATTGAGTAATATTTAAGCTTAACTGATAGCATAAGGAAATTCATTTTTGTAAAGGATCTTATTTTACTTCTCTCCTTCCTTTTACCAGCCACACTTCTTTTAAGTGCTGCTTATATGTATTGTTACCATTTCCTCATCTCCTACGCTTTGTCCCTTGCCATTGGATTTTGTTACCACTACTTCACTGAGCCTGCAGTCACAGTATGATCTGATTTCTCTGCATTACTGAATGCTCTTTCCTTGAAATGCTCCCGTATTTTACTTCCTGTCTTCTTCATCACCTCAGAGTTTTCTTCCACTTTTCTGATCTATCCTTTTCAGCCTCTTTTTTTTTTTTTAAGTAAAATAGTTTATTAATGTTTGTAGTGCACATCACCCTGAAGAAAACTGAGTAAGAAATAGCTCAAAATGGTACTCAAAATTCCAGCTTTTATAGCCTGTTCAACAGAGGACAATGAAGTTGTAGAGAAATGAAAGGACAAAGAAGATTGGTTCTAGGCTTCCAAGGTGGGCAAGTGATGAGAGAGTAAATATATGGGAGGAAATTAATAGAATAAGGTTTGTCTGCAGATTCCTCTGGTGTCACTTCTGGACTAATAAGAATGTCTTCTTCCCTCCTGAACAGTGAGGGTACTTTTCACGTGGGAGTTTATCTTCACTGGGGTCAACCTATTGCTGCAGACATACAGTTTGGCTTCCCAGTCTGGAACACTTTCTCTGTTCACCCTGTAAAAGTCTGTTCTCTGAATCACACTGTTAGGATGAACTCCATTTATTTCCAAGGGTCTGTGCTGAGGATTGCCAGTTCTACAACTTTTCACAGATTTGCCTCCTGCATTTGAGATCCTTCTATCCAATAGTCCTCTGGATATTTCCATTTGGATTTCCAACTAGTACTTGAAACACAACATTCCCACCATGGAATTCATCAACTTTCTCCCTGATCGGAGTCATCTTCCCACAAGCCAACCAGGAACTCAGGTTTCAGACCCACCACAGTCACTCTTCATCTAAGGAATAGATAATTCTGTCCTATACATTTCTAAAAATCTTTTACCCCTTTCTGTTATCACTTCCATCATTTCCTCCATCAGCTCTCACTTTGACTGCTGTTAACTGTCTCCTAACTAACTCACCTACCACTGTTCTGCTCTCTCTATCCGAGGCACTGAAAAACGCTTAAAACACAAAAATAACATTGTCTTCTTTCCTAAAACTCTTCAGTACCTTCCCATTACTCTCAGAATAATGTCTGAATTCACTGAGTAATTTCCCGAATGATCTGCTTTGGACCCTGTCTTCCTCTCCAGCCTCATCACTCGCTGTGTTTCCCTCCCTTGTGCTTATGTTCACCACACTGAATGACTCTCATTTCCTGGACTTTCCTGCTCCCTGTAGGCTCAGCCCCTTTAAAAGAATGGTTTCTCTTCCTAGGACTGCATTTTATCCCCCTGCCTCTCATGTTTGGCTATTACAGACTCCTTACATCTCTAATCTTTATGTCTCTTATCAACTATACCTTGGCACATATAGACTTAACTGCTAAGACAGAGGGCCATTCAGCCCAAGCAAGGCCTAAACTGGAGTCATATAGAACATGGCAAGCTGGGCTTTTATATAATGATGTTGTTGACGCTAATAATGATGGCCATAGTAAAATAAATGTCATCACAGCACCAAACCCTGGACACAGGGTTATTATTTCAAACCTAGCAATCAGCAACACTCAGAATACATGATTTTCAGAATGTAATACTCATACCATGAGACTCATTATCCTAATCAAATAACAAATATTCAGAAGCATTTAAAAAATCAAGTTTGTGGATTCCTTTCAGCACATGCAGCTGCTGATTCCCCTCTGTGCTACTTATTTCGATGGCCAGCAGCTATGAACAGAAATTAAAGGAGATGAAATTCATAACTTCTAACATTGCTTAAGGCAGTTCAACTATTTTTAAAATGATTAAGTTGGAGGTGGGCAAGGATAACATAATCAATAAATGAGTTTTGGTGACATTCTGTGGAATTCAATTATGTTCTTCTTGGCCCCCATAAGGCTGACTAATCATAATTAAGTTATAAGTTAAATTTGCCTTTGTGTACAGGGAGCCCTGACTCATAAAACCAAATATAAATACACAATATGAGTGTTTTTCCTATGAAATCTAGCATCCTCTCTGAAAAATAAAACAAGTTTTTGCTATCTCTCACATTCTTATTTACAATGAAGATTTGTAAACTTGCTGGTTTTCCCAGTGGCTCAGACAGTAAAGAATCTGCCTGCGATGAAGGAGACCTGGGTTTAATCCCTGGGTCAAGATTCCTTGGAAGAGAGCATGACAACCCACTCCAGTACTATTGCCTGGAGAACTCCATGGACAGAGGAGCTTGGCAGGCTAATAGTCCATGGGTCACAAAGAGTGGGACACAACTAAGTGACTAACACTTTCACTTTTCAGCATTTTACATGAAGATTTTGCCATTATGAACACCAAATGGAATATTGTCTTGCTATGTGAAAGAAAACATATAGGCAAGTTCTTGGTATTTTTAAAATACCAAGAAAAGCATAATCTGGTTCCTTAAGTATGCCTGTACAGGGAACAGTCCAAATATTATACAATATTAGCATATTAGCACATTACAAACAAAGCTCTTTTGATTTACTATATGCATCAAAATCTCGATGAGGTTTATCTGAGTCATATCAGCTTGAAATCAGGATCAAGTCCTTGCTTAAATTTTTTGCCTAAATTATTTAACAGTACACAGACGCTTCAACAAAACTCATGGAAGAGGCAAGCCATTGCAATATGGGCTGAATATTTTTTCCTGGGAAACTAGTGTTAAGATACTCACATATAGTCTCTTACAGAAGCCACTTGATGTATACATCTCCTTCCACCATAGCACCCTTATCCTTACTCTAGAACAACATGAGCTAAAAGCTAAAAATAAACGCAGCCCTAAAAAATGCTTTAGAACTTGGCTCTCGTTTTCTCATTTCTGCAACTTGGAACAGAGTATGGCTAAGTCTTTGGGTTATGAACTACCATAAGAGAATGATAATTACTTGTTATTTTAAAGAACCAGATTTATTGACTGAACAACAACACATTCTTATATATACAACTTTCAAAAGACCTCTGATTACATTCATAATTGAGTTAACATACAAGACTGAAAATTGATTTCTGAGAGATAACATTAAATAAGATTTCTTAGAGACTGCAGTTTAATTCTCCTCCCCTATAATACTACCATCATTAACCTCATTATAATAACAAAAAAGTGCATCATATGTGTTCTGGGTAGAAAAGTCATCTCTCACTGTCTAAATGCAAGATCATGCCTTTGTATTTTTATGTTAGAATTTTTGTTCTGTCAACAACTCTCAGATTTACTAGAATGCTAAGAAGATTCCAGGAAAACTGATATTTTGACGCAACATTTAAGTGAAAATGTGGTATTAATATTCATCTTCTTGGCTATTCAGAACCATTTATCTTACTATTTCAGGTCATTTATATACTTATTTTTAAAATGTTCTTTGTAATAGAGAATGGTGTGTGTTTGTCACAGATGGGGTAAGTACCTCAGGACAGAGTTAGGAGGAAGACTTTCTAGAGAACTTTTGTATGTCTGGTATTTGAATAATGTGCATATTATCAACTAAAAGAAATATTAAATAGTTTTTAAAAGTGCGACACAATTTCTTTGACACAAGTTACACATGTGTTCTTATGGCTCAAAACCACTTTCTGAGGGAGAAAGTCATTGCCAGCCAAAAGTTGTTAGGAATTCAGATCTATTTCCCCTCTCCTATAAGGGCCTATAAATAAAGACCATAAAAGTGGTTCATGTGGCATCAAAATTAAAGATGTTCGCTTCAGATTAAAATTTGTAGTTTGACTGGGACATGAAAATTACTCTCTGACCTTGAACCTAGAATCCCAGGAAGTGGTGATGATTACTGTGCATAATCCATGAGAGAGATAAAAGGATTGCAGTCCTCCTCCAGGACACATTCCAGTGTGCTTGCCCAACCCACTGGCCTTTCACACGTGATCTGCATTATCACTCCAGGGCCTGGAAGCCACAGAGAAGAGTAATATATACAGGAAATGGTTGTAAAGAGATAAGAAAAAAGTAGCTTAACAAAGGAAAATTGAGGCCCCTGTTCATCATTATCATTTAGGGAAGGAAAGAGAAGAGAAACGTGGAAAATATTAATAGAGTCTACAAGAGAGGCTTACTAACTCGTGATTGAAAATTCTTTTGTGTCTTTAGTGAACACGACTAGAGAGGATGTTTGAGAATTCCTGGACCTCTCATTAGGTAATTAACCTATGCAAGTTTGTGCTAAGTTGCTTCAGTCGTATCCGACTCTGTGTGACACAATGGACAGTAGCCCACCAGGTTGCTCTGTCCACGGGGATTCTCCAGGCAAGAATACTGGAGTGGGTATCCATGCACTTCTCTAGGGGATCTTCCCCACAAAGGGATCGAACCTGCGTCTCTTATGTCTTCTGCATTGGCTGGAGAGTTCTTTATCACTAGTGCTGCCTGGGAAGCCCATATGCAAGTTTGGATAACCAAACCAAATATACATGACCTTTCCATGTGGATTGGGCTTTTGGAGAAGAGATACAATGACTTTTGTCTGACAAGCCTGGATTAAAGGTTTAAGAGCAGGTACCGGGACCAAATTCGGTTCTACCATTATTAGGTGCATGACCTTGGACACAGTAGATAAACTCCTGGGGCCTCAGCTTCCTCTTCTGTAAAATGGGATAAGAATAGTATGTACCCAGAGAGTAGTCTGAACCTGGTGCCTGTAACCCCTTGACTTGGCTGAAAATTCTGTTTAATGGTCTCACTGGGAAAAAAAAAAAAAAAATGGTCTCACTGAGTGCTCCCAGGTGGAGAATGTGGTATATTTATATCACTGTGGTATATTTATATAAATTTCAGATTATAGGTGATCACCCAAGCCATGAGAAAGGGGCACTACTTAATGTTGGTTTTTATTCTGACTTAAAAAAATAAATATCTTGGAAATTAAATTGTTTTCTTTGCTGGATTTTGAGCATTAAACTGACTCTTTGTGATCTCACAGACAATACAGTCCATGGAATTCTCCAGGCCAGAATATTGAAGTGAGTAGCATTTCCTTCTCCAGGGGATCTTCCCAACCCATGGATTGAAGGCGGGTCTCCCACATTACAGGCAGATTCTTTACCAGCTAAGCCACAAGGGTAGGCCAAGAATATTGGAGTGGGTAGCCTATCCCTTCTACAGCAGATTTTCCTGACCCAGGAATCGAACCAGGCTCTCCTGCATTCTCGGTGGATTCTTTAACAACTGAGCTATCAGGGAAGCCTATTAAATAAAATAATATTTGTAAAGTACTTTAGGAACAGTGACTGCCACATAGTGTTATATCAGTGTTGGTTAAAGAAAAATTCATGTGAGCAAAACAGTAGAAGTTTGCTTAAGTAAATTTGACTCAGTTTATTAATGTCCAGTTGCCTCTGAAAGCATTAGTTTAAGCCTGAGGACTCAGAAAAGTTCATGATTAATATCTACTCTGTTGTCTAACCCTGCTTCTACCAGTTGAATTCTTTGCTGATAAAGACTTGGTTGGGCTTATTCCCAGGCCAAAGGAGAAAAGAAGGACATACTCATTTGAATGCAAAGTTCCAAAGAATAGCAAGGAGAGATAAGAAAGTCATCCTCAGTGATCAGTGCAAAGAAACAGAGGAAAACAATAGAATGGGAAAGACTAGAGATCTCTTCAAGTAAATTAGAGATACCAAGGGAACATTTCATGAAAAGATGAGCTCAATAAAGGACAGAAATGCTATGAACCTAACAGAAGCAGAAGATATTACGAAGAGGTGGCAACAATACACAGAAGAACTATGCAAAAAAGATCTTCATGACCCAGATAATCACGATGGTGTGATCACTCACCTAGAGCCAGACATCCTGGAATGTGAAGTCAAGTGGACCTTAGGAAGCATCACTAGAAACAAAGCTAGTGGAGGTGATGGAATTCCAGTTGAGCTATTTCAAATCCTAAAAGATGATGCTGTGAAAGTGCTGCACTCAATATGCCAGCAAATTTGGAAAACTCAGCAGTGGCCACAAGAATGGAAAAGGTCAGTTTTCATTCCAATCCCAAAGAAAGGTAATGCCAAAGAATGCCCAAACTACCACACAATTGCACTCATCTCACATACTAGTAAAGTAATGCTCAAAATTCTCCAACCAGGCTTCAACAATATATGAATTGTGAACTTCCAGATGTTCAAGCTGGTTTTAGAAAAGGCAGAGGAACCAGATCGAATTGCTAACATCCATTGGATATTTGAAAAAGGAAGAGAGTTCCAGAAAGACATCTATTTGCTTTACTATGCCAAAACCTTTGACTGTGTGGATCACAACAAACTGTGGAAAATCCTTAATGAGATGGGAAACCAGACCACCTGACTTTCCTCTTGAGAAATCTGTATGCAGGTCAGGAAGCAATAGTTAGAACTGGACATGGAACAACAGATTGGTTCCAGATAGGAAAAGGAGTATGTCAAGGCTGTATACTGTCACCCTGCTTATTTAACTTATATGCAGAGTACATCATGAGAAACATTGGGTTGGATGAAGCACAAGCTGAAATGCAGATTGCCAGGAGAAATATCAATAACCTCAGATCTGTAGATGACACCACCCTTATGGCAGAAAGTGAAGACGAACTAAAGAGCCTCTTGATGAAAGTGAAAGAGGAGAATGAAAAAGTGACTTAAAGCTCAACATTCAGAAAACTAAGATCATGGCATCCAGTCCCATCACTTCATGGCAAATAGATGGGGAAACAGTGGAAACAGTGAGAGACTTTATTTGGGGGGGCTCCAAAATCACTGCAGATGGTGACTGCAGCCATGAAATTAAAAGATGCTTACTCCTTGCAAGAAAAGTTATGACCAACCTAGATAGCATATTAAAAAGCAGAGACAAAAAGGTCCATCTAGTCAAAGCTATGGTTTTTCTAGTAGTCTTGTATGGATGTGAGAGTTGGACTATAAAGAAAGCTGAGTGCTGAAGAATTGGTGCTTTTGAACTGTGGTGTTGGAGAAGAGTCTTGAGAGTCCCTTGGACTCCAAGGAGATCCAACCAGTCCATCCTAAAGGAGATCAGTCCTGAATATTCATTGGAAGGACTGATGCTGAAGCTGAAACTCCAATACTTTGACCACCTGATGCAAAGAGCTGACTCATTCGAAAAGACCCTGATGCTGGGAAAGATTAAAGGTGGGAGGAGAAGGGGATGACAGAGGATGAGATGGTTGGATGCCATCACAGACTCAATAGACATGAGTTTGAGTAAACTCCGGGAGTTTGTGATGGACAGGCAGGCCTGGTGTGCTGCAGTTCATGGGGTCACAAAGAGTCGGGCATGACTGAGTGACTGAACTGATACTGATTCCCAGAGCAATTTATGACAGTAATTTTTACTTTTTTAATTAAACAATTGAATTTTTGAGTAAACATACTAATATACAAAAAAGAGTGTTGTGTGAAAATTAGGTTGGAGGCTTTGGAGAAATTTAATAAGGAGATGTTGTTTAAAAAATGCTCTTGGACTTGGTGTTTTTGAAGCAACTGAACAGACAGGAAAAAAACATAGAAATCTGGAATGAGTTAATATTGAAAATTGGTTTTCAAACGTCCTTAAATTCTGAGTCCATTTCATAAAAACTGAAAGTGGAAACTGTAGACAATGTACTGTGAGTGTGGTTTGTACAAGAAAGACAACATAGGATTCCCAAGGGGAGGGTCCAGATGCAATAGCAAAGCTTGATTCCAGCCAAAAAGAAAAAAGAAAAAATGAATTCATGTGAATTTATATATTTTAAGCTAGGAGAAAACATATTTAGTTATTATGGATCATCGTTTAACAATTCTCTGAATAAATCAAATTTTCAGTGCCAGGTGAGAATTTCTATAATTAAGACTATTAATTTTAAAAATCTGGCCTGGGTTTGAATCTAGTTTCTGCCCCTTACTAGTTTTGGGAACTTGGGAAAATGTTTTGCTTAACTTCTTTAGAAGCCAGTTTCCCCATCTCTTAACACTGAAGGATCAACAGTGTCTGTGAGGTTTGGCACATAAAATTAAAAGACGCTTTCTCCTTTGAAGAAAAGCTATGACAAACCTAGACTGCATATTAAAAAGCAGAGACATCATTTGATGACAGAGGTCTATGTAGTCAAATCTATGGTTTTTCTAGTAGTCATGTACAGATGTGAGAGTTGGACCATAAAGAAAGCGGGATGCCAAAGAACTGATGCTTTGAATTGTGGTGCTGGAGAAGATTCTTGAGAGCCCTTTGGACAGCAAGGAGAGCGAAACAGTCAGTCCTAAAGGAAATCAACCCTGAATATTCATTGGAAGAACTGGTGCTGAAGTGCCAATACTTTGATCACTTGATAGGAAGAGCCAACTCTTTGGAGAAGCTCCTGATGCTGGGAAAGATTGAAGACAAAAAGATAAGGTGGTAGTGAAGGATGAGAAGGTTAGATAGCATCGCTGAGTCAATGGACGTGAATTTGAGCAAACCCCAGGAGATGGTGAAGGAAAGAGAAGCCCGGCATGCTGCAGTCCCTGAGGTCACAAAGAGTTGGACACAACTGAGCAACCAAACAGCAACAACATGAAGTTTGAAGGAGGACTCAGGGCACTGCTACATGGAAAGGAAGTACTCAGCACAGTGCCCAGCCTGTGGTTAAACTATGTGCACTACTGATACTATGCTTTCCTGCACTCTATTCATCACCTAACTTAGTTCCTGCACACAGTTTTCACAGGATAAAAGTTTATTATCTCTTTAAGTCATGATGATGATTAAACAATTCAACAAATAATTATTGAGCATACTATTTATGAGACACTAAAATAAGATGCTGAGAACACAGGTCTGAATTAAGATTTAGCTCTCCGCCCCATCTGAGAAGATGTTTCATTAGCCAGAAGTTGCCTTAGAAATTGCAATGAACCTAACCATTATTGATTTTGTCTTGTGGCCAAACACTAAATAGAAAAAGAAAGTTTTGATACTGATGATGATGGGTAAGGATCTAGCTATTAGTGTTTTGGGAGATATTCATTTATTTATCAGGGCATATCTGAGAGGAGGAAAACAAGTCATGTCGGGTGATAAAAACATAAAATGCAATATAAAAATGAAATACACTTTTAGGAGAGCACAGAGAAGGAACAGAAATGAGAGCAAATCCATGTAAAGATGTGTCATGTTTCTAAACGCTTCTAGCTACTTTGACCATACATAAATCTAGAAAGCCTGCCCATAAAAAATCAGACATGTCAAGTAGGATAAGCTCCTAAGACTGATGAAGGTATGTGTTGTGGGTGTGAGCATGGATTTCCAGTAAGACCAAATTAGAATCCTAACTCTGCCACTTATTAGCTGTTGGACACTGGGAACTAAACCTATTTACTAAACCTAATTTCTAAACCTATTTAAGTGTCAATTTTCTCATCTGTAAGATAGAGTTAAGACTAACTACCTATGTCGGTTGTTGAGAAGATTCCAAGAGAAAATATGTCCAAGTTGTCTAGAGTGACTTGCACAGGATCACTTCAGAAGGCAGCTGTTATTATGACATGCAGGAATCAACACTCTCCTCAGGCTGCATGGCAGACTGCCCCAAAGGGTCCCCTAGACCACATGCAGGACACATGCTTCTTGAAAACCCCTGACACAGGCTTTCATGGTGTTCGTTGCGTAGCTTGGTGAATGCTCCAATATTCACCCACTGAATCAGCCTCCTACAGGGCAGCTGCTTTTTTTTCCCCACCTGTTTTATGTTTTAGTCAGAGCATGTATGTACAGTGCTCAAGAGCTGAACTTGTTCAAAGTCATCCACCCTGTATTTCTAAAGAAAGTCTTTTGATATTTTTGTTTGTTTCTTGGGTTTGCTTTATTTGCAGGATGCAGAGGGACTCCTGATGCTTGACTGCAAGTTTCTTTAGACTTTGTGTCCACTGCTCTCCAAAACAAACCTAATTTTACACAGACCTTTTCATAATACAGTCTGCTTCTCTGAATATCTCCTAAATAGTTAAATATGATATTTTATAAATATTAAAAAATTTTGGCTTTAAATTCTTTCTCTGTGGATTAGTAATCTATTTAAATCTCAACTCTAGACACCTTGTTCTACCAACAAAGTTGATGTCCAATAGGTATTTGTTGATTGATTGATTTTGCTGAGGGTTGAACTCCAAGGCCTCTTACAGTGTCTTATGCACAGCTGTGTAAACTCTGTTGAATGAAACTGAAGCTTGTCACATTCCAGCAGTAATAAGGAATGAGTTAGCCAAGTACCTCTTCTCTGACATGTCGTCCATCAAACAGCCTTAATATCTTGCTGGCCTAAAAGGAGCTTCAGGAGAATAAGAACACTATGGCAAAAACCAAAATCACTTACTCAAAGGGTTAAACAATAAAAGCACCCAATGTATGTGTCTATTGATGATGGGGAGAGAGAGAGATCACTTTCAAACTGCAAGTGAAAATTAGACCCAATTTTGTGACGTTCCCATGGTTTCAGTTATACCACTGTATAATTCCAAATCAACAATGGTAGGAGGCCGATGGCCTTACATTAGATCCTAGGTACGCTCCTGAGTTTAACAAGCAACCTTGCACCGTTAGACAGACCTGCTGGGAGAAGGAAGAATGGCTCCACAGCAGCTAGGGTGGGGCAACTTGAACTGCCTTTGTGCCAGTCCATGACAACAGATCCATCTTGGGAGGAAAACTGAACATTACATTTCATCCTATTAATCTTTGTTTGACATGGTCCAAAAAATAATTTTTAAGAAATTAGCTTGCATTTTAGAGTTCTCAGAAAATCCATTGGTTTTCATTTCTGATTTGGAGATGATTACATAATAAACTGATTGATTGATTTTCCCTACCTTTCCCTATCCTAAACACTTTTCAATTTAGGTTGAAACTCATTCCTTGTACCTACCTCAGACAGAAAGAAACAGAACTGACATTATACATACACTCTCTTGCCAATATCCAAATAAGATGAAGTGACGGAGGAAGATACACACAAACTCATTGTGGAGCTTGCTGAAGTGCTATTTCCTGCAGAGATATTTGTGTGTGTGTGTGTCAGGGGGCAGGGGGACAGTTCCCCAAAGGCTCTTATGTTCTCTGCCCAGTTTTCTAACTTTCCCACTGTTTCCTTCAATTTGTGTCCAGCCAAATCCTTCAAACTGCTCTGTCGCTTATCTAAAGGGAGAAATTAATTTGCAAAGGAAAGGAAAGAGGTTAGAGACAGAAAAGAGAAAGAAGCTGTGTCCTACAGCTTCCAAATGCCACATTTTCACAGAAGTTGTCCAGGACCAAGAAAAGCTCCTACTGACATCAGTGAAGAGGGGAACCCTCTTCATTCCTTGTGACTGTCAAAGACCTAAGGCCTTGCTTTATGGAAATTATACCCTTGATAATTTTGTGTGACTTGGAATGTGACGTGGAGGAGGAAAATACCTTTGAGGTTAGAAAGCACTCCTCTTCCTACCCTTTAGAGCTCAACTCAGCACAAAGGAAGAAGGTGACATTTTGGACTTCAGTTCACACTCTGGTGCCTGTGTTCCCCATATCTTACGAGTACTTAATTCACAGTGAACTCTACACCCCCATGACCTTCAGGGAAGCACAGAGTTATTTCCAGTTTATCCATTTCTATCTCCCTGTCTGGCAGTCCATGGGGAAACAGATCTGAGAACCAGGCATCTTGGCTGAGGAATCCAAAGACTTGAATGGGAAAATATTTCAGCTCTAAAATTAAGATTTAAAGATTTGTACTTCTCTTTAGTGGATGGTAACTGAAGTAAGTACACAACAAAAGTGAAGGAGATTCTTCCTTCAAACACACACACACACACACACACACACACACCCCTAAGGAAGCGGAGCATCTAGTCTTTTTCCTTATTCCCCTCTGAATTTCCAACTTTCTTACATGCTTTCCTTATTAACCATGCATTACTTTCACAGACTCTTATTTGAGTTTGCTTGATGAGCTAGACATTCTAACAACATTCAGCTGACAGCTCCTACGCATATGCTGTAGCTAAAGAGACTATTGTCATGAGAATAAGATAAAACTATGTTAAGGTGTCACTGTTTTGTATGGAAATTCCCTTACATGTTTTTAATATTTTGAGGATAATTAATTATTACAGGATAATGTAAGCAATAGAAAAATTAAAGTTCTGATTTCAGATATATTAATCTTATTATACCCTTAAATATTCTCATATGCTTGTGTCTTGATTTGGGGTTAGGAAATTGTTTGCCATGCTCTGAGCTTCCATTTCATATACTTATACAAGGAACATTAAGACATATTGTTTACAAACTTAAATTCTCATAAATTAAACATGTGTTTTTATGGGCAGCCAGAAGCAGTCAGGAACAAGATGGATGCTGACTAGTATCCAAGACTCACTCTGCATTTGACAGTGCTCCACTCAGAGTCCACATGTGTCTCCATCTCAAGTTTCAAACACTTTTCCTCCAGCCAATTCAAGAACTAACAATAAATAAGGCACTAATTTTGAAATATGCCTTTAAGGCATAGCTCTGCTATGACAAGTTGGGTGATACTGAATCACCATTTAACCTTGCTGGTCCTCAGTTATTACATCTGCAAAATGAAGGTGCTGTAATATGTAATTTTTCAGGAAATGTCCAAGCTCTACCATTCTGTGTGTCATTTTGGTGCTTCAGCTACTATGATTGTCTGTTCCCATTACCTTTTTGCAAGAATTTTATACTTTGCAAAGAATAAATTTTACATAGGCCTGACTAATCATAACTGGGAAAGAGTTCTGTAAAAACATGGCTATAGACTAAGCACATTATTTTTCAAATAGTTTTGCCTAACAAATTAAGACTTCCATTATAAGAACTATTACACTGATCTTAGAGAAAACTCAGTGAGGGCCAGATACCCTCATTGTATTGATCCAGACATATCTTGAACGTCAGTGTCCCTGCTTCAATTTAAAAGGATGCAGAAACACATCTGGCAAATGCATCATTACTTTACATGGTCCTTACACTGAGTCCTTTTTCCTAATTTTTTTTTTTTTTTAACTAATACTACCAAAGTAACAAAGTTTGCTTTTAGAATTCTTCCCTTTCCTAACACCAGTAATTCTATGGCTCTGCAAAGGGTAATTGAAGCTTCAAAACTACATTAAGTCACACTGAGACTTAATCTCTTGCTAAATTATTTTGTCAAAACAAAAGCCATCAGGACATGCACTGGGGCACACTTGATGCCTGGGACTATATTAATTCATGCTGTTGGCAATAGGAAACAACTCTTGTTGGTGAGTGGCTGTTGCTTGCATACCTGTAATGCAAACACATCATCAGTGCTTTATTACTGGTCTCAGAAGAAGGACTTTTCCTTTTTTTTCTAAGTCAAACCGTAAGACATACAGTGCCATATTAAAATTTTAAAAGAGTGGTAGCTGGTGGAATATTATTTTAAGACTATGTATTTGGAAGTAAAAGATCTTGATGCTCCAAGGTCAGTCCCAAGAGCAATGCTTAGGGCTTAGCATTCTTTTCAGAGTATAGCAGTAGATGTTCACTCCACATTTCTAATTACTTAACTCAGACTCCCCGAGTCCTCTGAGGGAAAGATTGTCAAGGAACAGAGAAACAGCAAAGGCAACCAGGCATGCATTAAAAAATCATTACTTCCTTGAGCTGAGCTGTTTCTCTTAGGTCTGAGTGATGTGGCTGTGTATAGAAGGAAACCGATGAAGGTACAGGTATACAAATGTCTCAAGTGTGTTATTCTTTTACACACTTATAAGAGCTCTTTACTTAAGAACAACTTTGTTGGCACATTACAGTCTAAAGGGAACGTGGCTGTGTATAAAATCTGTCACATTAAATCCTGGGAACTAGAAGATAACTCTGGTTAATTTCCTGGAGTGACTTTTCCAAAACCTTCCCAAGAAATTAAGCTTCCCAAAGCTGATCGTCTTCCTCCCATGTCAGTGAGAGGATAGCTGATTAAGAAATGTCATCCTAACACAATGCAAAGAAAGTCTCAGGCTGACTTTACCTGAAATCTACAAGCAGGTGAAACCTTGTTTGTTACTTTCATCAGGTGCAGTGATGCTATCACGTGATGATATGCAAAAGGTTCCCTCTTCTCCTTTCCCTTAATTTTTTATACGAATCCATAAAAATTGGATAGAAATATAAACCATGCTGTTTAAAAATATTAGTGACTAAAAACTGTTAGAATAACCAGCACTTCCACTGTCTGAATTGTCAGTAATGGAGAGCTCTGCTGAATTCTGGACTGTTTTAATCAAAGTCCAACTATCTTTTCTTTTTTTTTTTCCCCTTTGGCCACACCTCACAACATGTGGAACTTCCCTGCTCAGGCATCAAACCCTGCCCCCTGCAGTGGAAGTGCAGAGTCTTAATCACTGGACCACCAGGGAAGCCCCCAACCACCTTTTCAAAATCCAAGAAGATAAAGTGATTAGACCTGCTTCTCATTTGATTTTGGGAATTTAAGTACTAAGGGGACTGCTAGCTATTCATATGCCAAGTCAACTTGCTAGGATTTTTATCAAGCATCAGTATGATTTTCTCAGATGAAAGAGTGGTCTCTAATTTGGACATCAGCTTGTACTGCACAATTTGGGTCAAGTAAACATACCTTACCCTGTGTTATCTATAAGACAAGGATAATAATATTTACTTTTAAGTTATTGTGAGTAGAAAACAATACATATTAAATAAAAGTTAGTGACCTTCCCTTACGTTAAATCATTCCTTTGAGTTGATGCTGTCACTTAAAGATATATTGCATCATCTCAAAGATGAAATATAATGTTAGTTAGGATATCAGTCATGGTCCAGTCAGGAAAGCATAAGTGCCCTGAAAATTTCAAATAGAGGTGAATTAAAAAAAAAAAAAAAATGGTTGCAAAAATTTTGGCTCAGTTGGCTGAGTGGAGGGGAGAACGGGACACTTTACAGAGTCTAGAAATAATGCACTTACTGCTGAGGCTGCCACCAACACGCTGGAGCCCCTGGTCATCTGTCCTCCCCACTACTGTCTGCTGCTGGTCCCAGATCCACCGAGGCTGCTGGAGGTCATGGTCACCCACACTTCACCTGTACTTTTTGACCACAGCTCCTACTGGAACCAGAAGCCGAAAGACTACCGTCTTGGCTGTTCTTGTACTCTCACTGAAATGCTCTCCACTGGCAAAACTTAATAGAATCCTGTCAGAAAAAGAGTTTGGGGAGCATTTTCTAGGCATCCAGATCCTGAAATGCAGGGGAGAGCACGAAAGGGAAGGGGAGCAGACTGAACATGAGCAGACATTATCCAGAAGAATAAATATTCATGCTAGTTACCATTCTAGCACCAGAAAGCAAGCAGTGATTCTGGTTCAAAAAGATGAACTGTGTTTCTCTCTCCCCCTAAATCTCAAAAAATGTCATAAAAGACATAAAGGAACCGAAAATGAAAAAGGGATCTGTAAGGTGAACTCTATGTGTCAACTTGACTGGGCCACAAGGTGCCCAGATATTAAGTTCAACACTATTCTGGGTGTGTCTGTGAGTACGTTTTGGGGTGAGATTAACATGTGAATTGGTATACCAAGTATAGAAGATTATCCTTCCTGATAAGAGGTAGCCCCTCTTCCAATTCACTGAAGGCATCAGCAGAACAAAAGTCTAAGAGAGAAATCCCTCTTTGCCTGTTACCAAGCTGAGTCACTGGTCTCCTCTTGCCTTTGGACTTGCACTGGCACTGACACCATTGGTTCTCCTGGTTTTCAGACCTTTGGATCTAAGCCAGAGCTTACATCATTGGTTCTTCTGGGTCTCCAGATGGCTGACTATAGATCTTAGGACTTCTCAACCTCCAAAATCCTGTGAGCCAATTCCTCATAATAAATGAATACAGGGGTATAAGGCTTCCCTGGTAGCTCAGACAGTAAAGAATCCGCCTGCAACGTAGGAGACCCAGGTTTGACCCCTAGGTCAGGAAGACCCCCTGGAGGAGGGCAAGGCAACCCACTCCAGTATTCTTGACTGGAGAATCTCATGGACAGAGGAGCCTGACGGGCTACAATCCACGGGGTCGCAAAGAGTCAGACACGACTGAGTGACTAACACGTTCACTTCTCACTTTCAGAGAGGTATGGGTTAGATAGTGATATCTTTTTTTTTTTTTGATAGTGATATCTTATTGGTTCTGTTTCTCTAGAGAATCTAGACTTATAGAAGATTCACCAATAGAATATAAATGTTGATAAGCTTGTAGAAGAAAGTAGATAGAATCATACTGATGAATAGACCCCAACAGAGAATACTGCTTCTGAAGCGGCACAGGAGTTGGTGGCCCTGGGAGGGACAGCTACCTTCCTGGCAGATGCCCAGCAGGTCCAGCTGATGCTGAAGCCAAAATGGAGGAAGGACTGTAATCAAGGCACTTGCTAATGAGCATCTGTGGAATAGGTCAGGTAAACTGTTCTTCCTTATCTCTTGTATGAAAAAACCAGAAGTGTGTGCAAGAAAAGCATGGCCCACATAGGAAGTTAAATAAAACTTAACATGATTTTTGTGCCAATTATAGAGTACAGAGAAAGAAACTTCATTTGACTTTGAAACGGTGAACATTAAGAACTTAATGATATAGAATTATATTTCTTTCTCTGTTAGCATAATCATACTACTTGGTTCTGGCAATGCAAATATATTGTAAATATTGCTTATTGCTTTTTAATCAATTTAAAGTAGAAAACATCATTATAGTTATAGAGAAGAATGCAAGAAATAAATTTTGGCAATGGGAAATCAAAGGTACAGTCATCCGAGGTTGGGAGGGAGAAATGGAGGAGGAGAAGTAGAAGACACTCATGCATTTATTCCTCATCTAAGACAGAGCGAAGTCAATGGATTCTGTCTAGGGGATGGATCAAGAAACATTTACGTGTATTACTTAAAAGTTGTAGTCAACCCTAGACGAAAGGGAAAAAAATTAGCAGCAGATCAAGAATGAAAGAGATGGAAAAAGGACTTGATTCTTCATATTTCATATTTGGGAGTAAATAGATAATTATCTAAAATTGACAAATTAACAAATCAAGTTTCAAATATGTAATTTAGTGTTGTGACTATAACCATAAAAAACAAGATCAGAAAGTAAAAGATTGTTGCTTATTATGAGTAAGGCTATGGTTAGTGGAAGGAGGAGATGTCTTTTATGTCTTCATTTTAATATTTTTGAACTATTTAATTTTCATTCTGTACATGTATTATAACTTTATAATAAATCAATATAGGAGAAATGTTCTTGTTGGCGAAGCAGGTACAGTGAGAGGCAGGCATATACAAGCCTCAGTTCCAAGCTTAGTTACAGTGATTTTATGAATGTCAAACAGCTACAAATGTAAGTTGAAGAGAGAGACAAATGCTACTGTCTGATCAAACAGAATCAACAGTATATATGTTACCAGGGGCACCATATCTTAGCCGTCATGTGAGTGAAACCTTTCTTAAGAGTCAGCTGTCAAAGTAGCAAAGAGTTTGCAGGCTGGTTTAACCTTTTTTCCTTTTCTCCCCAACTTTAATTATAACATTTAAACTCAAAGAGAATTATTGGCAAAGCGAACATGAAACTTTCTCAACAGGACATACTCCTCAGTTCCCTGTAGAAAAAATTATCATAAGAAAAAAATAAATAAAACACGATGCCTGACATGGTCATATGGTTAAGAAACAAGTCACTTTGGTTTTGCATTAAGGAATAAATCAAGCTGGCAGCACTTTTCTCACTTCTGGTTGAGTGTACATAATTTGGAGGAAGTTTCCTTATATTTTGTATGCATGTGCATGCTCAGGGGCTCAGTCGTGTTCAACTCTTTGTGACCCCATGGACTGTAGCCCACGAGATTCCTCTGTGCATGGAATTTTCCAGGAAAGAATACTGGGGTGGGTTGCCATTTCCTTCTCCAGGGGATCTTCCCAATGTGGGGACTGAACCTTCATCTCCTGGCTCTCCTGCATTGGCAGGTGAATTTTTCACTGTGCCACCTGAGAAGCCCTATATTTTGTATAAGTCTCCATTAAGGAAGGTTTTTGAAATGAAGTTGTAACTTCTGCTGCATCATGAGAAGTCAGCTCTGAGTGCACACTAAAGATTTCTGGCATTTGGACCATGCTTCTGTCACTCCGAAGAAGCTTACAACTGTGACTCACATTTTTAAAGCAAAATAGTGTCAGTTGGCATCCATTTGTCAAATAACTCACAGAAAAGTGTGAGCAATCTCATTTGGTCCAGAATTGCCATGAGGCCCAAAAGTCAGTATCAGAATATTTGGGCTAAAATAACAAGTTAAATTATCTTTTTGGATATCTTTCTACTCCCATAGTCTTCATTTCCTTTTGTTAAATTTTAGCAAATTTTTGACAGTTTAGTTTGTCTAGATTGTTCATAATCCTCATTTGTAAAAATATTCCCCAGTCTTTTCTTTAAAATAAGAGCCCATTATTTATAAACAATCTCACATCTCACTGGATGCATAAGGACTGTAGTGTGTAGCTTTCCAACTAAGACTCAGAGTCCAGAGCTCTTATTTGGAGTGGGTCCTACTTGCTGCAAGTTCTCACACAAGTTTCCAACCCCATCAAGAGAACATGGTCAGAAAATCCTTGGAAATTCATATATCCTTTTGAAAAACAAAGTCTCTCTGTTTAAAAATGAAATAAGCCAAAATAGCCTATGCTAGCCCATAAGCAAAATAATTTTAGTGCCTGTGTGGAGAATTTCCAACTTCTAAGCTACTTGGTGTTCCCACGTGGTCAAGATTAATGTCATTCCATGCTGACTGGCTCTTCCTGTCCCCACGGGTGGAAGTAGATTCAGAAACATGGTTGGATGGAGAAATTTCCCAGCGTATCACAGTTACCAGACCAGCTGTGCAAGGTCATTTTTACGCAGATAGAGTTGAATCTTACAGATTTCTGACAGGCTTAATTATTGTACCTATCATGTGAGCTCTGGGACCTGGGCCAAATTATGGAAAATATGGGAAGTTTGCTAGACAGCGGATAAGGATGCTCTTGTGTATCATAAAGAACACAGGTTGGGGACTTAACAGTTCCAGCTCCACATCAGCACAGAGGCCTTGGGCCTTTGTTGTTTATCAAAACATATACAGCACCAACAATTAACCACAATGCTTAGAGAATTGGGGGTTTGGGTTTCCATTTAATTTAATTTTCTGGTTGACTTAGGATTAAACAAACAAACTTTTTTTTTTTCTATTTAAGCCTTTGGAAAGGGGAAGGAAGGAAATAACATTTTATTGACTATTGTGTCAAATATAATACTAACTTTTTAAAAATATGTTATTTATCTTCACTATAAGCCTATAAAGTATGTATTATTATTTTAAAAAAAAAACTAATTTGAGGAAGAAGTCTCAGAAAGATTAAGTAGCTCAAGTCACAAAACTAGTGCTCAAAAATAAAAAATTAAAACATAAGTCGGTCTGCTTCCAAAAGACCATGTCTGCCTCATCTTTTGACAAGATGAAATTCTATTTCTTTGTATGTGTAGATTTAACATAATTAGCTTATTTCAATTTTTCTTATATCAATATTTTTTGTCTTCTATTAAATACTAATCTCTGGGCTTGCTATTAAAGATGATAGTAAAGTGAATTCTCTGTAGTAATGCCTGCAAAACACTTTGAGCAGCATAGGCATTACTTAGTAATAAATATTTAGAATACAGAATGTTTATTTTTGTGAAACAGTCATTTTCATGTCATTACAGGGAAAAGAGAGCAGGAGCTACCTCTAAGAGCTAGAGGCAGAAGGATGGCATCAAAAAACTTCAGAGGGAAGGCAATTTGGGCTTATTGGTAAGGAAGGTACACCAAGTGGGGAACAACACATGCAGTGGTAAACAGCCATGAAAGCACATATGAAGCTCTGCAATTGGCTTAGCACAGTTAGAATGGGGACAACACAGGACCCTGATGAAAAGTGAGCCTGGAAAGGCAAGGGTGGAATCACAGCACATATGAAATAGTGTGTGGTCTGAGTTCTACTGTGTGGGTGATAGAAACTGAAAGAAAGCAGAATGACATCAGATTTACATTTTAAATAAAATGTCGGCTTCCCTGATGGCTCAGATGGTGAAGATGGTAAAGAATCTGCCCGCAATGCAGGACACCCAGATTCAATCCCTGGGTCGGGAAGATCCCCTGGAGAAGGGAATGGCTACCCATTCCAGTATTCTTGCCTGGAGAATCCCATGGATAGAGGAGTGTGGTGGGCAACAGTCCATGGGGCCGCAAAGAGTTGGACATGACTGAGCAACTACAGAACGGATGGCCATCATTTAAAGTCATTTAGAAGATCCCAAAAACTTGTGAAGGATTACCAGTTGAAGAGAGGAGAGGCTTCCTGTTTAAATGAGGACTCGAACAGCTCCAGGATCATCCGCAGGAGCCCAGGTGCCTCTGGGAATACCACAGGTGTACAAGACAGACAGTATTGGGTGGAATCTCACTGCCTCCCAGGCATACTCGAGAAGTTAAATTTTAAAAATCTGTCTGTTATCGAGTCATGGACTTGGCATTTGCATTTCTAATAAAAGAGATGAATGGAAATATGGTTTTGAGTGTTTTGTTAACAAAGGTTTAATGCACATTTCAAAAGATCACTTGCTGTTGTTTCTCCTGATGCTGCCATCCAAATTCCCTACAAGAGAGATCCTAGTCTTGATCTGCAAAGCGATCCTAACAGGAGGAGGGTGAGTGGCCATACCAGGGACTCTGGGGAGAAGGCTACAGAAGCTTGCCACAAGCTTTATATTTCTTTGAAGTCATTTTCATTTAGGTCATGTGCAACATATATTCTGATTCATAATATGTTCATTTTGAAAAATTTAAAGTACTATGGTAAATGTCTTCACTTTTGTCCAAAGTTCTGGAATAAATCAGAAATGCCAGGAAAACATTTTATGTTTTTTTATTAAATTTATTAAATTTATGACATTAAATTCTTGTTTCTTGCCTGGTGCACTGGGAAGACCCAGAGGAATCGGGTGGAGAGGGAGGTGGGAGAGGGGATTGGGATGGGGAATACATGTAACTCCATGGCTGATTCATGTCAATGTATGACAAAACCCACTGAAATGTTGTGAAGTAATTAGCCTCCACCTAACAAAAAAAAAATAAATTAAAAAAAAAAATTCTTGTTTCTTGCCTGGCATAGCCCACTGTACTTGGAGACTCAGGCACTACCCTCTTCTTTTAGCCAAAGGCAGGCACCCCATTAATTTAGGAAATTAACAAATGGATCCTCATTTCTTATACGTCAATAGGAAGTGGATACCATTTCCCAAACTTCCTTCACAAGAATCATCTTAGCTGTTAAAAAGAAAAGTCAGATTCCCAGGATTCATCCATGAAGACTGTTTTAATTTAATGTGTGCATAGAACTCACATTAAAAAATGAACGTAAGTGATTCTGTTGGTGTTTTGCAGTCCCCACACTGAGATGCTCAGTCTTAGTGAAACTCTACACTATGGGCAGTGCCACACGGATTAGAGTCCCTATTATTTTCCACTGCATTGTCTAGCGCACTAAGCCTGCAGCTGTCTAGGCTCCATATCCCTATAACACGAGATACAACAAAAATGGATCCCCATGTAAAGGAGCCAGCATTTTCTCAACCTACAGGCTGTAGGTATTAATGAATTCAGAGCCACTGGATAACGGAACTATAGTATATTATGAAAGCAAAATTTCCTATATGAAAGACTATTTTAAAGCATGTAAAAATATAAGTACATTATCAAATAGCGCTGAAGCAAAAAAAAAAAAAAGAAAAGGCAAAGACAATAAAAAAGAAAGGCAATCTAAAAATAAGTGGTTATGGGAAATCTTCCAAAATCTGTTAAGCTGAGCCTTCCATGATTGTTTCAATCATGTCAGGAGTGGGAAGGAAACTAACAGTTATTGAACGCCCACTGTCTATCAGACAGAACAAGTAATGAGGTATGAATACTTTCTCATTCTTTCCGAAGAGAAGACAAAGGTTTATTGAGCTAAGTTAAATGGTAAAGTTCAACAAAAGCATATTGGAATGAGTCCAAACTTATTCTATATTAGGTGTTCTCTGGAAGCAGTGACTACCTGTTCATATTGCAGAACTTGGGCAAGATTGATTTCCTTAGGGGCCGTCCGTTCTCATCGTTTTGCTGCAGCTTGGGACTCTAAAGATGAAGTCACCTCACCCACAGAGGACAAAGGTGAGATGACAGACAACTGAGGGAAGTCATTTGTCACTGGAGATGCCAACAAGGCCTCAAAAAAGAGGAGCATGATGCTACTTTCCCAGTTCGGTTGCATTAACCTAAACTAGCCCAGGCACCACCCTACACCATCTCACCCCTAGGCCCAGTGTCCGCACTCTGTTCTTATGAGCCAGAGATGCCAACACATCCCTCCAGCCCAAGCATGCCAGGGAAGTGTCTCTGGTTCTAGGGGAAGATCACTGACTGAAGAGGTATCAGGAGCCCAGCCAGCTTTCAGAATAGAACAAAAGAATCAACGGAGCATGTTTTTTCATCCCAGATTCTCAGTCCCATTAGAATGAACTGAAATGAAACTGGAAGAAAAGACCTAAATACCACCTTGTCTACAACAGCAAACTTGGACACAGAGGTCTTCAAGAGAGCGTTTAGCCCAGTGCCATCCTGGTTTTCTGGGCACCGTGCTAAGTCCCATGCAGAGAAAAATCCCAAGACCAGCAGGCAGAGGGTGCATCTGCCAAAGAACTTGCAATTTCAGGGGTTTTATTCTGAGCAAACTTCTCAGCCCCAAAGGGCTTTACTAAAATGGCAAGTTGGGACATGTCCTGGTAGTACCTAATTGGTGACACCCAAATGCCTTCACTTCTTGTGTTGGAAATAAAATCTTGCTGTTACATGACCAAGAAACCTTGCAGCTCAGGGACACACCTGGGGTCCAAGTCATGCAAGCTATGAGCTATATAATAAAACTAACAAGCAGAACTGCAGTGTTCACAGGCTTCCTGCTCAGGCGCTCTTGCTGCTGGCAGGGTACTCTTTGATGTTAAAGTCATTCCCATTTCTTCTACCCCAGAAAAACAATGTGGTGGCCACCCTTTAAGTGGCTGGTCTTAGTCCCCTCATTTTATAACACCAGCTGCCTGTCATTTGGGTAGGACACATCTTCAGGGAAATAGGGAACTGGCTCTTTCACACTGGCACTTTATGGTTCTTCAAAATCAATTACAGACTGAACCCAAAAATACAGTTTTCTCTGTTCCTGATATGCTTTGCTGGATTCTGCTGAGCTAAGTGGAAACATTTCAGTACTGGAATTTCAGAGGAATGAAGAAAAATGAAACATACCAGTCATTCACTCTAACATAAGAAGGAACTTTCAGAAACTACAATGAGGTTTCATGCACTTCTAAACCCAGGGAACTTTAGAGACTCAGCAGTAATTTGATACAAATAGGAAAGAGGCCCCAGGTTCTAGTTCTAGCAACGTCACCATGGACAAACCAGTGTCCACCCTTCTGAAATAAAGATGAGGAATAAGCTAACTCAAATATATTTTTTTATAAAATTTCCAAGATTCTGGAGAAACATTGTGTTTTGGGGTGGGGGGGAAAGGATCAAGAACAGGAAGCAAATAACCGTATCTTTTATGCAAGCACACTGCTGCACTGAAGCCTCTCAAGAGCTGTGTGAGGCAGGATTCAGTCTCCCCATTTTACAGGTGAAGAAACAGACTTGGAACATTAAGGAGGCAGCCCAAGGTCACATTTATTAGTAGCAGAGCTGAGCTTCAAACCCATGTCGGTTTGAGTATAACACAATTGTAAGACATAGGGTGTTTAAAAGTTTTTAAGAGAGACAAGTATACAAATACCCATAATACAGATAATAATAGAATAGAATATTGTAGCAGTTCAAAAGAAATCATTAATACATCCGAATCTGATCTTCTTATTAGAAGACTCAGAATGCTTTATGGAAAAAGTATCAATTGAGATACAGTTATATGATGGGCAAGATTTGAGAGGCAGAGATGATAGAAAGCTTCAGTTGGAGTAAATGGCATAAGTAAAGACCTGCACTAAGGAAACCCGGTGAGGTATTGTTCACCTGGAAAATGGGAAACACATTGGGAAGAGGAGGCAAATACCTGGACAGGTAGTTCGGAACGTTGTTACAAAGTATATACAAATAGTTATCAACTTAATTAGGTAGATGATAGAATTCCACAGAAGGAAATGATACAATCATGAGGAGATGTGGTCCAGCAGCAATGTGTATGGTAAGTCTGTGTGGGAAAGAAACTATAAACAGAAAAATTAATAATCTATTAAAAGAAGTCATAATGTCTTGAATCAGATAGTCTCAGTGTTAGCAGGGAGGAAATGTGTATAAATGGAAAGACAGTGCAGTTAGAAGCTGGAGAACCATACATCTGACTGGATATGAACTCAGAGAGAAGAGGATTTCAAAGAGGGAAAAACTCAATTCCATCAAAGGAAATAAGGACAAGAATGAGAGTGGTTGCAGGGAAAATGCATTTGGACTTGAAAAATTAAATATGCCAACACAACTTGGCTCAGATGGCTCCTGGGTAGGCCACTGAGTATCACAAAATCCCAGAATTTTCGTCTAAGAGAGTTCTTAGAAATCATTCTGTAAACTCCCTCATTTTCTGGGCAAGAAGACTGAGGTCTAGAGTAATTTGCCCCAAAGGACAAAGCTCATAATCTAGGAGATCTGTTGCTGGAGGCTTCAGGAGTGAACATTCAAGGTTGATGGGTCAAATAAATTTCCAGACTGAGCAAGAACTGCAAAATGAAGCCATATGACAACTCTCCATTTGCTAGTCAGTGTGGAAGTGTGTAAATGCTGGTCATTGGCAACATGGCGCGCCTGCTGTGTGCTAAGTACCCCACTAAATACTGTGCAACACTTCAAAAGACAGGAACAATACAGACACCATGTGTCTGGGGAAGCTCAGGGCTCTAATTGGGAGGGCAGGCCAACTTTGAGAGAACAGCCCTCACTGAGGGATTCCAACCCAGTGTGCAAACAGAGACTGG
Organism: Cervus canadensis; assembly: GCF_019320065.1. Taxonomy (NCBI): domain Eukaryota; kingdom Metazoa; phylum Chordata; class Mammalia; order Artiodactyla; family Cervidae; genus Cervus; species Cervus canadensis. The sequence goes on along the minus strand of NC_057400.1, from coordinate 30,965,615 downwards.
ATGCTCTTGGGATTAATCGAGGAAGAATTGCTCTGAGTACTTTTAATCCAAAACTCAGATAAAAGGAGAGAATTTATTATGTCCTAAGAACAAAACAGAGATTTATAATCGTGTAAATTCTACTAAGGCTCTTGCTGTCACAAGTTGAAAGTGACTAGCTTTCTTCCTTCAGGGTGGTTAGATTCTGTTTACTGAATTTACTTTCAGGAAAGTTGGTGGTGTTAAATATGTTCTGGGAATACCTACAGATTTTCAAACTAAAAAACAGGAATCGGTACAATAAATATCATATATTATCTTTGATCCTCAGGTTTTAAGGGCTACTAAATGATTTTCATAAGGAATTGCATTTTTAAAATAGAAAAAGTTGCATTAATTGTAATTACATTTTATTAATATCAATACCTATGTATACGTAATTTAAAAACAAATTTTAAATGTATTACATCTGGAGATTTGGCTGTGATACATGGTTGGTATTGAAAAGTCTTAAATCACAAATGAAAACTATTATGAGTAACATAGTAGTAGAGGCATGCTGGGAAGATGTGGGACAATTCCTAGAGTAACATTCAACTTTTCCATCTAGTCTCCTCCAACCCACATCATAATCTAAAGGACTAAAGAAGACAAGATAGATTTAAAGAAATTCTCAGCTCTGGCCTTGTAGGCCCTCTTCCTGCCTGTTAGTGATTATTTTGACCTATTTATATGCAAACGAAGAAGGGCCCTGTCCACTTTAATTTGGAAATCATGCTTTGATAGCTGGGATTTTGTCTTCTTTATCAGGCAGTAAATTCTTATTCCCAAGATTTCAGCAAGTAGACGGAACTCGGCTCCTCCCCAAGGCAGCCCCTCAAAGGTCCCATCCAAGGCACGAGGGAAAATGCCTCACGCAGCATCACTGCTGTTAGGCAGTGTGTGGGAAGCCAAGTTTTCTCTCAGGGACAAAGCTTTTCAAGGCGCCCGCATTTTTAAGAGACACACAGATGGTGCTACTTAAGACCTGAATAGGGCATTCTTTGCATTCCACAATGCATTTCTTTCAGAAGCAGCACTTCCAATCCTGCAGGTTATCAGAATGTCAAATGTGTTTGGGCCAGAAACACCTACACAAACTCTCACACAAAAAGAAGAACATACACAGCACAGTTTTTTGATCAAATACATTTTAAGGCAATTTCCTTTTTTTCTGATACTAATGACATTTTCTGAATGGGGGAAGAAAAAAACCAACCTCACAAAAGTTAGTGTCAAAATATCAAGGTAGGCCTGCCCATTAGTGGATCTCCACCATGAAACACCTTTATCCTCTTGCAGAAAGATTCATGGCTACAGAATAACAAGCAACATCTCCAAGGTCACCCAGAGGAAAAACTAAGAGAATGATTTTTTTTTTTTTCCTAGAAGCATAAGAGAAATCACATTGACATATGCCCCCAAAGCAATCAATTCAGTTTGTGGAGAGGTAACAAAGAATGCAGCAGTGGGAGTTTATCTGTAGAACATGGATACTGTTCCCCCTACATTCAGCATATTAATGAGTGGCTCACAAATTTGAAAATATTGATAAAATAAAAACATGTTTTTAAAACACTTTGTATTATCATTTTTTTAGAAAATGGTTTTGAAGCCAGTAAACTGGAATTTAAATTTTGGCTTAGACGTGTGCCTGATAACAAGATAACATGTGTGAACATCAGATTCCTCACTGAAGTATTCATATCTACAGGACTTGTCAAATAACATATGCCATATTCAGAAACTGGGGGTCAGAAACTGACCTAATGGAAAGAAGGTAGCTCTCAGAATCAGCTGAGGGTGTGGAGTCACATGTTTGGAAAAGAAAGCAAGGGAGACTGAGTGTGTGAGGACACACATGGAGCCAGGGGATTGTCTGGTTAGAACCCTGTCGGGGTAGACCCTTGAGCACAGGTCTCTAGATGACTGTCCAGGTGTCCTTGTTTCTTTGAAGAAGAACAAGCCAAATCCCTGCCAGAGGCCTCTGATTGGTCACACGTTAGATCACATACCTCAGGCCAGCTTCTGGAGTTCTGAAAGAAGAAATGTCCGATCTTCTCGGCTACCTCCAGGCTTTCAGTGAGAATCACAAAAGGAGAATTTCTGAAACACGAACACAATATATCCTTTCTGTAGAATTGTGTAAAGGACAAGATTATAAAATACATCTAAATTTCACATTATGTTGCTGAGCCCAACCTGTTTTAATAGGAAGGGAAGAAAAAAGTATTGATTGAGTTCTGGCTATGTTGTAAGAAAAAATACTTAGAAGACCAGTTGAAGGCAATGATATATACATATACAATTATACATAATTTATTTGCACATAAAATATAATTACATATGTATCATGATATAAATCTGGAGTCTGCTGGTTGGATGGCATTAATGTTTTATCTTTCTACTTCATTGGCAAAAAAGTGGTCAACATAATACTAGCTGTCATGGAGAGAGGTTAGGATGCTCAAGTGTAGAAAAGACATGAACAGAAGTTGAGAAGGAGAACTAAGTGTGGAACACAATAGGAAACTGAAAAAGCTTGAGGTAATAGAAAGGGAGTTTCTATTTCAGAAATAGAAAGGGAGTGGGGTAAGTTCTTTGCAGGATATGGAATCTGTAAGTGCTTCCTTAGGTGCACAAATTTCAAATACAGAAGGGGAATGGTGGGGGACAAGGGAGGAACAGAGTCCTGGCCTCATGAGGACCCTAGACACTTAAGAAGGGATCACTGGAAGGTGCTGAAGAGCTCATGAACTGGAGGCCTGGGTGTGTTTGTGGGCACGGGGAAACCACAATAATTTAGTAAGGCCAAAGACCAGCAAAAGTCAAAGAACATGACAGGAGATTCTCAAAGGGACATCTTCTAATGCAGGTCAAAACCAGAGAAGGCAATCAGAAAGTGCCCACTTAGAAGCTTATCAGGGAACATTCACTCATCATAAGTTTGGTAGAGATGATTCAGAGCAACGTGCTGCCTGAGGCTCAGATGTTAGGACCAGCGACCATGAGGCATATTCGGGAATCAGATAAGCTCTTATACATTTGCAAGGATTATTGGTATTTCTTAAATTTATCCCTACTTCATTTCACAGAAAAAAAAAATCAGAAAAATATGGGACACAGTCTTAGTTTTTTATTTGAAATAATATCAACATTATGAAGAGTTGAAAGAGTAGTTCAAAGAATTCTTGTATAACTTCACTTGAATTCATCAATTGTTACTATTTCATTGCATTTGTTTCACTTCTCTCTCATCTTTTTGCCTGAACTATTTCAGAACAAGCTGTATCTATCATAAGGATTTCCTAACAGTATTTCAACAAATATTCCCTTTTACTTGAAAAAGCTTCTCAATCTTTTTCTTTTTTTCTTTTATAATACTTCTATGAGTTTTGATGACATCAGATCTTCTCAATTTGGCTTTATCAAATGCTACTCATGATTAGACTCAGTTTGTGCATCTTTGGCAGGAACACGATGTAAGTGATGATTTGTCTTCAGAAAATCACACCAGCAGGCACATGTTGGATCTGTCCCATTACTGGTGATATGAACTTTGATTGCTTGGTTGAATTAGTGTCTATCTTAATGAAGTTATTTACTTTTTCTCTTATCAGTAGGTGTTTTGTATGGAGATACTGTGGGATTATGTTAATATCCTGTTTCCTGTCAAATTTTCACCTACTAGATTTAGCACCCTTTAATGAGTCTTGCTGGTTTTAGAAAAGGCAGAAGAACCAGGGATCAAATTGCCAACATCCGCTGGATCATCGAAAAAGCAAGAGAGTTCCAGAAAAACATCTATTTCTGCTTTATGGACTATGCCAAAGCCTTTGACTGTGTGGATCACAACAAACTGTGGAAAATTCTGAAAGAGATGGGAATACCAGACCACCTGACCCACCTTTTGAGAAACCCGTATACAGGTTAGGAAGCAACAGTTAGAACTAGACATGGAACAACAGACTGGTTCCAAATAGGAAAAGGAGTACGTCAAGGCTGTATATTGTCACCCTGCTTATTTAACTTATATGCAGAGTACATCATGAGAAACACTGAGCTGGAGGAAGCACAAGCTGGAGTCAAGACTGCAGGGAGAAATATCAATAACTTCAGATATGCAGATGACACCACCCTTATGACAGAAAGTGAAGAGGAACTAAAAAGCCTCTCGATGAAAGTGAAAGAGGAGAGTGAAAAAGTTGGCTTAAAGCTCAACATTCAGAAAACGAAGATCATGGCATCCGGTCCCATCACTTCATGGCAAATAGATGGGGAAACAGTGAAAACAGTGACAGACTTTATTTTTCTGGGCTCCAAAATCACTGCAGATGGTGATTGCAGCCATGAAATTAAAAGACGCTTATTCTTTGGAAGGAAAGTTATGACCAGCTAGACAGCATATTAAAGCTAGACAGCATATTAAAAAGCAGAGACATTACTTGGTCAACAAAGGTCTGCCTAGTCAAGGCTATGGTTTTCCAATGGTCATGTATGGATGCAAGAGTTGGACTATATAGAAAACTGAGTGCCGAAGAATTGGTGCTTTTGAACTGTGGTGTTGGAGAAGACTCTTGAGAGTCCTTTGGACTGCAAGGAGATCCAACCAGTGCATCCTAAAGGAGATCAGTCCTGGGTGTTCATTGGAAGGAGTGATGTTGAAGCTGAAACTCCAATACTTTGGCCACCTGATGCAAAAAGCTGACTCATTAAAAGACCCTGATGCTGGGAAAGATTGAGGGCAGGAGAAGGGGAAGACAGAGGATGAGATGGTTGGATGGCATCATTGACTCAATGGACATGAGTTTGGGTAAACTCCGGGAGTTGGTAAAGGACAGGAAGGCCTGGCGTGCTGCAGTTCATGGGGTCTCAAAGAGTTGGACACGACTGAGCAACTGAACTGAACTGAACTGAACTGAATGAGTCTTCACTGAATCATTATCACTGCAATGTGTGTGAAATATTGATTTCCTACCTCCATTATTCCTTTTTCATTTATTATAATTAATGCCTATTGAAATGAAGAACATTACTTTGCTATTTATTTGTGTATATATGTGTATTATCTTTGTACATGTTATATGAAAATATAATTGTTTCTTTGAAGAATAACTAAGTTAATTATGGAAACTTGCCATGTTTTAAATCAACTGACTAAAACAAGACAGATCTGGGGTGTAATCAGGGGGTAATAAATGACTGGTAAGACTGAAGCAAGGAGCGCTAAGAGCATCCATCTGCTTGCATCCCTTTCCCAGGGAAAAGGAGTCTCTGCGTGTTTGGTTGCCATATAGTGGCCACGCATAGAGCTCTAAGCAGAATTTCAATGTGGGTCATGCCATACCTAATGGCTCCAGGTGCAGGAAAGAGAAGCCCAAACACAGAAATCCAGAAACAATAGTATATGTGCATCATTAGATGAGAAAATAATCTACTCCTATAGCCAAGGGTCTTCAGCTCCTGGGTATACCACAGTCAACACCTGGTGGTCAGTCATGAGGCAGACCTAGGGCATTCTTGATTGCCAGAGAAATGCCTGAGAACAGAAAGATGACAATTTAAAGAAAAGAAAACTGAGGTAAAACAGAGGAAAGACAGCATCTTGACAATTGTCAAAGGTAAAAACAAATGAAAGCAAATGAATAATTCATTTTAAAAAATTAACAAGTAGAGAAGAGGAAAAAAAAAAAAAGAAGAAGAAGCACAAAGTAAGTGATCCTGAAACAGATGCTAACAGAGACCAAGGAGTGAATTCAAAATAATCCACTGGGGCAATCAGAGTCCACAGGCAGTTTCCTCCTGTCAGGAGTCTTAAGGAAATAACTGAGGAGCCAGCATCAGTAGAAAAGCAGGAGGAGAGCTACATGACCTGCCAGTGAGTGCCGGATGCTCCCAAAATGAATGGTAATCAGGACATACTTGAAGATTTTTTAAAAATGTATTCCAATATAATACACATACAAGAAAGCGTCCACATCATAAATTCATTGCTCAGTGAATTTGAACAGCTGAGCACACCTGTATAACCAGCCCTAAAACAAAGAAACAGAGTATTACTTGCACCCTAACAGCCCTTCCTGGGACCCTTTCAATGACTACCTCCTTCTTGCTAACAGTAACACCCTGCAGCATGAGTGAGTTTGCCTTTGTATGTACTTTATACAAATAGAATCGTCAAGTATGCACTCTTGTGTTCACTTCTTTTGCTAAACATTAAGTTTGTGAGATTCATCCACACTGCTTGTGTCAATGTAGTTTCTTATTCTCAGTTCTGTGTAATATTCTATTGTGTGAATATACCACAATTTATTTGCCCATTCTAACACTGATGGCCATTTGGGTAATTTCCAGCTTGAAGTAGTATAAGTCTACTATGAACATTATAATACATGTCTTTTGGTGATTATGTGTACATCTCTGCTTACTCTTGACCTAAAAGTGAAATTATTAGGCCATAGCTATGCTATAGTAGATAGTGACAAATAGGAAATACAAGTTTCTATTCCTATCAGGCCCATGAAATTTTAAAACACAGAGGTTAAAGATAATGGTTATGAATTAAGCTGCTTTCTTGGAAATGAAGAAAAATGGCATTAGGGAGTAGCACTAATTTATGTGGAAGGTAAAACTCACAAATTTGTATATGTTTGTACCTCCATAAAAAGTCTGGTAGAAAAAAAAAAAAAAACAGGTCCAAGAAATGTTTGCTGTTTGTAAAATACTTTTTAAAAAAATCTTGTGATTTTATAGCATATCACTTAAATTTCTTAATTAATACACACATACACACACAGATTGAAAAAGAGAAAAGCTGAGGTTTAACAAAGTTAAGCAACTTGACCATGATTAAAAGAAGTGAAAAACTGGGAAGTCAAATCTATTAGGACTCTTCATCAAAACCCTGCAGGTCAGTAATGACACAGTATTTGGCACACTGTCTTCTAGAAAAATTCATTATTGAATTATGATCAAATGACTTTGCTCCACTTGTATCACATGATATTAAAGTAGCAGTTAATTCTAGGAAATCAGGAAAATTGTACAAAAGAAACATCTGGAGATTTTCTCTTCCAGCTGCATGGTGTGAAACAGTGGCTGTCAGCAACTTATATTCGCTGACCACCTACTCTGTGCCCTAAATCATAACTGAATGCTCTGAATAACAGAATGAGATCTTAAGGCACTTTCCAAACCCGAAACAGTAACATGGTAACCAACTCTTTTACAACTTAGCTGTGAAAATAAACCATAACCACCAGAAAGGCCAAATGAAAGTGCAAGAGTGGAAAATAAACAAATTATTAAACAAAATGAGAATGTAGAGAATTCCACATGAGACAGCAAATTCCTTGAGGTTCCAGGAGAGTGAGACCTCTGTGGGTGGCATGCATGGGAAAGGACTTACAAAGGACATAAAACTGGAATTGGGGCTTGAAGGGAGGATGGGAAGTGGGTGAGTCTGTAGAAGATCGGGAGGACCTTTCAGCTGCAGTGACACTGTGACCGACAGCGGGGAGGCAGAGACACATGCAGCTGTTCAAAGGACCTTGAGTAAGACTGATTTGGCTTGAGTGAAGGCCAGCCTTCAGCAACGATTGCATAATCCAAAGCCAGGCAAAGATGACAGGCCCTGGAATGTGTGGCATTTTCCTGACTGTCAGGGTTGATGGCCCAGGCAAGCCCAGGTTTCTATGAGCATTAGAACTAGGGCAGCATGGGTGGCTCAACCACGCCTTCCACTTTTGAAAACTACAGCTTCAAATGTGAAAGTTCATCCTAGCTGCTGGAAGGCTGCCATCAGGGCTGGGTCACCCAGATCTGTCAAGTGGCAGACATGCAGTCAGCCTCCTGATCACTTGCAGCTCTGGGAGCCAGGCGTGTCACTGAGGGCAGAGTGTGCACTTGTCTGTCACAAGCACAAATTGTAGATGTAAAAACAGAAAGAGAACTTCATCTGGAAAGATACTCCATATGGGAGACCAGGGCAAGGATGGTATAGTAACTTTTAAGTGGATTAAGAGGTGTCATGAAGATGTGGAGGAAGAACCATTCCAAGTAGGTGGGGTGGGGAGGCTGAGCTGGAGGGGAAAAGCAGGGGATACACAAAACATCTGGGAGCAGAGACCTACCATGTGGGCAAAGCCTGATTATTCACTTTGGAAAGAAAGTCTCTTGGGCATTTAACAAAGGGTCCATGTCAAAGTTTAATCTTACAAAAAGACTCTTCCATTTGCAATTAAAAGGAAAAAACACAATACCCTTTATTTGCACAAACTTCTTAGAGTGAATGTTCTCAATTGCTCAAGTTGCGTAACTTTATGTTCTTGCATTGGTTAAACAAGACAATATTTCTCCATATTTTAATAGATTTCTCACATACAGACAGAAGTTAATTTTAAAACAAAGTCTTTGGGGGGAGGAAAAATGGACTTAAAATGTAAATAAGGAGGGGAACATTAACCACAGGATATTTGCTATACTGAACAAACACACGAGAACAGACAAAACATCCCTCCCTGAGACTGATCACATTAAGATATTAAGTCTTAGTTTTGTGGGTTTTTTGGTGGTTCCTTAACAACAGTATATGAATTTTGACTTGCAGGAAGTTAAAGTTTCTCCTTTATTTGGGAAAAGTGCTTTAAAATTCCGATGGGGAATTTAAATCTTAATATTGCCAAGTATGGGCTTCCCTTGTGGCTCAGCTGGTAAAGAATCCGTCTGCAATACGGGAGACCTTGGTTCGATCCCTGGGTTGGGAAGATCCCCTGAAGACGGGAAAGGCTACCCACTCCAGTATTCTGGCCTGAATTGCATGGACTGTATAGTCCATGGGGTTGCAAAGAGTCGGACACGAGTGACTTTCATTTTCACTTTCATTGCCAAGTATAACCCAAACTTTTCAAACTTCTACAGCCTGAGGCTAAAAGCAGGGTCCCACTAATCACCCCATGTGAATAACTGGGGCTGGTCTTAGAGCCCACTCCTCCTAATCTGTTCATGCTCTGTCCCCAGGGTATCTGCCACAAGATCACAGGGAAAAATCCACACACTGTAGATTCTTGCTACCTCAAGCTTTCTTGAGCGGCCACTTCAAACGTGCCAACATCTCCATGAAAAAAATCTTTCCTGCCTGCATGACATCTCCTTGGGCCCCCAAGGCCTATAAAACCATCAGGACGCCAAATTGTACTGGCTTCCCTTGAACTTTCATAGTGCTCAAGGTGAAATGAAAGAACGCCATTCTCCCCAGCTCTGGACCTCAGTTTGTACTGTTTGAAATCCAAATTTCATAAAGTCTTTGGTGGAAAAAGTTCTTCTGTGCCTCTGTCTGTAGAAAGCACAAATATTAGTTTTGTGGATTCAAGCAGGGGAGGAATAAAAAGTTCTCCATTTCCTGTATGTACCCCAGGGACCTGCACTCAAAACTTACTCCCAACAGCACCACCTCCCCACTGTGTACACCAATTCATGCTGGAGGTTTGCAGATCATCAGTTTTGCATTCACAGACAGACTTTCTTTCTCAGTTTAGGTTTAGCCAAAATATCTCTGCTACTTGAGAATGAATGTATCTTAGTATCTAAGCCTTAACTATTTTCAAAGTATGCCAGAAGCCCGTGCAGGGACCTGGTGACAGAATCTTCACAAGGTCTAGGACAGCAGTTTGGGAGCTCTGTCCTCTGAACAGCCTTGAGAATGATTCAGGAAACCTGGCTCTCACATCCAATCACTGATCCTTTTGTATCTTGGGCAATGTGCCTGAAGAGCTGATCTTTTTAATGTTGGTGGACTAGGTATTTTCAGGCTGCTCCCAGCACTAAAATTCTTTCATTCTGTTAGTCTAGGAGCTTTTCATAAAGCTCTGCTCACTCTTTAATACTTTTCTGCAAGGGATCAAATGCTTTCACCATAAAGAGTTAAAAACAGAGTGGCACAAAGATAAAGCATTGATAAACAGAAACCTTGCCAAACATAAAGCTAGTGAAATGGTTGGTATCTAAGGGACAATCACTTCTTTAAACATGAATAACAAGGTCCTGCCAGAAATTCAGCATCCGCATTTTTGTGGTCTCCTTGCTCATAGATTATTATCTTTGGATGTTCCTTGGGTGGGTGGTCCCTTGTGCTTAATGGACACTGTTGATTCTGGGCTTGACTTAAAATAACCACAGGTTTGGTATTTTCTAGCACTCATTGCAGATTTCCTTTCCTAAACACCTCCCTGTTTTACTTAAGCTCCAAAAGGAAGCTTGGAGTCCTACTGGTAAATCTCCTCCCTTTTTACCAGGAAATTGTTGGTTAGCCATTTGGAGAGAATTAAAGCAAAATAGCAAATGGCTTTAAAGGCACCAGGGTACTTATCTTATGCCTTGTTGCAAAGAGCAGACAAGTTCTGAACTTTCTCTTGACCACAAGAGGGATTTTAGATACTGATCTGAGTGAACTAAGATCAGTTTCCAGTCTCCTTAATGAAGCAGACCAAGCTTGGCTGCAGAACAAAATCACCATAAACATTTTTTCATCCTACATGATTCTTAAGGTATCAGATAACTGAACTGTGTATAAGAGGTGGTTGCCTCTGTCTAAAACAGGGGTTTGCAAACTGCAGCCCAAACTGGCCCAAATTGAGGCTGCCATCCGTTTTTGTAAAGTTTTATTGGAATACAGTTATGCTCATTTGTCTGGAAATTGTCTACAGTTAATTTCACACTCAACCAGAATCGAATAGTCTTGACAGAGGCTGTATGTCACACAAATGATTGGGCTTCCCTGGTGACTCGGAAGTAAAGAATCTGCCCACAAGGCAGAACACACAGGTTCGATCCTTGGGTCAGGAAGATCCCCTGGAGAAGGAAATGGCAACCCTCTCTAGTATTCTAGCCTGGGAAAGCCCATGGACAGAGGAGCCTGGAGGCCTGAACTGGAAGGCTACAGTTCATAGGGTCACAAAGAATCAGACTCAACTTAGTGACTAAACAACAACATTTGTCACACAAAGTCTAAAATATTTACTGCAAGTTCCTTTATAGAAAAGGTTTGCAGACCCCTGTTTAAAACAATTCCATTTTGGGGTTACTAAAACCTCTAAGGCTACAGTTTTGAAACTCTAACCTCACAACAGCAGTTAGTTATGTTTACTATATTTAGAACAGTGTCACCCAAGTTGAGTTCCCTGAAATACCTGCTAGAAATACAGAATGTTATTAGGTGTAACAAAAGAAAAGGAGAGCTGTGGTCCAAAAACAAGAAAAGCAAATGTAAGAATAAGTCAAGTGAAACAGATTTCTTTTTAGTAGCTCTTTTAAGGTCATTTAATGTGCTAGTATATGTGGCAAGTCTTAAAAAATGGATTAGATGATACAGAATTTCTAAAGTCACTTGGCCTTAGCAAACCTTCTTTTCCATGGGGCATCTCATAGAGTTAATGTTCAAGAACATACTGTGGGAAAAATAACTTGTTCAGAGCTATCGACTCTGATAATACCGTATCAGATCATACACCACTTGTGTGTCTTCAAGAATGCTTAACTTTAAGAAGAATGAGTAGGCTGACAGAAGAAACATACATACCACAGATTACATAAATTACTCTGGGTTCCCACAAAATTTAACTCTTTCAGTAGCAGTGAGCTCCTCGCTTAGGATGCAGTAGAGACAACGTTCTGTTGATGACATCATTATGGTGACAGAGCAGGAAAGAACTCCCTGCACACAATTTTCACTCAATGCAGCAAAATTCTCAGGCCCTTGCTTCACCTCTAAAATCTTAGAAAAGCAAAAAGTCTATGGAACAAGTGTTCACATCTTAGTCCCCAGTGAATTCTGGCGAGCTTACTTCTGAGCAGCCAGCACTTAGTATGGGAAGGTTCTGTGGGCGTCAAGAGGTCTCGGGAAGCTGTATGTGTCCTTTGGGGGACATTGCAAGAAACAATGGAAAAGTTCCTGAATATCGGGAAATGTTTTCTCAAGATCAAGAGATGTATTGGTATGTGGGAGAGAGTCCAAAGGAGCTCTATTGCCTGAAACATTTCAGATTTGACTGCTAGCAACCAGTGCCAATTTTGCAGAATGGCAATTTCAGTACCAGGACACACAATGTCCTAGGCCGCCTAAGCAATGCAGGACCAGTGAAACTGTGATTTTGTTTTCAAAAGCAGGATCCTTTTTCCTTTAAAAAAAAAAAAAAAAAACAACAAACAGACTTTAAAAATTTCTACTGACATTGTCACCTATATGCCTAACTAAGGATGTTCTTGATCATAAGCCAGGTATTTGTTCATGGCAGTCAAGTGGGACTTGGAAATCAAAACAGTTACTCTGCAGTCCAAGGATTTGGCAGCTGTAGAGTGACCTCCACTTCAGAAAGTGTGAGAAACCTGCCTGCTGGTTTTCAGGAGAGAGTTTTCCTCTGGCTGATGGATCTGCAGTCCTCTCGGTCAGAGAAGGAAAGCCATCCTTATTCAGCACACAGTAAGAAGCAGAGCAGCGACATGGCAAGGCAGATCACAACTGATCTGGAATTGTAAGGTTTCCCAGCACTGCACTTATAAACATTTAAAAACATGCACAGGAAACAGGCCCCACTCAGAGATCCTTGGCCTAGTCTTTATCATGGTGCTTATTGTACAATAGTCTCCGCAGTATGCTACAAGGAGTCTTCCCGACACCACGAGCCTTTCCAGAATCAATAAACTCTGTAACTCAGGGCTTCAAAAACCAGCAAAGTGGATTGTTTGCGAAGAACCAAAATGATGACATCAATAAGTGATTCTTAGCCAGATCCACAATTGATATTATGGTACTGATGACTTCTAATTTTTGAATTTGAAGTAGACCACACTATTGATAGCACACTTGTTCACTCCTTAATCCTAATGGTAACCTGCAAAGTAAGGGTGATGAAACTTATTTTACAAAAGAGGAAACAGAGGCTCAGAGACTGGTAGCTCTGCCTTAGGACATGTGAGATTCAAATCCTATTTGTCTGCTCTGAGACCTAAAATCTGTCGCCTGTGTTTCAGGTACTGCATCTCACTTAGGTACAAGCTCCTCCCCACCAAGAACACCCTACTGTTCAGAAGCTCACAATTAAATACTCGCTGAACAGAACATTCATTTAGCAAATATTTACCAAAGGCCTTTTCTATGTCAGGCGATGTGCCTGGTGTTGGGGATACAGCATTGAACAGAGTGTGAAACACCCCTGGAGTCTTTGACAGTGGGGACAGACAGCTGCTTAAAAATAAGTTATTATTACATTACATTACATTACATTACATTATGGACATGGAACAACAGACTGGTTCCAAACTGGGAAAGGAGTACATCAAGACTGTATATTGTCACCTTGCTTATTTAACTTATATATAGAGTACATCATGTGAAATGTCAGGCTGGATGAAACACAGCTGGAAATAAGATTGCCATGAAAAATATCAATAACCTCAGACATGCAGATGACACTACCATTATGGCAGAAAGCAAAGAAGAACTAAAGAGTCTCTTGATGAAAGTGAAAGAAGAGAGTGAAAAAGTTGGCTTAAAACTCAACATTCAAAAAACTAAGATCATGGCATGTGGTCTCATCATTTCATAGCAAATAGATGGGGAAACAATGGAAACAGAGAGAGACGTTAATTTGAGGGGCTCTATAATCACTGCAGATGGTGACTACAGCCATGAAATTAAAAGGCACTTGCTCCCTGGGAGAAAATTTATGATCAACCTAGATAGCATATTAAAAAGCAGGGACATTACTTTGCCGACAAAGATCCATTTAGTCAAAGCTATGGTTTTTCCAGTAGTCATGTATGGATGTGAGAGTTGGACTATAAAGTTGAGCACAGAAGAATTGACACTTTTGAACTGTGGTGTTGGAGAAGACTCTTGAGAGTCCCTTGAACTGCAAGGAGATCCAACCAGTCAATCCTGAAGGAAATCAGTCCTGAATATTCACTGGAAGGACTGCTGCTGAAGCTGTAACTCCAACACTTTGGCCACCTGATGTGAAGAAATGACTCATTTGAAAAGACCCTGATGCTGGGAAAGATTGAAGGCAGGAGGAGAAGGGGACGACAGAGGATGAGATGATTGGATGGCGTCACCGACTCAATGGACATGAGTTTGAGCAAGCTCCGGGTGTTGGTGAAGGACAGGGAAGCCTAGTGTGCTACAGTCCATGGGGTCACAAAGAGTGGGACACAACTGAGTGGTTGAACTGAAGTAAATGTTACACTGCATTATATATCACATTATATTATATCATATGTTCAAGGTACAAAGTGCTGTGGAGGAAATAAGCTGGGGTGAGGGACAGGGGATGCTAAAGAGATATAGTGTCGATAAAGTATTCAGGGAAGGCCTGGAGAAGCTATCATTTGGACAAAGATCTATAGGAGGCAAGGAAACCAGCACTGGGAATATCCAGGGGAAGTGGGAACCAGCAAGAGCAAAAGCCCTGAGATAGTTCAGTTCAGTTGCTCAGTCGTGTCTGACTGTTTGTGACCCTATGGACTGCAGCACACCAGGCCTTCCTGTCCATCACTAACTCCCGGAGTTTACTCAAACTCATGCCCATTGAGTTGGTAATGCCATCCAACCATCTCATCCTCTGTCGTCCCCTTCTTCTCCTGCCTTCAATCTTTCCCAGCATCAGGGTCTTTTCAAATAAGTCATTTCTTCACGTCAGGTGGCCAAAGTATTGGAGTTACAGCTTCAACATCATTCCTTCCAATGAATATTCAGGACTGATTTCCTTTAGGATTGACTAGTTGGATCTCCTTGCAGTCCAAGGGACTCTCAAGAGTCTTCCCCAACACCACAGTTCAAAAGCACCAATTCTTCAGTGCTCAGCTTTCTTTACAGTCCAACTCTCACATCCATGCATGATTACTGGAAAAACCATAGCCTTGACTAGATGGACCTTTATTGGCAAAGTAATGTCTCTGCTTTTTAATATACTGTCTAGGTTGGTCATAACTTTTCTTGCAAGGAGTAAGCATCTTTTAATTTCATGACTGCAGTCACCATCTGCAGTGTTTTTGGAGACCAAAAAAATACAGTCTGTTACTGTTTCCACTGTTTCCCCATCTATTTGCCATGAAGTGATGGGACCAGATGCCATGATCTTAGTTTTCTGAATGTTGAGTTTTAAGCCAACTTTTTCACTCTCTTCTTTCACTTTCATCAAAAGGCTCTTCAGTTCTTCTTTGCTTTCTGCCGTAAGGGTGGTGTCATCTGCGTGTCTCAGGTTATTGATATTTCTTCTGGCAAACTTGATTCAAGCTGTGCTTCCTCCAGCCCGGCGTTTCTCATTATTTACTCTGCATATACGTTAAATAAGCACGGTGACAATATGCAGCCTTTACATATTCCTTTCCCTATTTGGAACCAGTCTGTTGTTCCATGTTGCTAACTGTTGCTTCCTAACCTGCATACAGATTTCCCAAGAGGCAGGTCAGGTGGTCTGGTATTCCCATCTCTTTAAGAAGTTTCCACAGTTAGTGGTGATCCACACAGTCAGAGGCTTTTGCCTAATCAATAAGGCAAAAATAGATGTTTTTCTGGAACGCTCTTGCTTTTTCAATAATTCAACGGATGTTGGCAATTTGATCTCTGAGATAGGAGCAGGTTAACATATTTGATACAGAACAAGGATGGCCAAGTGGCTGGAGATGAGAAAGAGTTGGGGCCAAAGTGATAAGCAAGGTAGTCCGTTTTCCTTTCGGCTGCCTTGGATCTGTCCTTGACTCCATTCTCTTTGGCCACTTCTCTCATCAACAAAGGTAAGTAAACATCCACTCTGCTAAGCTATCCTGTGTCTCCACTAGCAATACAGTTAGTATTTTACCCTTTCTCAAGTAATTTTTCTTTTAGTTTTGTTTTTCTGCCCCAGTCACATTCGTCAGTGGACATCTTGAGCTGTGTGTCTGGTGTTATGACGGCCCACATACAAAAAATTCCAAGAATTTTATCATTGATTTCTCTCTCTTTCTCATCTCTTTCTGGTAACTCTTAGGACTCGATCATCTGACTTCTTCTATCTGTGTAAGGCATTCAGTATCTAAATTTTGTAGCAAGTCCTTGCCTTTTTCAAGGAGAGATTAATTTTTCCTAGTTTTCCTTTGGTGACAGCCCTTCTCCTCCATGCATATCAGTGCTTTCTTTTCTCCTTTTAATTTCAGAGAGCAGTGAGATGTAGGAAGAGGGCCTCTATAAAACAAGAAAACTAGTCTCTTGACAAAGGCATGGGACTTCTCCAGGATTTAAGTACCCAATACCTCTGCTTAACTTTACCCACCTCAGTATCCCACAGTTTCTTTTTTATTTAACCTTCTAAATTTCAGCTGATTACTACTTTCATAGTTATGATCTGACAGTCAACCACAAGCTTCTGATATTAGCACATGAAAAAAATCATCATTTCCTTTGGTAGCAGAAGCTGTCCTTGACCTGCGCATCCCCTCCAGAACATCCAGCTCACTTCCAACTGCCCATATCTACATCTCTGTGCCTGAGGGCATCCTCTCCTGGAAATGCAGAAGCATCACTCACAGGCAGACACAGGGCAGGCAGGAGTCATGAGGGAATTCACTACCCCAAAGGTAGCCCCTACCCAGGGCTCTGAGCAGTTGGTGTGTAAACACTTCAGCTCCATTGCCCCTCAGTAGAGATGAATTGAAGTATGGCTTTTGCCAGCATTTCCCTGCAGGATTAAACTCCATCTGCTCGCTGTGGTAGATGGGTTGGTTAATGCCTCTTCCTTTCCAGACATCAATTCCTCACTCCCTTATGGCATTTCCCATACTTTCCAAATTACTTGTACTTGATTTTTTTTTTTTTTTTTTGCTGATAAATGAACATTTTAAAAAATCTTTAAATTTTAAACTGGAGCATAGTTGACTAAAAATGTGTTAATTTCAAGTGTATGGAAAAGTGATTCAGTTATACAAGCAGTGTTATTTATTCTTTTTCTAATTCTTTTCCCATTTAAGCTATTACAGAGTATTGAGCAGAGTTCCCTGTGCTATACAGTAGGTTCTTATTGGTTGCCTATTTTAATACAGCAGTGTGTACATGTCCATCTCAAATTCCCAGTCTTTCCCCACCTCACCCTTCCCCTCTGATAACCATAAGTACATTCTTGAAGTCTGACTTGCACTTGAATTCTCATCTCAGGTTTTGCTCTGAAGAAATCCGAACTAAGCCATCTTCTTATTGATACTTAGATTATACAAAGTCATATATTTCTTGAATGAAGACACTTTCCATTTGTTGGAAAAGGTAACTCCTCCTTTTCATTATCTAAGATATTTGTACCCTAAATAAGTAACTGAAATGAAAAAAAAGCTGATGTTAGTCACTCAGTCCTGCCTGACTCTTTGCCCAAATAAGTAACTGAAATTACAATAAAACAATGACACTTGAATCTAGGTACGCCACATCTTAGGACATGCTGGTCAGAATTTATGTATTTAGAATGTGTGCTCTTAAATAGACTGCAAAATAGAGCTTTTTTTTTTTTTTTTTTTTTTAAAGCCGAATGATCACAGCAGAAAGACAAGGCTTTTGTGAGAGAGAATAATTTGGAACAGATGAACCTGGGTGTCTTTCCTGGATCCACAACTTTTCAGATCAGTCATTCTGGGTGAATTACCTAATTTTCTGAGCAACTTGGAAAAAACTACATTTTCTTATTCAACTATTAACTCAGAAAATATAAGTGAAGTACTTAACATAGGCCTTGTACAGTAACTGCTCAATAAACTTAGATTTCCTAAAAAGTTAGGCAGGTATCACGCAGGCAGGCAAAAATTTCGAAGTCATTTCCATACAACAACCACAACTTTCCTGGTTTCACACGAGTAGTCAGTGATGCTTACTGTGGTTACTCTGGCACTGGATGTGCTGGAAGTAATTCACATTCCTTATGACGGTATAGTACTGCATATTCATTAGAAGGACTGATGCTGAACCTGAAGCTCCAATACTTGGGTACCTGATGTGAAGACCTGACTCACTGGAAAAGACCCTGATGCTGGAAATGACTGAAGGCAATAGGAGAGGGCAGCAGAGGATGAGCTGGTTAGATAGCATCAGTGACTCAATGGACATGAATTTGAGCAAACCCCAGGAGATGGTGAAAGACAGGGAAGCCTGACATGCTACAGTCTATGGGGTGGCAAAGAGTCAGACACGACTTAGTGACTGAACAACAATAATGGCAGTACAGAAGTGCCTTAGCTAAAGCAAAACATTTTATTTTTCAAAAAGTAATTTACAGCTATGCTTCTCTGGTCACATCACTCATTCCCTACTTTGAATTCAACCAAGATCTTTGAAACAGGCCAACACGTGTGGATATTTTGTCTTGGGCTGGAGGACATGGCCTCAATTGGAAATGGACTGAGATAAATTAGCAAGTAGTCTTTAATGCCTACATTCTGCAGAAGTTGACTGGATCCTGTTATGTAGTCCTCCTTCATGGGGGACTTTAATCTTTCTGCCCACAGTCTCATTTCTGAGTAATCTGTTCCCTTTTTATTTCTATAGATAATTCTAGTGTTTGGAAGGAAAAAAAATCAAAAGGGATTGATATACTTAAAATCAACCAGGATTATGTGATGACTGAGGTCATTTAGTACAATGAAAATTTTGATCTGGTTTTGGTTTTGAGCTTGAAAATGCCAGCTACCAAAACTATAAGTTGCTTAGGAACAGACTGGATGAGAAAACATGCTACTTATTTCTCAGATGCTTTCTGTGAGTATTCAACCTTAGACATTGAAATTATGTGGAGCCTTCATGTTGGAAATTACACTTAGAAAGTATCATGATAAGAGGCCTTGGCTGAGTTATTTATACACTTGTGTTTTTTGGAAGTAACCATTATTGGTTCTGGCATTCTTCGGGGAGGGGACTGGGCTTAGCTTTCTTTTCGTGGGGCTATCATTAGTATGAGGGGGCATGCCCAGCGCACAAGGGTCTGCATGCTGGGGTGCCTCTGACCGCATCCCCCACCCTAACAATGAATCACTTCCTTTATCCTTCAAGAGAGGCCAGGGTAACAAGACATGCTTGCTTCTCACTTGTACTGTCTTGAAAACCCTCTTCTAAAATAGATTTTATTCTTAGACATTTACAACTAAATACTTTCAGCCCTCTGACCCTCAGCTAGAATTCTTCCTAAGGACCCTCAATGTTCCGTGAATATATTAGTTTGCTAGGGTTGTTGTAACAAAATACCACAGACTGGGGGATTTAAATAATAGGAATTTATATTCTCATGGTTCTGGAGGTTGGAAGGCTAAGATCAAGGTGTCAAAGGGCTGGTTTCATTCTGAGCCCTCTCTCCTTGGCTTGTAGATGGCAGCCTTCTCACTAGGTCCTTACATGCTCTTTATTATTTAATTAAAAAAAAATTATGTGTGTGCATGTGCCCCTGGTTTCTCTTTATATGTCCTAACCCCTTCTTAAAAGGACACTAATCAGAGGGATTAGGGCTGACCCTCATGGCCTCATTTTAACTTAATTAGCCCTTTGAAAAGGCCCTATCGCTAAATGCAGTTCTGAGATACTGGGATAAGGGCTTCATACGAATTTTAAGGGGACACAATTCAGCCTATAATAAAAACATTTTTATATAATTGGCTCTATTAGTTACTGCTGCAACTCAAAAGCTGCATTTCTCTAAAAATTAGTGGCAAAAACAAAAAGAAGAGAAGAGAAAATGAGTAGTTGTTACTTATATATTTACTTATTCATTATTTTTTAAAAATTTAACATGGCTTTCACTTAGAAAATCCTGCTTTTTATGAACACTGCAGCACATATAGAGCAGGCTGTACCGCAATCAGGATTCAGGTTCTACCTGGAGTCATTTGAATTCTCACACTTGTCTCAACTACTTCCAGAACTCAGTAAGGGCTGCTGGTTGCAACTGGAAGGATTTTAAGCTGCTTGCTCTATTTTAGTGTTTACTTCTAATGGAAATGCTGAGGTTTTTTTTTAAGAGAAACTCATTAACTCCCTTGGAGACCAAACCTCTTATCTTTGGCTGGTTTCTCTTAGAACTGGCCTCAGTAGAAGAGCCAGCACAGGAAACTGAGATGAAATGTGTTGTGCTCTTCTGAAAAAAGGAAATCAGTGAATCCTTGTACATTTAAGCTTCGTTAAAAATGCATGAACAAGTCAGATGACTGATTGACATGGTTGAAAATTTGCTTAATGGGTTACGTTCTATTATGTTCGGTAAAGAGATTTCCCAATTTCTCAAATCTATTTTCCTGCAAAGTATGTTTAACTGAATTCCTTGTACAGCTATTAGGTCAAGTTTATCTATGCTCATCTGTAGTTTGAGTCATTCATCCAACAACCTTAGGCTGCTTTCCAAACTCTAAAAATGATGGGTCTGATTCCCAGGTGGTGCGGTGGTAAAGAATCTGCCTGACAGTGCGGAGACTCAGGAGATGCAGGTTCGATCCTTGGGTCGAGAAGATCCCCTGGAGTAGGAAATGGCAGCCCACTCCAGTATTCTTGCTTGGAAAATTCCATGGACAGAGGAGCCAGTTATAGTCCCACTACAGTCTGTTGGGTCTCAAAGAGTTGGACACAATTGAAAGACTGAGCTCATACACACACACAGCTGTTGGAAGGAGTTTCTGGAAAAAAGTAGAAGAGTCTCAGATGCTAGAAAGGTGCTATAAGTTTTAAGGATGTTGTCCATATATCATTTTAACATATATTTTATTAAAATTCATACTTTGAATTCTGAGCAAAATTGAACTTAATTTGTAAATGTAAAAGTGAATTTTGCTCGAAATAACCTCAATTTATAATTTTCAGATCACAGGAAGATAACTTTCTATTTTTAGAAGTTAAGTCAATATAAATTTAAGCCAGTGTTCACTTAAGCCAATGTAAAGCATTTAAATCTTTTTATAAAAAGATAATATATTATTGTTGAATGGAAACACTACAGAAAGGTATAAAGTAATAAATAACTAGTCTCTTTTTCTTGTTGCCTTCCTCACCACAATTCCAACTTAAATCCTCTCAATTTCCTGCTCCAAAGAAAATCACTGGTAATGATTTCTATAAGGCTCAAACAGATGTGTCCTATGCATATATATTTGTTAAGCAAATGAAATCCTACTCTGTATAGAGTGCTATGACTTGCTTTATAAGCACACATAAATATATTTATACATGCTTGCAACTCTATATTGCATAAATCCCTAGATGTGTCAAATGATATTCACATTTTAAATTTTCGGAACCAGCACTAAATTGTCCTCTACAAAGCATTATACACCTATTAGAATGGCTAAAATCCAAAAATTCCTGGCTGGTGAGAATGCAGAGCCACAGGAATTCTAATTCATTTCTGGAGGGAATGCAAAATGGTACAGCCACTTTGGAAAATAATTCAGCAGTTTCTTACAAAACAAAATATAGTATTACCATGTGATATGATTACCTTCCTAGGCATTTAACCAAAGTAATCTGAAAACTTACAAATTTATGGTCACACAAAAGCCTGCATGTGAATGTTTATAGCATCTTTGATTTTTCATTGACCAAAACCAGAAGCAACCAAGACATCTTTTAATAGATGAATGGATAAACTGTGGTACAAAAGATAAAAGTAAATGAGTTAACAAGACCAGAAAGACATGGATAAATCTTCAATGCATATTTCTAAGTAAAAGAAGCCAATCTGAAATCATACATACAATCTGAAATGATTCCAACTATATGGCATTCTGGAAAAGGTAAAACTTTGAAAACGTAAAAGTACAAAGAGTACAGAAGAAGTACAAATCATTTATATCATGGAGGTGGAACATAAAACATTTTAAGTGTGAGCTACCCAAAGTGACTTTTTTCCAAAATGGACAGTATGGGAATGGAGTGAAAAAGAGTGACTTTATAGTGGAGTAATGTTGACAGGTCAACACTGACATTGACAAGCTATGTTCCTAGCATTGTACATACCCTTGATGTGATGTGTTGAAATGGCACTTTACCTCTGTGGTCTTCCTCCTAACACCAGTCTGATCATAAGAGAAACATCAGACAAATTCCCTTTGAAGAACATTTTACAAAATATCTGACTAATACTCTTCAAAATTCTTAAAGCCACCAGAAGCAAGGAAAGCCTGAGAAACTGTCACAGCCAAGAGAAGTCTAAAAGAGACATGGTGACTAAATGTAATATCATGTCCTAGGTGGGATGCTAAACAGAAAAATGACATGAGGTAAAAACGAAGGATATCTGAAGTTTGGCCCATAAGTATTAATACTAGCTCATTAACTGCAACATATGTACCATAATATCTTTAGTTGTTACTAATAGGGGAAACTGGGTGTGGTGGGTATAGGAACTCTGAAGTATCATCACAAATTCTCTGTAAATTATGTGTTAGTTGCTCAGTTGTGTCCCACTCTTTGCTATCTCATGAACTATAGCCCACCAGGTTCCTCTGTCCATAGCCTCTGTCCAGGCTCCTCTGTAAATCTAAAACTGTTCTAAAATAAAAAGCATATTTTGAATGTACATACATTTATATTGCTGCTTAAATTATAAACATTTAGGAAAGTTTCTATTTCCCCAGATTTTTTACAACACTGACTGTCACTAATTTTTTATCTTTGCCAACCTTATAGGTTAAAAAATTTTATTCATTGACTTACTTTTTAAGCCTTTAAATCCAAATAAAATTGACTACCATGTAAGTTTTTGGTCATTTTTAGTTATTCAAAAAATTTTTTTAGATAAACTGCCTATTCATTTTCTTAGCCCTTTTCTCTATTTTGTTGATATTTTCTTCTTTCTTCTTAGTTTGTGGATACTCCTTGCATATCAAGGAGATTATTCCATGTGTTATATATATTTTAAAAAAACAACTATTTTCCTTCATGTAACATTTGTCTTCTGACAATACCATCATGATTTATGAGGACTTGACTTACACCACTTTTCCTTCTCTCTCCTACCCTACCAACCCTCCCAATTGACTTTTACCACTATTAGTTCAAAATTCATTAACTTTATGACTTAAAATAATTTACTAATTCCTTTATTCTTTGCCTTATCAATATGGATAGTAGATTTTGACTTTGTAAGATAAAAATTACATTAACCACATTATTTCTTTCAGCTCACCTACTGTTTCAATTCCAAAATTATATTATATGTATTTACCCATTTACTTTCTATAATCATGGCTAAATTTTAAATTTATAAATCTGTTTACATTTTTATGACTATATAAATATTGTTTTCTGAAGAGCTGTGAATCACTATGATTTCACTGTCTTTCTTATATCTTGAGTTTCTAATTGATGGACTTCCTATAGTGATTTTACATTTTGTTTTCCCTTTTTTTGTGTGCTTGCTTTTTCTTTTGCATAAATTCACAAAAAATGTATCTTTAAATTCAACCAAATTTCTGAGAGGAAGGAGTTGAACAGCTGGACTAAAAGCATTTCCTCCCTTTCCAGTGGGATATGCCTACTCTAAGGAAAGAAAGCCAATGATCTAGCCTGAGGCCTGTCCACTGGACCTATATGCAAGTAGACTAGTGAGACTTGCTAGGAGGAAAATATCTAACCTATAGGATGTCCCTTTGTAAGATATCTCTAGCCAAAGTATTACCTCTACAAATACACACAGGATCTAAAAATTTTGAAAGATGGATCCTTGGAGAACGCCACATAAATGAATCAACTCTCTGGAGTACAGAATGAAGATATTTCATAACCTCAACATTCTTTGCTATGTGAATAAACCCACAAAACTCATTTAGAGACTCCCTCTATTTATTCTGTGCCAGATGTATGTGCATAAAGTCACATGAAAGGACCCAGGAAACCATGTGGGATATTTCATTCTTCTATTTCATTTAGAGCTTGCATGATTACCCATATCCTTAATTTTTTTAGTAAAACTTGACATTAGCTAAAATCTCTGATTTGTATGAATTTGATTGAAAAGCTAATCTCTGTGTTAGCTCAATCTTCATCCACTTAAATCTTCCAAACATTCTTGGTCTATAAATCCCCTCCCCTTCATTCATCACTGCCTTGTCATGGTAAAGGGGCTTGCGTAACTCAAGGAGGCCATGAGCCATGCCATGCAGACCCACCCAAGATGGATGGGTCACAGTGGAGAGTTCTGAAAAAACACAATTTGCTGGATAAGGGAATGGCAGACCACCCCAGTATACTTGCTGTGAGAAACCCACGAGCTGTATAAAAAGGAAAAAAGATATGACATCGAAAGATGAGTCCCCCAGGTCAGAAGGTGTCCAATATGCTACTGGGGAAGAGCAGAGAGCAACTACTAATAGTTTCAGAAAGAATGAAGTGGCTGGGTCAAAGCAGATACAATGCTCAGTTGTGAATGTGTCTGGTGATGAAAGCAAAATCCGACGCTACAACGAACAGTACTGTATAGGAACCTGGAATGTTAGGTCCGTGAATCAAGGTAAATTGGACATGGTCAAGCAGGAGACGGCAAGAGTAAATATCGACATGTTAGGAATCAGTGAACTAAAATGGACGGGAATGGGTGAATTTAACTCAGATGACCATTATATCTACTACTGTGGGCAAGAATTCCATAGAAGAATGGAGTAGCCCTCATAATCAACAAAAGAGTCCAAAATGTAGTATTTGGGGTGCAACCTCAAAAATGACAATATGATCTTGGTTCTTTTCCAAGGCAAATGATTCAGCATCACAATAATTTAAGTATATGTCCCAACCACCAATTCTGAAGAAGCTGAAGTTGATCAGTTCTGTGAACACCTGGAAGATCTCTTAGAACTAACATTAAAAAAAAAAGATTATTCCAATCCTATTCATCATAGGGATTGGAATACAAAAGTAGGAAGTCAAGAGATACCTGGAATAACAGGCAAGTTTGGCCTTGGAGTACAAAATGAAGCAGGGCAAAGGCTAGCAGAATTCTGCCAAGAGAATGCACTGGTTTTCGCAAACACCCTTTTTTAACAACACAAGAGATGACTTTGTATATGGCCATCACCAAATGGTCAATACTGAAATCAGATTGATGACATTCTTTGTAGCCAAAGATGGAGAAGCTGTATACAGTCAGCAAAAATAAGACCTGGAACTGACTGTGGCTCAGATCATCAGCTTCTCATAGCAAAATTCAAGCTTAAACTTAAGAAAGCAGGGAAAACCACTAGGCTAGCCCGGTACAACTTAACTAAAATCCTCTATGAATATACAGTGGAGGTGATGAATAGATTCAAGGGATTAGAGCTAGTAAACAGAGGGCTTGAAGAACTATGGATAGAGGTCCATGATATTGTACAGGAGGCAGTGAACAAAATCATTCCAAAGGAAAAAAAAAAAAGCAAGAAGGCAAAGTGGTTGTCTGAGGAGGCTTTACAAATAGCTGAAGAAAGAAGAAAAGCTAAAAGCAAGGGAGAAAGGAAAAGGTACACCCAACTAAAAGCAAAGTTCCAGAGAATAGCAAGGAGAGACAAGAAGGCCTTCTTCAATGAACAATTCAAAGAAATAAAGGAAAACAACAGAGGGGAAAAGACTAGAGGTCTCTTCAAGAAAACTGGAGATAACAAAGGAACATTTCATGCAAAGATGGGCACAATAAAGGACAGAAATGGTGAAGACCTAATAGAAGCAGAAGAAATCAAGAAGAGATGGAAAGAATACACAAGGAACTGTACAAAAAAAGATCTTACTGACCCAGATAACCACGATGGTGTGGTCACTCACTGAGAACCAGACATTCTGGGGTGGGAAGTCAAGTGCGCCTTGATCAAACCAGTCAGTCTTAAAGGAAATCAGCCCTGAATACTCATTGAAAGGACTGATGCTGAAACTAAAGCTCCAATACTTTGGCCACCTGATGTGAACCACCAGCTCACTGGAAAAGACCCTGTTGCTGGGAAAGATTGAAGGCAGAAGGAAAGAGGGCAACAGAGGATGAGATGGTTGGATGGCATTACCAATGCAATGGACATGAACTTGGGCAAACTCAGGGAGATGGTGGTAAACAGGGAGTCTTGCCATGTTGCAGTCCATGGGGGTCACAAATAGTTGGACACAACTTGGCAACTGACCAACAATGTAAATACCCTTGCCCATATGTTAATTTCCTTTCCAGATGTTTCTGTCCTGCTATAAAACATAACAAACTTATTGCTTTCCTGCCATAAACAAGCAGGCTAATTAACCAAAAGATGAATCTCTGTAGCATTAATTTAGTAAGTAACCAGATTTTTCAAGTTTACCAATATCTAAATCACCTTATTTTCAAAAGCATTTCAAAATATTATTTTCATTGACTACTGAATAAATATTATGTTCACCTCTTGAATATTTAAGAATAATCTACATAATTTAAAATATATTTATTATGAAAAAGAATATACCAGAATTCAAGAGATGATGAAAGCACTTAATGTTGATTAATTTTCAATAACTTGAACATTTTCCAATGGTCATGTATGGATGTGACAGTTGGACTATAAAGAAAGCTGAGTGCCGAAGAATTGATGCTTTTGAACTGTGGTATTGGAGAAGACTCTTGAGAGTCCCTTGGACTGCAAGGAGATCCAACCTGTCCATCCTAAAGATCAGTCCTGGGTATTCATTGGAAGGACTGATGTTGAAGCTGAAACTCCAATACTTTGGCCACCCAATGCGAAGAGCTGACTCATTGGAAAAGACCCTGATGCTGGGAAAGATTGAAGGCAGGAGGAGAAGGGGACAACAGAGGATGAGATGGTTGGATGGCATCACCGACTCAATGCACATGGGTTTGGGTGGACTCCGGGAGTTGGTGATGGACAGGGAGGCCTGGCGTGCTGCAGTTCATGGGGTCACAAGGAGTCTGACATGACTGAGTGACTGAACTGAACTGAATAATAATGCTATAATATTCATGTATATCTTTTTTGCCTATCTTTTGGCCTTTTGATAATGTTCATGGGGGTCCCAAGGCAAGAATACTGAAGTGGTTTGCCATTCCCTTCTCCAGTGGACCACATTCTGTCAGACCTCTCCACCATGACCCATCCATCTTGGGTGGCCCCACATGGCATGGCTTCGTTTCATTGAGTTAAACAAGCTGTGGTCCGTGTGATCAGACTGACTAGTTGTCTGTGATTATGGTTTCAGTCTGTCATTGGAAGGACTGATGTTGAAGCTGAAACTCCAATATTTTGGCCACCTGATGTGAAGAGCTGACTCATTTGAAAAGACTCCGATGCTGGGAAAAATTGAGGGCAGGAGAAGGAGATGTCAGAGGATGAGATGGTTGGATGGCATCACCAACTCAATGGACATGAGTTTGGGTAAACTCCAGGAGTTGGTAATGGACAGGGAGGCCTGGCCTGCTGTGGTTCATGGGGTCACAAGGAGTCAGACATGACTGAATGACTGAACTGAATGACTGAACTGAACTGAACTGAATTCATATATACAATCATACAGAGAAAATATTAATATTTATCAAAGTAAGTTATTAAGAAATTGGAATATTTGGTCAATTCAGTGAATTTTAAAGATTGATCCCTCAGTGAAGTAGTTTTTAAAAAATTGATACTTAGCAAAAAAGCCTCTAGGTATATTGATTGGCTACAATTCTGGACATTTGCTTTGCCCTGAGTTTAATAAAAATATTGTGAAGCCTCATGGTGAAATGCCATTTCCTATTAATGAGCTTGTATTTGGCACTTGGGAATTTTAGAAATAAATGCAACTAAACAGAAAGAGACTTGCAGACTTAGAGAACAAACTTACAGTTGCCAAGGGGAGAGATGGGGGGAAAGGATAGTTAGGGATGGACATGTACACATTGCTAGATTTTAAATGGATAACCAACAAGGACTTACTGTATAGCACAGGGAACTCTGATCAACTCTGTTATGTGGCAGCCTGGAAGGGAGGGGAGTTTGGGGGAGAATGGATAATGTACATGTATAACTGAGTCCTCTAATTGTTCATCTGAAACTATCACAGCATTTTTAATCAGCTATACTCCAATACAAAATAAAAAATTTAAAATCAGAAAAAAATAAAAATAATACAAATTTGAACTAAAAAAAAAAAGAAAGAAAGAAAGGAAACCCAACAGGGACTTGGTTTCATCCAAAACAAACAAACAAAAAAATGCAACTGCTAAAAGTTCATACCATATAGTGATTTGCACTTAACCCTTTATCCAGAAGTTTGCAAATAATTACCATTTATAATATTATAGAATTTAACTGTATAATTCATATCTACAACTTAAAACTTACATATTCAAAAATGTTTGATTCTAAATTTGAACTATTCATGGGCGCATTACATTCAACAGCTCATTTGAACCTGCAACAATTCTACCATAAAGCAATAGCTATGAATTATTCTTAGGTTAAAAATGAGAAAATTGATATTAGTAAATCTGGGTGATTTGCCCTAAGCTCTTATAGTCAGTGACTGCAGCAGTGGATATCAACCTGGGTCTGCTACATCTACGTCTAGTTTTCTGGAGGATTTCTCACGATTCATGTGCCCTCTCATTATTTATTCTAGATAACACTATTACACTAAGACATTGGCTGTAATTTATTTTAATCAAAAATTTTTCATTTTTATTATTGTGGAAATACTATGCATATACAAATTCTCTAAAACTTATATGTATAAATAAGAATAAACTCATGTCTTCATAACAGAACTTTAGAAAAATATTATATATACTCTTCTACTGCATTCCCTTTATTTCCCCGAACCAATTCCCTCATTTCCCTTAATCAATACTCTGATTTTGCATTAAGAATTCTTATTTTTAAATTATGATTTACCATTTATTTAGCATGACTATTTTCTAAGTTTATATGAAAATATTCACACTGTGAGTATTCTGTGGTGGTGGTGGTTTAGTTGCTAAGTCTTGTCTGACTCTTTTGCAACCTCATGGACTATAGTCTGCCAGGCTTCTAGTCCATGAGATTTCCCAGCTAAGAATACTGGAATGGGTTGCCATTTCCTTCTCCATTTCTTCTATGATCTGCTTTTTATGTAAGTAGCAGCTTTTGAAATTTACTCATGTTAATAATTGTGGTTTATTCCTTTTCAATACCAGTTTTCTTTGAAATATCTTATTTTGTGTTTATACCTTTTTACTGTAACTCAGTTGTTTCCACTTTGGAATTTTAAAATAATTATCTGTTTGCTTTTCTACTATGAACTGTGAAGATTCTTATCCATGTGGTGGGGAGCACATGTATAAGAGTTTCTCTAAAATTTCTAGAGTGACATTTGGAGAATATGCTCAGAGTCTTATAAAGACCATAGAAAATAACAACAGCATTTATGAATGTAACTAAATTAATCCTTACATTAGGTGTATATGAATAGGAACCAGATGAGAAGAAGAAGCATTGGTGTTTAAACAACTGTTTCATTTGACTTTTCTGCACTAATCAATAATAATTGATGATAACAAGAATGAATATGATATTTATAGAGAGATAGTGTATATATGTTAATAAATGCATGCAAGTACTTTTTTATGAGTATTTATGCTCCTTCCTCTTTTTTTATGAAGATTTTTCTGTGATTTCTTGCAATTTTTCTAATATCCTAAAATCATTGAAAAGAAAATCTACATTCCAAATTTTACTTTTAATAACAAAAATGTAAGCAAAAACTTTTCTACTAACAAATGTATATTTTTGGTTAATTTCTATAAAGTAAAATGATAGGAAATTGTTCTTTCAAGGCCATTAAAAATTAAAGTTTGTGGTTATTTTTGCAATGGAAAAGTAATGACCAGTATGAATACATCCCACTTGAGAAAAAGAATAATGTTCAAATTTCATTTTATTTCTGATGTAATCTCTCATCCATCAATTACATACTTACATGGTTCTTGGTTTAAATAATTTCTATAATTGAAAGAAAAAGATCAAAATATATATTTTGTTTGCAGAATTGTCTTTCACCATGGTAAGTTTTGGTACTGTAATATTCTAGTACCAATAGTCCTTTTCAAGATTTGTGTGTGATATAAATCTGAACACAAAATAATGCAGCAAACTCATGACAACTGGCACTCTGGATATTATCAAAAACCCACATGTATGTTATGAGATGTTCAAGGGCAGGTAAATCCCATGAAGAAGCATAAATACTCATAACAAAGGACCTGCATACATGCATTAATATATACACACTAACTCTCTAGAAAAATTACAGTTTACTAAAAATATATGTGATCTGTAATACTTCTTTGGTGGCTTCCCTGTTGTCTCAGCAGTTAAGAACCTGTCTGCAGTGTAGGAGATGCGGGTTTGATCCCTGGGTAGGAAGATCCCCTGGAGAAGGAAATGGCAACCCACTCCAGGATTCTTGCCTGGACCCATAAACAGAGGAGCCTGGTGGGCTACAGTCCTTGGGGTCACATGCAAAGAGTCAGACAGGACTTAGTGACTAAACAACAACATTAATACTTCTTTATAAAAATATATTATTTATGCATTCTAATATTTTTTAGGAGTACAACTGACAAGAATAATCATCTTTGATATCTTAACAGTTTAGTGAAGACTCTAGTGGAACAACACTTTGTCCGCCTTTCTGCCCAGAGAAATACAATTTATAATACATAAATAATTCATGCCATCTTATGGGCATTTTTCAGTAGTTATTATATATAGGGAATTGTGTATGAGATCCAATTCTTAACTCCAAGGAACTTAAAACAAGATGGGGAAATGAGTCATACACACATAAAACACATTAAAATATAACAAATAATAAACCTTAACAGATCAAACATATCCCTCTGAAGTGATTTCTTTAAAAACCGGAAATACAGAAAGTAAACTTGGACTTGAGTTGAAATATTCAAAATTCTCACCATTGTAGATTTCCCACCCTTATAGTAGGTTTACATTTCAAAAACAGCAGGTGGAAAGATAGAAAGAATTGCCAGAGTGAGCTTCCCCAAACAGTATACAGATTACTTATTGCCACAGATAATTATAATTCTGTCCTTCCTCTATCAGGACTACTGCTGCTCAGAGGGTAAGATTTGGAAATCCTAGAGAAGAATACTTTTAGGAGGGTAGAAGACCTCAGGCTTCACCCATAGAAGTAGGAAGGCCATTAAAATCTGCTGGAAGTCAATATTTGTCTATAATTAAACTATACTACTGATTTTCTGGAGTGGACAAATAATCAGCTGACTATTTTTTGAACATCTCCAATCTAAAGGAATAAGGGTGGTTTGGTAGAATGATAACTGGATTAGGAGGCAAAAGACAAACAGTTTGTTCCTTTAATTACAGGAATAACTGGCTCTATGACACATGTATCTTAGTTGCTTTGTCTGTTATATTGAAATTAAAATAACTATCCACTATTGTAGTTGCGAATGTTAAGGAAAGCTTTGTGAATATACATGCTTGATATAAAGCCTGAAACAAAATGTGTACCCAGTAATTATTCTAAAATATATACTGATCATGTGTGAAGACTCTTTAATATATAAACATATATAAAAGGTATTTCTTTTGACATAGAAAGTCTGCTTCTGGGGATATTTTCTAAGAATAATCCTAAAAAGAGGAAAAAAGGATATTTACAAATATGTTTATTAAAGCCACATTTCTATTAACAAAAATTGGAAACAACCACAAGACCCCAAAGAGAGAAATTATAAAATTAGTGCATTCAGTTGATGTATTATACAACCTTTAAAAATGATCTTTTTTAAATTTATTTTTTTATTGAAGGATAACTGCTTTACAGAATTTTGTTGTTTTCCGTCAAACCTCAACATGAATCAGCCATAGGTATACATATATCCCCTCCCTTTTGAACCTCTCTCCCATCTCCCTTCCCATCCCACCCCTCTAGGTTGATACAGAGCTGATATTTACCACACACAAAAAAAATTTACAAAGTACTTATTATAATACTATAATATTAACTTATTATTATGCTATAGCATATTAAGAAAAATCAGTATTAAAAATCAGATATATAACATGACCATAAATGCATCAACCAGATAAGGAGCATGCATCAAAAGAACAAAAACAATACTAGTGTTTGGGGATGAATACTTCAAAGTGTGCTAGGAATTGGTTCTGTGTGGAGAGGTTACAGATAATTTTTATTTTACTTGTCTTTACTTTCCAAAAGCTCTATTCCAATTATTAACTACTTTAATAATGAAAGAAGAAATGTCATTTTAGGTGTGTGTTTTATCTTCCCAACCAACTGATGTTTCTTGAGGGCAAGAATTGTGTGATTTACTCCTTTAAATTATGCCTAAATTAAGTGCCCACTAAAATTTTTTCAAGTGGCCAATGACTGATAGCTTTTTGCCCTCTTAATTTCAGTTCTTTCTAGGACATCACAAGGAGAAAAAAATGTGACTGAATCTGTTTTGTTTCTAAATCACATTCAAAAGATTCCATATACATACCAAATTATGAGCTTATAAACTAGGCTGTTATAAACTGTCTTGAAAGGGAAAATTTTTTTTTTAAAGAGTCAGTTTGCTTCAGTTGTGTGAGTAATGCAGGATGTGTAAGATCTGGCATCGACTCATACTCTGATAGCACAGACTCCTGAGAGACAACCATTTCTTGTCTTTTGCTCACTTAAAAGAAGAAATATTATTTGCTTTTACTGAGTAACTAAAAGATGAGGTGAAAAAGTCAGTGGAGTGTTTCCACTGAAAACTCTGTCCAACCCTGTGGTTGATAGTAATAAATGGTCTCAGGGCCTCCTATACTGGGTCCCATCTGTTAAAATGGCATACTGCCTAACTGCCAGATGGTGTACTAGCTTCACAGGGACGAAGGCGCCAAAAAGATGGCTTTAGAAGACATTGGTAATACCATCCCCTTGGGTCTCCCACCTCAGTTACAACTCACCCATGTTGGCGCTCCTGTCAGCTCACACCGCTCACATAATTTCTAGAAATAAGTGGTTCCAAACACTTACTAAGTCACTTCCTTCAGCTGTCTACTGGTTTCTGATCTTAAAAAGGTTGAAAAAGAATACTAAAGTGGGGTAAAGAGAGGTTGAGAGTATTCAAACACTTGAAGTTGCCAATATACATAACAAGTGCCTAAGGACCACTAAAATCATATGATGTGTCAAACTCCATTAAGTAAGGGTAGAACGTGTAGAAACTGCTTGTGAAATTTAACCAGTCTCAAAAAGAAGAGAGAAGCACTGCTACACAGGAGGACCAGTTTCTTTTACACTCACCCGAAAGAAAAAAAAAATGTAGCTCTAGTGACTCAAAAATCAAAACAAAACTTTTCTCAATGGAAGAAAATATTCATTTATTAGTAGTTTAAATATTCCTCAAAACTTGTTCTAAATAAACAAGAATGAGCATAGATTCTGTCAGAGGGTAATTTTTTAAAAACGAAAGATGTCTTTTATAAAACAGACGTATCACTGAATGTTAACTCACTAATTATGTGACCAGCAGGATGACAAAGTTGGTTCAAAGAATACTCAAGAAACTAGTTATAAAGACATTATAAAATATGAACATTAATTGTCTAAGTAAGACACAAAGATTGTTCAAGTCCAATGGGGACAAGTCAACAACCTCTTTGATGTTTTATGGGAAATATTTTATGTTTTATGGGTGATATTTTATGGGAAAAAAATCTCCAAGTAACATGCAGCTTCAGAGTTACAGCCTCTCAGTTCAGTTCAGTCACTCAGTCGTGTCTGACTCTTTATGACCCCATGGACTGCAGCATGCCAGCCCTCCCTGTCCATCACCAACTCCCGGAATTTACCCAAACTCATGTCCATTGAGTCAGTGATGCCATCCAACCATCTCATCTTCTGTCGTCCCATTCTCCTCCTGCCTTCAGTCTTTCCCAACATCAGGATCTTTCCCAATGAGTCAGCTCTTCGCATCAGGCGGCCAAAGTATTGGAGTTTCAGCTTCAACATCAGTCCTTCCAATGAACACCCAGGACTGATCTCCTTGAGGATGGACTGGTTGGATCTCCTTGCAGTCCAGGAGACTCTCAAGAGTCTTCTCCAACAGCACAGTTCAAAAGCATCAATTCTTCAGTGCTCAGCTTTCTTTATAGACCAACTCTCACATCCATACATGACTACTTGAAAAACCATAGCTTTGACGAGATGGACCTTTGTTGGCAAAGTAATGTCTTTGCTTTTTAATACGCTGTTTGGGTTGGTCATAACTTTCCTTCAGCCTCTAAGAAAAGCAAATAATCCAAGGGTGGACCTGTTGACAAAATGTCTTAGTATGTTACTGAAAACATATACTGTACTTTTCTTTTTGTCTTATTTCTAAGATTAGGATAATTTTTCATAATTCCACTGGATACATTAGAATAGAATCTTAGGGGGAGGGAAGCAATTGTGGAGAATTATGGGGATTTTATTCAGCTATGGTAGAGATGGGTGGGTTCCCACTTCCCTGTGTGGCAGTCAGTTTTCTTCCAGGCAATTAAACTT
This sequence comes from Cervus canadensis, assembly GCF_019320065.1. Lineage (NCBI taxonomy): Eukaryota > Metazoa > Chordata > Mammalia > Artiodactyla > Cervidae > Cervus > Cervus canadensis. The sequence goes on along the minus strand of NC_057400.1, from coordinate 30,931,072 downwards.
TTTTGTGTGTGGCATTCTGCCCCATGACATCCATAATCACAAAGAAGATGACTTGTATTTCATTCTGATCTAAATCCTTTCACCCTAGGATCTTCAGTGACTTACTCTTATGGCAAATATTTATCTATCTTCATCACACACATTATATTAAGCTAATATAAGCATTATATTATGTAATCTGTGTAGAAACAAAATATTTCATCATAAAATAGGAATTTGGGACATTTGGCATACGCTCCACTTTTCTGTCACCTGCTCCACTCTAAGATTGAATGGGTTTGGAAGAGATTTTAAGCGCTGTGGCTATTACATGGGATTCAGGCCTATGTAAAATCTGCCCTTCATCTCTTGAACATGTGTGTGTTTCTGTGTGTGTACATATGTATATACATGTATGTGTGAACATACATATGTACACACACAAATACATATAAAACATACACATGCATAGCTGTTTATGTATAATTTATTTATGTGTGTATATTAAATATACACACAAAATTGTATATTTACTGACTTAGATAGCAGTTCTAAGAGTCTGGCTTCTCATGTATATATGAGTTAAATCACTTATTCATCCTTCAGGTGCTATTTTCTCAGGTAATATTCTTTTCACACAGGCATCCCGCTTGAAGCTGGGCATATAACATTGAAAATAAATGAAGACAGCAAGCTTCCCCCTTAGAGCTTAAAGTCTTGTGGGAAAGACATTGAAAAACAAATTTATCACCTATCATCTATCTGCCTATCAATCCATAATCTATTGATCTATAATATGAAAATGAAATGCAGGGTACCATGAGAACACAAATCAGGGAAAAGAAACTTCTCAGAACCAAATAGTCTTCCCTGAAGCAATCACAAGAAAGTTAATAAGTGAAGAATAAGTAAAGTGTATACAGGATCTCATGGATTAAATTTGAAATAACACTGGAAATAATTAAATGCAGTTTTTATATCAGAAAGCCAAAGGCTCTGTCTTCCATTGTGCTCAAGAGGACAGTGATCCCTTGATGGACAACCCAATTCAAAATTGTTAAAGAAAAAGAGGAATTTATTGCTTCATGTAATGGAAGAGGGCTTTCAGATATTGTTTACTCTAGGGTTCAAATAATTTCTCTCTCAATTTTTAGGCATTGCGTCTTCACCATTGGCTCCATTATCTGTGCTCACATGGTTGAAGACTGTACCCTGTAGCCCCCTGGGGTAATAATTTTCCAGGTTTGTATCCAGCAAACATGGTCATTCATCATCAGAAGACCAACTCAGGTCATTTACCAAATCGTGAAATAGTATCGCAAAACACTAGAAAATAAAAAAAAAACATAATATTTATGCCCAATTATACTCTATACTATTAATCTTGCTTTTTATGGGTGCATATCCTTTGATTGCTTCTGCAATGACAACTGTGTAATATTTTCTACAGAGAATATAGAAAACTAATTCAATGGTTTCTCTAGCACAATTGATACATTTTTATTATTGATAGATTTAAAATGTATCTTAGTTATATGCTTTATTTTTAATATTATGTTATTTTTTAGGGTTGTTGTCAAATATGTGGCACTCTTGAAACTATGCCTACCTTACTTGCAACCAGCAATTGGCCCTTATTGTTAGTTTCCAAATTCCATCCTGACAACTTTCTCGGCTCTTTGTGCTACCTCTGTTTTAACCTGGGTTTCTCCAAATACAGAGGCTGGGCCAAAGACTTGTATGTAGGTCCTTAAGGTAGAAAGTGATCTAAGAGAGCAAGACTGAGAAAGGGGGAGGGAAAGGATAGTGTGCCAATTGTACTGGACACCACTGCAAGGGGCCAATCACAGCATTGGGAAGCATTATTAGATAAATCTCTGAATTACCTTTTGAGAGAAGAAAGGGGGAACACATTCACACTTTGGATTCCATCTTCCACCAGTCAAGGGTGACCTTTGGGCATTAACGTCCTATTGCACATGTTTGCTCACCAGGTGAATCCCCACAGGGGTCCCACATCATTGTGACAGAGAAGCTCTGAGGTGGAAATTGATAGGTAGCACACTGCCTAGGTCCAAGAGAGTTTTTGTCAGGTTATACCAGTGCAATGCTGGTCAAAGCAGGTGCAGAACAGCAATGGCTGAAGTCAAAGTAAGGTTGAGAGGATCTTCATAGAAATACACATGTACCATTTTCTTTTGTGGAAAAAAATACTTAGCCTAGAGTTCATAAAATCACCAATTTTGGAATATTAAAAGGCAGACAATGGATATAGATATTTATATTTAAATATATATCACATTCCAAGAACATTTTTCATCCATTGAAAAGCAATCATAATGAAATAAAATGTTTTTTCCCTATCTCTCTTGGATGCATTTTCTGTATTACTGCTCCTTGTCACGTATGAGGAAAAGAAGGCCCTATCTTACTCCACATAATAGCATCTTAAATAAATCATTAAATTAAAAAAACACAAGTAAAGCTTTTCAAGGAAAAAAAAATAAAATTCTGCATAGAATCTAGCTATTTCCAGACCTATATTTTTATAGGTCTTCTTACAGCAATATTTCACTGAAAATTCCAGTTCTCTGAACTGCAAATGTTCATAAAATACTCTAAATACTTCTCTTTTGTGTGTCTCTTCTGTCTTCCAAATTTAAGATAAAAAAAAATTCAGTCATCCCCACTGGGTTAAAGACTTTTCTTAGACCTAAATGGGCAATAAATTCCTAGTTGGAGAAGGTGATTTCCCGTCCTTGACTTATTTCTCAGCTGTTATAATCATTTGTAAAACAGATTAAGAAACACCTTTGACATTCTCCTGTGGCTTTGAGATTGCTATGTAGCTATTCATCCTCCACACAGAAATCAAATGAATGAATTACTAATATTTAACAAAAAAAAAAGAAATCTTCACGTGAGAAAAGCTGGGAAATAGCTGAAGAGAGCAGCAGGCTGTAATCAAGTTAGTAAATAATAATGCAAACCACAGTGCAATGGAAGTGAAAAGGAGAATAAATAGGTTGGCCTGATGAGATTTCATAAAAATTTTGACACTAAACAACTGGGAAATTTTCTTGCCTATTCATATCAGCTAAAACATTTCTTATTAAGAAAAGCATGTAAAAAATGGAAAGTTTCTGTAGAGAGTTCAAATAGGTTTATTTGTTATACAATTTTTTGCTTCACCCTGTGTAAAAGCATTAATTATTTTAGGACACCAGGGAACCAGGTAAATTTACCTAATTTACCTTTGTAAGTTTTTATGTGCAACTTAGAACTTCTTAAAAGTCACAGATTTTTTTCTCAGTCTCGCCAGGAATATGTTAAAATATTTGTTCTCTCAAAAACTATTTTAATTACACAATTAATTTATGTTAATTTGAAAAATTGGGAAAAACATATGAGAAAAAATACTATTTGCCTATAACTTTAACACCCAGAGAGAATCACTCAATGTTTGATAGTCTTCCAAACAGATTTAAGATATATACATGACCATAATACACACACACACACACACACAACACACATGTGTGCTGCATGTATGCTCAGTTGTTAAGCCATGTTCGACTCTTTGTGACCCCATGGACTATAGCTCACCAGGCTCTTCTGCCCATGGGATTTCCCAGGCAAGAATACTTAGAATGGGTTGCCATTTCCTTCTCCAGGGGATCTTCCCGATCCAGGGAGTGAAACCACATCTCCTGCTTGGCAGGTGGATTCTTTACCACTGAGCCACCCAGGAAGCCCAACACACACACACATACACACACACACACATATCTCAAAACAGATCACATTATAGCTCCTGTTCTATACTCTGCATATATGCTCCAAAAATCCTTTTGAATCAGTAAGCAACCTATACATTTACTATGTGTATATACTGTGTATAAGTATACCATATAGATACACATACACAAATGTCTATCTATGTGTACACTATTTTCAAATTTATAAGTTGAAAACTAGAAATCTACACTAAAACTTCTGGATTAAAAAAAAAAAAACAATGATCTTATCCTTAAAGTAAAAATGAGTCATTTTCATTAAAAAATTCTTTCCAAACAAAACTAAAAGGACCAAAGGAAAAAAAATTAATTCCATGACCTGAAAATAGCCATTGTTAACTTAGGAAAATCCAACTAAATATTTTTTTAGGACTACATTCAGGCTGAGCACCAAAGAATTATTGCTTTCGAACTGTGGTGCTGGAGAAGACTCTTGCGAGTCTCTTAGACTACAAGGAGATCAAACCAGTCAATCCTAAAGGAAATCAACTCTGAATATTCATTGGAAGAACTGATGCTGAAGCTGAAGCTCCAATACTTTGGCCACCTAATGCAAAGAACTGACTCATTGGAAAAGACCCTGATGCTGAGAAAGACTGAAGGCGGGAAAAGGAGGGGACGGCAGAGGGTGAGATGGTTGGATGGTATTGACTCAACAGGACGTGAGTTTGAGGAAACTCCAGGAGATAGTGAAGGACAGGGAAGCATGGTATGCTGCAGTCCATGGGGTTGCAAAGAGACTAGCAACTGACTGAGACAACTTAGCAACTGAACAAGAACAAAACAGGGCTCGAAGGAACTTCATGGGGAGCAGGGCAACTGGCAGGGGTGAGCAGACAGCGTGATCAGGGAAGTTTAACCAGAAGTGTTTGTTTCTCTAAGTGATCAGCTGATTCTCAGAATGATCTGTTAAGGGGGATGTTTTGCCCCATACGTTATACATGTTGACAAATTAGGCTAGCTAGCTAGAAGAAATGGATAAATTTCTAGAAACATATAATTTTCAAAGACAGAATCAGGACAAAATAGAAAATCTAATCAGACAGATCACAAGTGATGAGACTGTGATAATATTTATCTTCTATGTTTTCACTGCATTTTTATTTTCTTCTTTCTACCAGTTCATTTTACATACTTTTCTGTTATATATTTTCTTACCAGAACCATTTCACTGGGTCTTTAAGCTCTTTTCTAAAACACATTCACACACACATACACACACACACACACACACACACACACACACACAGAGGAATACTATTAAGCAGTAAAAAATAAACAAATAAAAAGGAAATCCTGCAATTTGCAACAAAATAGATGGACCATGAGGACGTTATGGTAAGTGAAGTAAATCAGACAGAGAAAGACAAAGACTATATGATCTCACTTACAAGCAGAATCTAAAAAACAACAAAGCAATCTCATAAAGAGAGAAATCAGATTTATGGTTACTGGATGTGTGGAGGGGGTTGAAGCAGTAATAAAATACAAGTTTCTAGTTTTAAGATAAATAAGTACTGGGGATGTCATGAACAACACGATGACATTAACATGACAGTTAACACTGTCATGTATTTTTTAAGTATATTTAAAAAGTATATTTATATTTTAGTATATATATTTAGTCATGTATATTTTTTATGTACTATTTTATAGTGTATTTGAAAATTGCTAAGAGAGTAAATCTTAAGACTTCTCTTTACAAGAAAAAAAGCACTTTTAAATCTATATGAGATGATGGATGTTAACTAAACTTATCATGGTAATTATTTCACAATATATAGAAGTCAAGTCATTATGCCTTAAATTTACACAGTGCTGTACATCAATCACAACTCAATAAAATGGAATGAAAACAGGAACTAGCTTGGATAAAGTGATGAATAGAGAATATTAACAAAAGTATCAACTTTACCCACTTTTTAAATATAAAGACTTGCACGGAAATGGATAATCTTGTTCAGGTTAGTGTTTAATAAATACATATTTTAAGGCAAATGTTCTACAGAGATTGTTACTTTACTCTCCAAAATATGATCTTTTTTTTTTTTTTTTGGCTTTTTTTTTTTAGTTGGAGGCTAATTACTTCACAACATTTCAGTGGGTTTTGTCATACATTGATATGAATCAGCCATAGAGTTACACGTATTCCCCATCCCGATCCCCCCTCCCACCTCCCTCTCCACCCGATTCCTCTGGGTCTTCCCAGTGCCCCAGGCCCGAGCACTTGTCTCATGCATCCCACCTGGGCTGGTGATCTGTTTCACCATAGATAGTATACATGCTGTTCTTTTGAAACATCCCACCCTCACCTTCTCCCACAGAGTTCAAAAGTCTGTTCTGTATTTCTGTGTCTCTTTTTCTGTTTTGCATATAGGGTTATCGTTACCATCTTTCTAAATTCCATATATATGTGTTAGTATGCTGTAATGTTCTTTATCTTTCTGGCTTACTTCACTCTGTATAATGGGGCTCCAGTTTCATCCATCTCATTAGGACTGATTCAAATGAATTCTTTTTAACGGCTGAGTAATATTCCATGGTGTATATGTACCACAGCTTCCTTATCCATTCATCTGCTGATGGGCATCTAGGTTGCTTCCATGTCCTGGCTATTATAAACAGTGCTGCGATGAACATTGGGGTGCACGTGTCTCTTTCAGATCTGGTTTCCTCAGTGTGTATGCCCAGAAGTGGGATTGCTGGGTCATATGGCAGTTCTATTTCCAGTTTTTTAAGAAATCTCCACACTGTTCTCCATAGTGGCTGTACTAGTTTGTATTCCCACCAAAAGTGTAAGAGGGTTCCCTTTTCTCCACACCCTCTCCAGCATTTATTGCTTGTAGACTTTTGGATAGCAGCCATCCTGACTGGCATGTAATGGTACCTCATTGTGGTTTTGATTTGCATTTCTCTAACAATAAGTGGTGTTGAGCATCTTTAATTCTTAAAAGCAAACCAAAAAAGCACCCACACTGCCTATAATTTGTTGAGAATAGTGAGAACTATCTCTTTGAACCCTTCTGTTTCTTTGGTAAGCTCGTCTTTTCTCTTTGTAATGTGTTTGCACGTTTCTTTAGTTCTTTCCCTTTTTGTGTGTTTGTTTTGTTTTGGGCATACAGTACAGCATGCAGGATCTTAGCTGCCCAACCAGGGATCGAACCTGTACCCTCTGCAGTGGAAGTGCAGAATCCTAACCACTGGACTGCCAAACAATTCCCTATTCTTCCCTTACTTAAAACAATTTTGCTTCATTTCCTGTGGTTTCTTTAAGCTGGGAAGAATTGGCAAAAAAAAAAAAAAAAAGATTTATGAAGACAGTTTCTCCTGCAGCTACCTTTCCCTTGCTGTCATGCAGCCTGAACTAGGTTCCTCTGCGATATCTCCTTATTCTTCACGACTTATTCTTGACGCCAGATTTTCTCATTCTATGCTATGCTTTTGATTATTGTGACTCACTTTTTTCAGGAAACCATGTAGTCCAACCCGAGACCTTAAAAATAAGTGTAAGCTCTTAGCATTCTTATCAGTTTTGGTTTCTGTATTGTCACTGACCAGACAGAGTCAAAAAAATGATTTAAGGTTTGGCCATTTTCTTGTTTCAGTGAAGGCTGAATTTTTTTTAAATACAGTTTTTATTTATTTTGTTCCTTTTCTAGTTGTACTTAGGTGAAGGAGAGGTGCTGTGGAGGGACTGCTGGTTATTCACGAGTCAATCTCTTCTTCTTCCTGGGAGGACAGCTAGACGACATTTCTTGTACTCCCTTGTATTTAAGTGTGGTCATGTAACTGAGTTCTAGACAGTAAGATGTAAGAGAGAGAGGGTCAGCAGATGCAGGATTGGACTAGAAAACCTCCCACACATCATTCTCCAGCCTCTTTCCTATTCTGCAGCAATGTGGAAGCTGTGTTTTGAGGACAGTGGAGCCAAAAGATGGGAGAAAACTGAGTCCCTGCCTCACTTCTTGTAGGGAGGCTGCCTCATGGATCAGGACTATCCACTTTGTTCATGTGACTCGAAAGCGCATTGCTGTTTTGTTAAACCACTGAGGCATGGGGATTTATGGAGCAGTTAGAATTACCTTAAAAACACAGGGCTAGAGTAAAAGTGAGAAAGAAAAAACCCTCCAAGTTACTCTTAAGAACAGAAGCAGTATTTTTAAATAATGTATTTCATCTGTGAGAAACAAGAAGATGCACCCAGGTATTGCAAACTCAAAAGCACACAGAGCTAAGATAGATAATGTAACAGAGTAAGAAAAGGCAGAAGACGTGAAAACATCAATTATGACACACAGAATAAAGATTTCTATGTTTTAATTAAACTTATATAACCATGCAAGATAATTCAACCATGGACTTTATTAGATTATATTTCAAATTAATTTTTTTACAGAAATGGAAAATGATTTTTAATTATTAAATGTTTCTTTCTTCATTGTCATTACATTGATTTTTAACTGGAAACCTTATTCATATTCTTCTGTACCAAGATACTCATTTAGATCTAACATTCAAATTATGGTAGGCAGTAAATAATTCATTCTTGGAAATGTTAGCTGAGAATATTTATTTTTATTCTGCTTTATAACATAAAACAGCTGTTCATATATACTTTGAACATGGGAAGAATCCATGAATGGTCCTTTTTACATTTTGAATAATTACTCCCAATATATTTCAGAACCTAGTATTCTAACAGTTTCAGGTTTAATTTTTAGTACCATTTTGCTATTCAGTTCAGCAATTTCTAGTTGTATTCTTTATTCATATTATCAGCATTGATTAAGAAAGGAAATTAATCAATTTTACTTCATTTTCATAAGGTCTGCAACTATATAGCCTTTTTTGAAATTCAGTTTTCATCTTCACAATGTCAGAAATGTAACTAAGCAAACTCATTTCATGCAACTGATTACAGCATAGGAACACGGGCCAGATTTTTTTCTTGCCAAATAAATTTTCCAAAGACAAGTGTAGTGGGCTCAATAATGGCTCCAAAGATATGGCATCCTGCTCCCTGGAAGCTGTGAATACTACCCTTTTCGTAAAAGGTGTTAAGGATCTTGAGATGGGAAGATTATTTTGGATTAACTGTGCTGTGTTTAGTCGCTCAGTTGTGTCTGACTCTTTGAGACCCCATGGACTATAATCCGCCAGGCTCCTCTGTCGATGGGATTTCCCAGGCAGGATTATTAGAGTGGGTTGCTGTTTTGTTCTCCAGAGGATCTTCCCAACCCAGGTATTGAAGCTGCATCTCCTGTATTTCTGGCATTGCAGGCAGATTCTTTACCCACTGAGCCACTGAGGAAGCCTTTGGATCAACTGGATAAACCCTAAATGCCATCACAAGTGTCCCCGTAAGAGAGAGACAGAGGGAGATTAAACATACAGAAGTGGAGGGGGCAGTGTGACCACGGAAGCAGAGACTAGAGTGAACTGAAGACTGCTGGGAAACACCAGAAGCTAGAAGAGGTGAGGAATAAATTCTTGCCTGAAGCCTCCTGAGGGGACAAGGCCCTCCTTGACACCCTGATCTAAGCCAGCAAAACTGGTTTGGGAATTCTGATCTCCAGAACTGTGAGACAGTAAATCTCCTTGTTTTATGAATCCAAGTTTGTGGTAATTTGTTACAGCACACCCAGGAAACTAATGCAATACACTTTCACTAGAAATGAATGAGAAAATCAAATCATAAACATTTATAATTAATAGGAATTCCCTTGTATAGAAATAGTCAAAATTTGGGGGATTATTTAAATCTAAAAATAAAATTTTTATCTATTCTTTTATCGAAGGACAGAGGCAAGAATTTTTTTGGAAGACATGAACAAATAAATTGTTTTCAGTGGCTTAAAAAATGCGTTCACCCACTCCATTGACCCAACTTTGAGGTAGTACAGCAATATGCCTTATTGTGCATCCACTTTAAGGATGGATGAAGACACAGAGTTAATTCAGTTTACAATGTTTATATATCCTATTTTCAATGTTTTAGCACAAACCTACACCAATAAATAATGTAATTTTGAAATTGAAGTTTCTTGTTTCTACCAAGTGTGCACTTTGAATATAAGTTTTCTAAGAAGTCCGAGGTCAACTTCAGCCATCTCACAAATATTCTTTGTATATAAGCTTATTGATTTTGCTAAGACAACATTAAAGTGTTTCAGTATACAAAAAAGTCATTTTGTGAAATTCTACCTGTCATAGATTGATGTCTAAATTTCTTGATCCGATCAAAATTTTCATCAAAGTTGTCAACCTAACTAACTCAGTGGTATTTTTAATCTTTGTTTACATCAGCTACAGTAGAAAAATGCCCAAAATAGTTATTTTCTTTATTTTTTTTCCTATATTTTCTAAACGATAGCTTAAACATTCTAAGCTCATGTTTTAGTTATATTTATAAATGTGAATGTTTATTCCTGTTGGAAAATATAATTCGTACCATATCCAACAGACTTTAAAAAAAAACATGCCATTGTGAAAAGCTTTTAATTTGAGGGTGATTTTATGATCCAAAACATTTCAGAGATAAATCCTCTGACATGTTGACATGTTAACACCATTTTTAAGTTAAAATACTTCTTTACTAAAGTTTTAATTTGCTTTTTTCTGGTTTCCTACCTAGTTCTCTTTATAGATTATTTTCTAAAGATGATTTAAATTATACTCTTTCAGCACAGATAGGTTTTCTTTGCATATGATGCATGAAGAAACAGTCTTCATATCCACAGGAAAAAAAATATACACTATAATATTTTTCTTAAACAAGCAATTCTCTCATTCTTTCATCCCCTCACCTTTTGATGCAAATATGTATCTAGAAGAGGCATCAAGAATATTTTATTTCCTATTTGACACTAGCAAAAGAAAAAAAAAATGAGTATAATGATAAAATACAACTGAAACTTAGTGTCAGGGAGGGGTGGGTTTTGTAGTAAACTGGACCAAAATGTTCCATATAAAGGGATAAGTCACAGCCTGCTGTTGTAAGCAGGATCTGAGATATATTATTGCCAGAGCTCTCATTTTGAAAGAAGCTGGAATTCAGGATTTCTAATAAATCTCCTAATTCTCCGTGTTGGCAACTGAATTAAAACTTAAGACCTATGACTCAAGAGGGAAAAAATGAAAAGTGGGGAGAAATATATAAAATAGGATGAGATAAAAATAAATTAGTTAAGAAAGAAATGCAAAGACATAAAAAAGCAATTCAAAAATCTGAATAACCATTTGGATGCAGTAAATAATAGTAATATCATCCAGAAATACTAAGCAGTGAACAAAATAATTTTGAATTTTTTTCCTAGCATGCAGAATAAAAAGTGAAGGACATGACTAAAAAGATGACCATTACACAGAATAAAGATTAAAGATTTAAACTAACAGTTATGGTCTTTGAATTTGGGACAACAAAAAAGCTAACTGAAAATAAATTATAAACAAAGACAAAACCAAAGAAAATTTCCAATTTGACAGATCACTTGGGAATCATGGTAGATTATTTCACAAAAAAAATGGCATCAACTATCCATCTATTTCAAATTTACATACATTGCCACTCCTGTCATCAGGAAGTGGATTCCATTTCTCCACCCCTGATCTGAGATGTCGCTGTAACTTACTCTGACCAACAGAACGTGGTGTGACAATATGGCAGGCCTTCTGAGGCGGTGTGAGCTTCGATTCTCTTCCGATACTCCATCGTCGCCATGTGAAAAATTCCAAGCTAACCTACTGAATAATGTGCATCAGAGGAAAATCATCCTACCTGAAGCCAACTTTCAGTGAACCTGCTAGATGATTTCCATTACATGAGCAGTTCTAAAGAAAACAGCCAGGCCTATCTCCTAGCATTAGAAATACCCAGCTGACCCACAGATGTTGGAACAAAAGTTAAATGCTTATTGCTTTAAGTCTTTAAACAATGAAGTGGTTTGTTAACAGAGCAATAGCCCACTGATAAAGGCTGTTCCAGGTGGACCAATCATATCCCAAGAACAATGAATAGAAATACAATTACAAGTAGATGAAAGCATAAACCATGTAAAGAAAAATGTTCTATAAACAACCAAAAGGTAAGAAGAGGATGAGCATGAAGAATGAAGAGGAGAATGAAGAAGTGGAGAGGAGAAAATATGCTACACTAGTCATAAAATTAGATGGCCATCCATTTCTCTTTTGAAAAATTAAATGCCAAAACAAATTCAAGATAAAATGTGCAAAGATAGGAAAAAATATACTTAACCAAATCTGTGCATTCAGATGACAGAAAAAGAGTTTATATATATAAAGATATAGGAATACTTTCCATGGGGTGGGTGAAGTTACTGAAAATGTATTTTTGAGGTGAGAAATTGCAAATAATGCCTCTAATAGTTTTTAAAGACTACTACTTTACTAATTCAGAGTATCCCTTCATGTCCCTTGAAAATAAGAAAATAAATAACATTATTTTTATTAAAGGATTACTTCTCTGCCAAGTACTATCCTTGTACTTTACATACAAAATCGAATGCTTAAAATATCCCTAAAAACTAAAATTAAATCCCAATTTAGTAAGAACATCAATAACGGAAAAGTCATGGCATAAAACAATTAGCAATCAGTATTGGCAATATCTTAAAAGTGACTTATGATCAAACAATTATTGTAATTTTGGGGCCTAAATGTAACATTAATGTTAAAAACTGCTGTTCAATAAGAAGATGTGAAATGTAGTATGTTGTAATGTTCTGAACTCAAAAGTCTATAGTGTATACTAAAAATATTGGGAAAATAAAGTGTAGAAAGAATAATGATATGCTAGGTTCCACATCTCATGTACTTCTCCTTAATCTGATAGAGAAATATTTATTTTAAAATTCATGATTAATTAAAAGCATAATACACATTTTTAAAATTACTGGAAACTAGCAAAGAAAAAATCCATATGGCAAAAGTCAGAAAACAAAATGACAATAAAATATAAACAAAATACAAGAAAACAGATGGCAAAAGTAAAGCTAAGCATATCACATGTTAGTAAACATAGATGGTTTATATTCCTCCACAAAAGTGAAAGGTTTTCTAATTGCTTTAAAAATATTTAACCCATAGCTGGGAGATATCTTAAAAACTAAATAGAAATTTTGAATATAAAAGCACATGGGAAATTTATTAGACAAATATTACTATAAATATAGTCACAATATTAAGTTCAAGGTGAAAGCTTTTGTATGTATAATATAAAAGATAAAAAAAACCCATAAAGTCATAAACATTTATACAATAGATGTCAGAGGATCTAAATATATGAAGGAAAAACTAGAACTATAACAAAAATTGATATCAGAATAATTTTATAAGAGATTTAGTGCCTCTTATGCCTGGGAAAGCTATCATAGGGATTGCAGATGGTGTTTGCATAGGGATTGCAGGTGGGATTGCAGCCATGAAATTAAAAGATGCTTACTCCTTGGAAGGAAAGTTATGACCAACCTAGATAGCATATTAAAAAGCAGAGACATTACTTTTCCAACAAAGGTCCATCTGGTCAAGGCTATGTTTTTTCCAGTGGTCATGTATGGATGTGAGAGTTGGACTGTGAAAAAAGCTGAGTGCCGAAAAATTGATGCTTTTGAACTATGGTGTTGGAGAAGACTCTTGAGAGTCCCTTGGACTGCAAGGAGATCCAACCAGTCCATCCTGAAGGAGATCAGTCCTGGGTGTTCACTGGAAGGACTGATGCTGAAACTGAAACTCCAATACTTTGGCCACCTCATGCAAAGAGTTGACTCTTTGGAAAAGACCCTGATGCTGGAAGGGATTGGGGGCAGGAGGAGAAGGGGACGACAGAGGATGTGATGGCTGGATGGCATCACTGACTCGATGAGCACAGGTTTGAGTAAACTCCGGGAGTTTGTGATGGACAGGGAGGCCTGGCGTGCTGCGATTCATGGGGTCGCAAAGAATCGGACACGACTGAGCGACTGAACTGAACTGAAAAGTAAAGCAGTTTGGGAGCAGGTATTTAGAAAAAACCCAGAGAAACAACAAGAATTTTCTAAAGGTTGAAAACTAATTATTGGAGGAGTTTATGGGCAATGTTCTCTTATACATAGGTTTACAGACAGCCTTGTTAAAAGGCAAGGAGACACTCTAAATTCCTAGGAGTGATTTAATGAAGAAGGAAATGTAAACTGGGAAGGCTGTTGTTTCAACTCATCTAACTATAGTGGAGGTTCTAGAGCAGAAAGGGGAAAGCTGGTGAATCTCAACACCCTACTCAGCAGATAATTAAGAAACCAAAGAAACCAAGAAGAATACAAGAAGGCTGAAAGAGAGGTTACTAGTGGTATGAGCAGTGGCCTGTTGGTGGGGAACTATGGTCTGGATCCTAGCATGGAATGGGCAAGGGAGAGCATTTTGGTTGCATCCATTTCTCTACCCAGGCTAGGCGCATAATACTGCCTCAAAATCCAAAGTCCTAGATTATTATCCATCTATTTGATTCTGGATAGGAAAGCAAAAGCCACAGCCAAGGGTTATAAGTAGCAGGAGGACAGTGGCATAACTGAGCTGAAGTGGGGAGACATAAGCAAGGAGTCCTAATTGTCTGGTGGGCTTCTGAATAATCCCACCTCTTGGTTATCAGAAGCAGCAGCTTCCATAAGAGTAGGGCTGATGTATGAAAGAATTCTGATGACAATCTTGGGTGGCAAGAGAGAACTGGAGAGTGGAGGTGGACAGAGGAATAAGCAGTGATCTTGAGGTGCTCACTCCCCGCACACAGCCAGAATTTTTTTTTTTTTTAAAGAGCATCGAGCAAGACTTGGACTTTTGCTCTTTTTTTCCTCCTTCCTCAAAGAAATATTACCACTCAACATACTTGTGAAGCCAGGGAACAATGAGGAGAAAAAGCCACATTACAAATAGAAAGAATTACACAAGGAAATTAACTAATGGAATGAACAGAACAGATATTCGGAATGAGATATTGGAAACATGGCATCAGAACTAGCAGTTTTGGATAGGATCTTATTCCAGATATTAGAACAAAATGTATCATTACTGAAATAGAGACCTCAGTGGATGGGTTGACTAGAAGATTATAAAACACTGGAAAATCAGTTATAAGCTGGGCACATAAGTTGAAGAACTATCCCAGAATATATCAACAAGGAATAAAATAATGATCTATATGTATATATAAATTATAAATTTAAAAAGCTAAAAAAATAATGAGCCAGAATTTCCTAGAATTACAGAAAAATATATCAGACCTCTGGCTGAATAAATGCTAAAAAGTGTTCCAAAAGGATAAATAAGAAAAAATAGTTTAAATTAAAGTTTAAAACCTCAACTAAGCATATTATAGTGATATTAAAACATAAAACAAAGAGAACATGCTGAATGTTTCTGAGAGAAAAAGAGAATCACCTAAAAATGAACAAGAATCTGACTACTTTTAGACTTTTCAACAGCATTGCTAGACACAGGAAGACAATGGAACAGTATCTTTCTGACAAGCCCAATAGGAATTATCTAAATTATTCTTTCATTTTATTTTTTCAGTATTCTATCCATCTCCACACTCCCTCCACTTGGAAACTCCAAACTCCCTCCTCACTGCAATGGCCCTCCTATTGATACACTATGTCACAACCCACCAACGTATGCCTTATATGGCCGTTTAAATGGTATTTTCAAACTTCAGACCTGGGCTTGTGTGTGTGCGCGCTCAGGAGCTCAGTCCTGTTCAACTCCAGCCCTATAGACTGGATCCCGCCAGGCTCCTCTGCCTGTGGAGTGCTCCAGGCAAGGATACTGGAGAGGGTATCCATTCCTTTCTCCAAGGGATCTCCCCAATCCAGGGATTGAACCCAGGTCTCCTGTGTTGCAGGCAGACTCTTCACCATCTGAGCCACAAGGGAACACTCACCTGACCTTGCTAACTTCCTAATTAAGATGCATAGTGTTGGGGAAAACATCTAAAATCCCAACATGTCTTAAGGCACTGTCTGGCCTAATCAGGCATCTCTGAACACTGCCTGATAAGAGAATCCCTGGGGAGCTTTGTATCACTGCATGGGCTCTGCTTAGGTGGTTCTCCTCCAAGGATCTGGGGCTGCCCCCAGCTCACCAAGTGGCTCTGAAGGCAGACTTTCAGAAGCCCTGATCTTGCCCTTAAGACCTCTCCAGTTCCACCCTTCTCTGGGCCCTTTCAGTATTACCGCTGCATAGCTCTCCTTCTGTGCCTTAAGAAGGACATGCCGTGCTCCTTCTTGCTTTAGGCTTTATACAGGTTGTGCCTCCATCCTGGACCATCCTGGAATGCTCCCATACCCTTTTACCAGGGTCACTCCTGCTCTGCCTTCAGATCTCAATCATCACTAACTCAGGGTACCCCTTTTCTTCTTTCTAAGTCTCTTCCCTATGTCAGAAAGACTGATAGCACTTAAGACATTGCTGTTGTTGTTGTTTAGTTGCTAAGTTGTATCTGACTCTTTTGCAACCCTGTGGACTGTGGCCTTCCAGGCTCCTCTGTCCATGGGATTTTCCAGGAAAGAATACTGGAATCGGTTGCCATTTCCTTCTCCAGGAGATCTTCCTGACCCAGTGATCAAACCTGAGTCTTCTGCTTGGCAGGCAGATTCTTTGCTACAAAGCCATCTGGGAAGCCCAACTTTTGACACTGATTATAGCTTACTTCAGAGAAGGCAATGGCACCCCACTCCAGTATTCTTGCCTGGAGAATCCCAGGGACAGAGGAGCCTGGTGGGCTGCCGTCTATGGGGTCGCACAGAGTCAGACACGCCTGAAGCGACTTAGCAGCAGCAGCAGCATAGCTTACTTATTTGTATGTGTCTTTCATAAAACTCTCTTTCTCTATATTGTGAGTTTCACAGGATTAAGGAATATGTCACTTTTAGTTAGTATTACATAGTTTTCAACTAATACAGCAGTGGCGAACACTTGGTGAATGAACGAGTGAATGAATGAATGACACCTGCAAACCTAAAACTAGTAAACATCTTAAATTCACATATGCCTTGGTAGCAAGTCATATACCGATTTATTATAATATTTTGTTCATATATGATTGTAAAACTGTGGTAAATCTAGTGGATAGATGAGCTAATGAATGACATGAGGCTATATTTTGAGTAGCACAAATATCATTTCAATGCTATTGAAAAATTATACAATTATTTTCACATATTTGTTCAAAAAATAAACTTTCCCTCTTCCAGAGAAAAATCATGATTGCAAACCTAATAATCTGTGAACTCAAAGCTAGAAAGATACCTATAACAGAAAATATTTTCATCTTATTGAGAACTTTTCTTAGTTTTTTCCCTACTATGATTTTTCTAAAATTGCTTTGATACAAAATGTCACTTCATGATCATTTCTAAAAGAAAGTTTATTTATTTGGAAAAGGGGAATTAAATGAACTATCCATTCATGAAGTGTTTTCAAGGGTGATAAGTAAAAAATAAAGAATACAGGTTGTCAAAATGAATCATTAACTTTTCGAGATCCAGAAGATACTACTGACTCTTCTGGATATGAAGCAAGTAATTCTCAGAAAATCCTCATTATACACAGAACTAATATTTTTCTTGCAAAAGAACATCTGTGCTGTAAAGAGCTAAACATTATTGGGCCAAAGGGCTCACAGTCATCTATACATGTATTTATCCATATATAAAATTGTGCTATGCTTGCTTTTTTATTTGATTTGTAATGAAAATGAATAATCTTATGTACTCATTACTATGCAGTTTCTTTTTATTCAACTTTTTTTTCTAATTATTAATGCATACTCATGTAATTTTAACAAAAATGGGACAGTATAAAGTTTGTGGGGTTTTATGTTTTGTTTTATTTTTTATCTGAGCAGTCTTCTCTTTTTTAACCTCTGTCCCTTTCTCTCTCCTCTTTTTCTTCTCAACCCTGGGCTGCCATGCATGGTTGTACAAATTGCTAACTGCAAACATCAGATCACATTGAGAGCTCTATTGCTCCATGACAATATTACCACACACTTGGCAACTTAAAATGATACAAATTTATTATTTCACAGTTCCCATGGGTCAGGAATCAAGGTGTGGCTTAGATGGACCCTCTGCTTAGGGTCTCACAAGCCTATAACCTAGTATCATCTAGGGCTGCAGCATCATTTAGAGACTTGACTGGGGAATCATCTGCTTCCCTGATTGCAAAGCCAGGCTTCACGTGAACCGTGAACTTCCAGATGTTCAAGCTGGTTTTAGAAAAGGCAGAGGAACGAGAGATCAAATTGCCAACATCTGCTGGATCAGCAAAAAAAACAAGAGAGTTCCAGAAAAACATCTATTTCTGCTTTATTGACTATGCCAAAGCCTTAGACTGTGTGGATCACAAAAACTGTGGAAAACTCTGAAGGAGATGGGGATACCAGACCACCTAACCTGCCTCTTGAGAAACCTGTATGCAGGTCAGGAAGCAACAGTTAGACCTGGACATGGAACAACAGACTGGTTCCAAATAGGAAAAGGAGTCTGTTAAGGCTATATATATTAATATATATATTAAATGTCACCCTGCTTATTTAACTTATATGCAGAGTACATCATGAGAAATGCTGGGCTCGATGAAGCACAAGCTGGAATCAAGATTGCAGGGAGAAATATCAATAACATCAGATATGCAGGTGATACCACCCTTATGGCAGAAAGCAAAGAAGAACTAAAGAGCCTCTTGATGAAAGTGAAAGAGGAGAGTGAAAAAGTTGGCTTAAAGCTCAACATTCAGAAAACTAAGATCATGGCATCTGGTCCCATCACTTCATGGCAAGTAGATGGGGAAACAGTGGAAACAGTGGCTGACTTTATTTTTGGGGGCTCCAAAATCACTGCAGATGGTGATTGCAACCAGGAAATTAAAAGACACTTACCCCTCGGAAGGAAAGTTATGACCAACCTAGACAGCATATTAAAAAGCAGGGACATGACTTTGTCAACAAAGGTCCGTCTAGTCAAGGCTATGGTTTTTCCAGTGGTCATGTATGGATGTGAGACTTGGACTGTGAAGAAAGCTGAGTGCCAAAGAATTGATGCTTTTGAACTGTGGTGTTGGAGAAGACTCTTGAGAGTCCCTTGGACTGCAAGAAAATCCAACCAGTCCATCCTAAAGGAGATCAGTCCTGGGTATTCATTGGAAGGACTGATGCTGAAGCTGAAACTCCAATATTTGGGCCACCTGATGGGAAGAGCTGACTCATTTGAAAAGACCCTGATGCTGGGAAAGATTGAGGGCATGAGGAGAAGGGGACGACAGAGTATAAGATGGCATCACTGACTCAATGGACGTGAGTTTGAGTAAACTCCGGGAGTTTGTGATGGACAGGGAGGACTGGCATGCTGTGGTTCATGGGGTCACAAAGAGTCGGACACGACTGAGCAACTGAACTGAACTGAACTGGCAGCATTCAGCTCTTTAGGGGTGCAGGTCTGAGAGCTTTAGTTGTTTGTGGCTGTTGGCCAGAGGCCATCCTCAGCAATCACATGCAGTACTTGTCATGTGGGTTTCCACTATAGGGCTACTTGCTTCCTCACAGCCAAGGAGGGTAAAAGAGATTCTAGAAAGATGGGCACTACAATCTTAACATAATCACATATATTTAATCACCTTTGCTGTGTTACATTATATTATAGAAGCAAATCTCAGATTCCTCCTACATATAACAGATCAAAGAAGGGTAGGAATACTAGAAAGTGAGAATCGTAGAGGGCATTTAAAACTCTGTCCACCACAATTTATATAAAAGATGCCCCTGGAATTATACAATGTATAATCTGTGTGGCCATATGCAGTTGTCTACTCCATCAGTATTGGCATATCTTCACTGCCACCGGGTAACTCATGGTAAGAACCTGGTGTGTATCTTTGTCTACTTTTTCCTTGCTTACATAATAATGCATACATATGTAAGAGAAATTTTTGTTAAGGCTTGTTTTACAAATAGAGGTTATATTATGCAGCCTTTTCTCTATTGCTTTTCTCACTTAGTAATATTTCACAGAAAAAATTCCAAGTCAATTGATACAGGTCTACTATATTTTTAATAACTGTACAATATTATACTAGATATAATAATTTATCTAATATTTCACTCCTGGAGAATACTCAGATTTTTTTTCCTTCCCTCAAGTGAACATAAAATACATATTACATATTTATTGCATGTACATATACATAACCTATATTCATATGTATCTACCTATAAGAATACATGTTCTTATAGGTGATTTCTGTCATCCTGAGAGACAGAGTCTCAGGACTGTGTTGCTGAACTAAAGGGTACGTGTATTATAATTTAATAGATTGGGCCAAGTTTCTTCCAAATTGGCGTTAACAGTCCACACTGTCATAAACAATGCATGAAAATATCATCTCTTAACATCTTCCATAAGAATAGGCATCTTTCTTTGTGAACCCATGGACTATACAGCCCACCAGGTTCCTCTGTCCATGGAATTCTCTAGACAAGAATACTGGAGGGTGTTGCCATTTCCTTCGCCAGGGGATCTTCCCAACCGAGGGACTGAACCATTGCCTGTGTCTCTTGCCTTGCAGGTGGATTCTTTACCATTTGAGCCACCAGAGAATCCCTTATTTTAAAATTTACTACCAGTCTAATAGATGCAAAGCATAGTTCATTATTAGTTGAATTTGCATTGTCCAGAATACTCTGACTTGGAAAATCTTGTAAATGTTCTTTCATTTATTGAAGATATGTGTATCAAATGTCTATTAGATTTCTACACATTGCAACAGAGGATATAGTACATCATTATATATTTTTGTTCAAGATTTGTTCCAATGAGGGTTATAGACATTCCTAATTATAATAAGTTATCAATGCAGGTTACGGTACTACCAAAAATATTCAGCATCTTTTAGAAGTTCATATAGGAAAGATAATCGTCCATATTTTGTGATGAAAATAAACTTTCTTACTTCCAACCCTTGAAAGACTTTAGGTGGAGTTGGAGGTTGTCAGCTATTTGAATCTAGTAATGTTTAAAACTCTAAGAGACATAAATTATGTTTCAGTGGTGGAAATGGTGTGGGGCAATATTCCCTTATGTAGAGGTCATATTCCAAGTCATATTAGTAAAGTTATTGGGAACAGGTGCCAGAGTTAAAAAGAAGAAGAAAAAAAGAAAGGAAAGGTGTGAAGTTTTGTGCTATGCCAGTCAGGGAAAACACAGAAGTACCTCTTAAGGATCTTGAATATAAACTTTGTGGAATGTTTAAAATAACAGTGGGTATAAGAAGAAGAGTATGGAGAATAAGCTGAATGAGACAAAGGGACTTATATGCTCAGTCTTTCAGTAGTGTCCAACTCTTTGCAGCCCCCATGGACTGTAGCCCACCAGACTCCTCTGTCCATGGAATTTTCCAGGCAAGAATTTTGGAGTGGGTTTCCATTTCCGACTCCAGGGGATCTTCCTGATCCAGGGATCGAACCTGCATCTCTCGCATCTCCTGCATTGGCAGGTGGATTCTTTACCACTAGCACCACCTGGGAAGCCAGATGAAGGGACCTAGGCAACCAACAGATTGGAAAACATCACTATCAAGTGGAGAAGGGCATGCCCTTCTCCAGTGTTCTTGCCTGGACAGTCCAACGGACAGAGGAGCCTGGGGAGGCTTCAGTCCATGGGGTTGCAAAGATTCGGACACAAGTGAGAGACTGAGCATCACTATCCAGATGAGAAGTGAATGAAACTGAATAACAGACTAGGGAAGAAGAGAAAGGGATGAATTGGGGAAATAACATTGACTTCTACACACCACCATGTGTAAAATAAGATAGCTAGAGGGAAGCTGCAATATAGCACAGTGAGCTCAGCTCAGTGCTCTGTGATGACCTAGAGGGAGTGGGTGGGGAATGGGTGGGGAGGGAGGCTCAAGAAGGGAGATATATGTATACCTATAGCTGATTCATGATGTTGTATAGCAGAAACTAACATAACATAATACAATTTAAAAAATTCAAAAAAAATTAGTACACACACACACACAAAGAAGTGAACGAGGTAGAGTCAGTCTAAGAAATTGAAGAGCCTCTGTTCCAAATACAGGAGCATAAGAAGCAGGGCCTCACCAGACCCTGAGTCTGCCAGCCCCTGGACTGTGGACGTCTGAGACCACAGAGCTGTGAGAAATAAATGTTTGCCTTTAAACCACACAGTCTATGGTAATTTGTTATAGCAGTCCAAACAGACGAAGACGCTAGGTCAGGAAAAGCATAACAATAACAACAATCACTTCTCCAGTACCTTCCATGGGCAACAGTGGAGGATCATCTCACTGAGAGAGGGGTCCTAGAGGAAAATGCCCTTGAGCCTTGAAACTTCTTAGATCCTAGCTTTTGCGACTTTACTTGTTGAAAGCATGTTATCAGTTTAATTAGCTAATGTCTCAAATAGTTAATTAATCCACTTTCTTAGAAACAAAAGAACTTAAAAAAAAAAAAAGTCCTGCTTTTTCTCATAGAGGAGAGTAATGTAAATAAGCCATTTTAGAGAAGGCTGAAAAGTTGGGGATGCCCTGACTTGCCTTGGAACATTATAGTGAAGCTTTAGAGCAACTTTCCTTTCTATGCTCCAGTATGGAATTGCCAAATTAAATACTATATGGCTATAAAATATTTCAAGCAATTAAACAAATAAGGCTGGTATGAGACTTGGAACATGAATACTATGGTCTTGGAAGAAACGTCCAAACTGCACTTAGGACACAAAACTCAAAAGCACATTTAGAAAGAAAGTAAATGTTCATGAATAAAAGCTAATCAATCATTTCTTGAAGCTCAGGTCAAAAAATCTATATTAAACAGGAGAATATAAAACAGGCATGTGCTATGTATTAGACTTCATTCCTCCTGGTTAAGCTTGGTGCGTCTCAAACTTGACTGAAACTTAAGCAGTTTTGTTTTCAGTCCTGAAAAGATACTGGATGGAATAAATAGAGGCAATAGTATTTCTATACCATGGCATTTTCATTTTTGTGTGCACTAGGTATAAATCACTTGAAAGTTTCTAAAAGAGTAAAGAGAAAAAAAAATTACAAAACAATAATGTAAACATATTTAAAGTACTTTTTGTTCTTTGTTAATTTGAAAGATGTGACTGACCTGACTAGGTAAGGCAGGAAAACCCCACCTTTTTTGAGTTCTTATACATCTGTGTTTATTTTATATATCTGTGTTGAGGAACTTTTTTTGAGTTCTTAAATCTATTCACCTATGGCATTTAAAAAAGATATCACAGTGTTCTGATAGAGCCTGAAAAAAAATGAACTTTTATGGAACCTATCTTAATTTGCAAGTTAATCTGATTCTGTGGGCTAGCTGTGTACTAATTCACTGAAAAGATATCACGTGCCTACTTTGTGCCACGTATGTTCAAGGCATTGAGGGTTATCATGAAGTACATGCATTCACCAAATTGTAAAAATGGAAGTCTGAAACGACCAAGTGCTGTGAGAATGTGGAATCGTGGAATTCACATGCACTGCTGGAAGAGATGTAAACTGGCAAACAGTTTAGTGTAGCCCAGCCTCTTCATGCATAGAGTCTGTACTTGTGAGTTTACCTACTCACTAAATTTATTTGCAGCCTCCAAACCAACACTCACACTGCTTTTGCAGTCATGTGTAGATGTGCACAGGGCTGGAAACTGAGCTGTCTGAGGCACATGTTCCCAGCTGACATTGAAAGGGTCACACTCTGCCTTCTTGTTTCAGCTCCTCTCACTGTAAACAAGAGTCCTTTTTGCAATCTATTTAATGCCATGTTTTTCACAATTTTGTGCCTTTTCTGGGTGATTTTGCTGTTTAACATGGCCCTTAAAGATAGTGCTAAAGTCCTCTCCACTGTTCCTAAGTGCAAACAGGCTGTGATGGGTCTTATGGGGGAAATAGGTGTGTTAGATAAGCCTGCTGCTGGCCATGAGTTAAATATGAATGAATCAACAGTATATATTAAATAAGGTGTCTTTCAACAGAAACATATTAAATAGGGCAATATATTTGTTGGTTGATGAAAATGTTGTGACCGGAGGCTCATAGGAACCTAGGAACCCTGTTTCTCCTAGGAGCAGTGGTTCGGTATACCTCAATTCAGTGTTTGCAGTGACTTTACAGAACACAGTTAACATAAATAAGTATCTGCTTATTTCCTTAGTCCTATACACAGTACCATTTCATTGGCAATGGCTATGTCTGCAAGAGAAGCAAAGCTGCCCATTCCCTCAATTATAACAAGATATCACTCTCTGAAGAGACTGTGTGCTACTTGCCGGTACTTGCCACAAAATCAGACCCTCGTAGTTTGAAAATTCACATTGTGACAATGAGCCTTAATTTTTGAAGGAGAGGGAGGCACCTTTAACTTGAGATCAGACAAAAAAAGGGGAGTGAAATGCCCATGGGGCTTCACAGACTATCATGACTAACAAGTTCTGTGGCTTAATTCAGACCAGTGGAGAAATGCTCCTGTTTCTATTCCCTGGCTTCCTTTGCTTCTGCACCTCACTGGAGCTCAAACTCCAAGTCTCCATAGCACCGTTCTCTGTAATACCATTCTGTAACTCTGACTTTCCACATTCAAAATTAAGGAGGAGGGACTTGGAAGGGGAGGCAGAGAGATACTTTAATGATCAGATGGAACCTGAGCATAAAAACAAAAAACCCATTGCCAAATTGAAAATAATAATAGCAGCATATATATTGATTTTTCCTATGTGCCCAGTACTATGTTTAACATGTTATATTGGCTATTTTATTTAATCTTCATTCTAACTCTAAGAGACAGATACTAACAGTATCCATATTTTACAGGTGAGGAAAATGAAGTTTAAGTGAACGTTCAAGGTCACACAACTAGGAGTATGTCAAGACTGTATATGGTCACCCTGTTTATTTAACTTATATGCAGAGTACATCATGTTCATGCAAAATGCTGGACTGGATGAAGCACAAGCTGGAATCAAGATTCCTGGCAGAAATATCAACAACCTCAGACATGCAGATGATACCACCCTTATGGCAGAGAGTGAAGAGGAACTAAAGAGCCTCTTGATTGAAGGTGAAAGAGTAAAGTAAAAAAAAACTGGCTTAAAACTTAACATTCAAAGATAATGGCATTGGTCTCATCACTTTATAGCAAATAGAGAGGAAAACAATGGAAACAGTGACTGACTTTATGTTCTTGAGCTTCAAAATCACTGCAGATGGTGACTGCAGCCATGAGATTAAAAGATGCTTGCTCCTTGGAAGAAAAACTATGATGAACCTAGACAGCGTATTTAAAAGCATAGAGATTACTTTGTTGACAAAGGTCCATAGAGTCAAAGCTATGGTTTTTCCAGTTCAGTTCAGTTCAGTCTCTCAGTTATGTCCGACTCTTTGTGATCCCATGAATTGCAGCACGCCAGGCCTCCCTGTCCATCACCAGCTCCCGGAGTCCACTCAAACTCATGTCCATCGAGTCGGTGATGCCATCCAGACATCTCATCCTCCGTCATCCCCTTCTCCCCCTGCCCCCAATCCCTTCCAGCATCAGGGTCTTTTCCAATGAGTCAACACTTCGTATGAGGTGACCAAAGTATTGGAGTTTCAGCTTCAGCATCAGTCCTTCCAAGGAACACCCAGGACTGATCTCCTTTAGGATGGACTGGTTGGATTTTTCCAGTAGTCATGTTTGAATGTGAAAGTTGGACTATAAAGAAAGTTGAGCACCGAAGAATTGATGCTTTTAAACTGTGGTGTTGGAAAAGACTCTTGAGAGTCCCTTGGACTACAAGGAGATCCAACCAGTCCATCTTAAAGGAGATCAGTCCTGGATGTTCATTGGAAGGACTGATGCTGAAGCTGAAACTCCAACACTTTGGCCACCTGATGTGAAGAGCCAATTCATTAGAAAAGATCCTGATGCTAGGAAAGATTGAAGGCAGGAGAAGGAGACAACAGAGAATGAGATGGTTGGGCGGCATCACCAACTCAATGGACATGAGTTTGAGCAAGCTCCGGGAGATGGTAAAGGACAGGGAAGTCTGGTGTGCTGTAGTCCATGGGGTTGCAAAGAGCCAGACAGGTCAGAGCAACTGAACAACAACAACTAGGAAGTGGTAGGACTTGGCTATGGATCAGGTAAGTCTGGTTTCAAAGTGTTCTCTTAAATCACTTCCGTTTACTTCCTCTCATGGGATTATAAATTTCCTAGTCAAATCTAAGACTTGAAACTCTTAACAGAAATACATATTTGAGGCCCAAGGTAGCAGAGCTGAGCAAAGCAAAAAAAAAAAAAAAACAGAACTCAGCTACTTTCCTATTTCTTCTCATCACATGGGTGTGCACTTTTTTTTCTTTTTTGAGGGGTATCTAAGTTAATTTTTAAATTATAAAAAGAAACTGGAATTATTTTTCTCATTTTCAGAATCCCATCAATGAGTGAACCATGTGAACCATGTGTCTATCCCTCATCAAGGAGAGTAACTTGGAAACAATTTGACATGCAGGCAACATGGCGGGGATAGGTGGGGAAAGCTAGTGTCTTTCTAAAATTGCATTTGTTGATCATAAGCCCAAGATCAGAGAAAGAAGTAAGCCTCCCACTGATCACTTGTGGAGAACGGGGCTTGCACTTCTGTTTTCTTTGGCCATGACTCCTTGGAGCAGCTCAACATTCACACTGGTCACATTTCAGTGTGAACATTGGTTTATACTTTTTCCTCTTTGGGAGACTTTGGGACAGTCTCACCCATATGCCTAGCAGGAACCTCTACTGATCTGAACAGCTTGACCATACAGGTGGCCACATACCCATCCTCTTGCATGCCTGTCTCTGAGAAAGCAGGAATTCCATCATGGTCCAATGCTAAGCATACTTGAGAGTAAGCAGGTGCATTGTTGGTCTTTCACAAAAGAATAGGCTAGGAAGATTTAAGTAATTTGAAGTACACTATCAGCTTATATGTAATAAAATTACTCTTTTTTATTGCTCAGGACATTGTTCTATAACATATACTCCTGTCCACAAGCTCGTGATTTCTGATAATGTGTAGTACTAAACATATGCACACATATACATACCATATAGATTCATAGCAATAAATTTACTAAAATCTCTGTGTTTGTAGGAATAAATAATTTGTTAATGATTTCTTTGTTCAACTAGATGTTGGAAACAGATGGGACTCATTGGCCACCAGACATTTGCCCCTTCTAGGTGAGATATTATCAAAATATTTATAAGCCACTCTTTTCAAGGGACTCCGATAAGACCAGTTGAAGCATGTTTGATGTTTCGAGAGTAAGATAAGCAGAAAAGAGTTAATGAAACACAAATGAAAACTGTAGTTTCCAGATGGAAATAGGCTGAACGACTGTATTTTTATCTGAGTTGGGTTTATAGGGTGCTGGAATCTTGCCACTGCTGATCAGGAAGCCGGCACGCTAGCTAAACCAGAAGGGCTCTACACCAGAGCCTCTAGGGTGTCTTCGTGAAAATGACTGAGCGCTGATAGTGACTCACACCAAGTGTTGAACTGAGAGCTGTGTGCATTTTACAACGGCTACAAGGAGACACACTGGCACCTTAGACAGATGAACATGCTGCTTCAACTGCAGACAGATCTTTTAAAAGTGTTTGTTCAATTATTTTATTCAGAGTCAAAGCATGAGGGAAGAACTAAGAAGGAAAACCCACTGGTGCTACCTTCTCTGCTATCCTGGTGATTTATTTTGGGCTCTAACTTTACATACCTCATTTCCCAAAACTAGTGAAGAACATTTTTAGAGTATTTATTACTATGGGGGCATGCTCACTGGGCTGTCTCACCTACACACATGAGTGAGCTCCAAGGGGCTTAATTACAGAAGTTTCTCTAGAGTTGAGTGACCTTTCTAGAAACCGTGCTCACATACAAGTACCTGGGCTCCTTCCCTTGTGAGATCTCTGACCAGCATTCCGTCTTAACATGCAGTAATGTAATCCAACCATCAGGACTGAAAACACTCTTCAGTGCATTGGTGCTGACCTCCCTTGCGCCTCGGTGGGGAAGAGGACTAGATTATGTGACAGCATCCATACCCCATGCTACCTCGTCTCCCTTGTTGCTATTCTCTTCTGTAAGACCTATAGGTCTGCAGTTTTTCATTTGGTGATGGGTTGTTTTTTTCACATTTCAGGTCCCTGGAGATAATATTTACATAATCCTCAATCGTTGCATCTGCAAGTGCTCAAAACTCACTGTAAGTGCTCTCTTTTGGAAGGTTTCATTTCTTTCCATTGTGCTTATACAAAACATGGGCTTCCTGGATTTTTTGGTTGATCTTTGGGAAACTTTTAGTCATTTTACTTGGTCTAGCAGACATTTCTCTTAATTTCTTTTTTTCCACTAGCTGCAATCTCTATTCTCTGTGTAGCTGATGGAAGGGGTCCTTGGAATCACTTTGTTTTCTTTCTTGATGTTAAACTTCATCTGTGCCATTATGTATCATCGGTAAGCATCGTTATGCTCTACTAGCTAATCAATAGCACACTGATGCTGCTATGTAATTTTACTCGATATTGTTTTGCTATACATAACCACATACTATAAACGGTTTACCCTTAGCCAACTTTCTGTGAACACAGTGACAAAAAGTTTCAGTTGAGAGGAAAATCATGACTTTTTTTTTTTTTTTCAGATTTTGAGTCTATAATTGCAACAGATATTCTTGAAACAGACAAAACATGGATTTTGAAAATTATTCATACGAAGTATTCTTTGCTACATGTTCCAAACTTTCAATAAATTCCATTGGCTATTAGAGAGCTACATTGGTATTTAATATTTGTGAAAGGCATATAAAGGCAGATGACTGATTCCCTAAGCTGTAAAGTATGACTGAATTTGAGGTCGCTGCAGACTATCCTTTACAAAGTTTAGAAAAATTGGAATTGACCATACTTTAGCTGACAGCCCCCATGCTGGGGAGTTTCTGATGGGTTGCAGATCACAGCTGATTATTGAGAAGGGGCTTTTGATCACTTCAGCTCATTTCTGAGACTTTCTTCCTTTTACAGAAAAGCTCAGCAAAGTACTGGGTCATGTAAACTAATGTGTTCTGTAGACTCCAATGCCTTTAAACTGGGAGTTATGATGGAACAAGAAAGAATAAAGGGAAGCACAGAGACTCCTGTTTACTGAGTTCCTATTCTCTGTGTTAGACTTGAATGAAGTCTTTAATAATTATTATAGAAAACTCCTCAATTAGTTTGAATTTCAAGAGTAATTAGTTTAAGCCAAAGAGATTCATGCAGTTTTAACCATTGAAGAAACTTTTCCCAACAAAACTATTATCCCAAACTTTGTGAATAACCATGGCTTTGCTATACTAAATTAATAGTTTTCTATGTAATTTATGTGCTAATTTCAATTTCAATTTCACTGTCAATCCCATCTGTTATTGCTTCAATTCTGAATTAATGAGGCAAGTTAGAGCTGGAAAATGTCACATCATCTGAGGGCATTGTTCTTTTCTAAGGTCATATAAAATGAAAGAGTACTTTTGTCATAATTCAACAATCCATCCCATTTTATAGAGTCGTAACACGTTAGAGCTGGAAAGTTTATAAAATATCATCAAATCTAGATTTATAGGTAAAGAAATTGAGGTTCCAAGAGGTAAAGTGATTCACTCAAGTTTTTGTTGCCATTGTTCCTCATCCATTGCTTCTGGCTTTACAAAGTCTAGACTTAACCGTTCATTCATCTGGATGCTATGTTCTGCTACTCTTCACAGGTAGATTTAGGGACTCCTCAACTTTCCATTGCTCTTGCTGGTTTAGGAACCCCTGAGACAGTGTCTGTCTTACCTCTCTGTCTGGATTATGAATTCTTTCTAGGCCAGAGACCATAGCTGAACTGTCTTTACATCTGCCCGTGGTGTCTTATATACAGCAGATATCTAATAGATTTTATTGTTTGAGATAAAGGATCCAGAGAGATACAAACTAGAGAGTTTTATCAGGCCCTTAGAAAGAAAACAAATCTAGAGAAGCTGTGAACCATAGAGGAAACTTAAATCATTACTGCTTTGTAACTATGCAAAGAAAACCTTAGCTTTTGCTTTGCATGCACAGTAAATTTTCCCCAGAGTTGAAGAGAAAAAGCAGCAGTAAATTAGGCTTCTGCCCCACCCAATGATGGCCCCACAAAACAAGCTACCAGTCAGGGGGACACCGATCCATAGAAACCCCTGTCCGGTCATTTTTGCCTGGTGGTTTGGAAATGTGCCCATCTTCCAGGGAGCTAATACATTTTGCAAATAAATGGCACTGCTCTCCCTCTGGGTTCACTCCAAGTTTCTCCCACTTTGTTCAACAAATCAGCACATGGCCTCACTCAGAGTAATCTCACTTTAAAAGATGAGGTTTCTAAAAGTTAGTGCAAAGAACAGGAGAGACATTTTACCTAGTTTGCAAAACCATAACCCTAGTGTATACAATCTTCAAATGGAAAGGTCCTATCGAGACAAAACCAGCTCACTCAGAGATGACACTCCATTGTTATTCTCATCTCAAAGCTATTTTAACAAAAATTCTGACAGTAATGCACAAATGAGGAAAAGTCAAAAGAAAAACATCCTGTTGTTGCACAGCTAATGGAAATGTGTGTGATCAGAGAATAAACAAATTGCTCTATATTTGGAACTTATCAGACACTGTTAATCATTTGTTAAAAACTGTCTGTGTCAGGAAAACCCAAAATATTCTCTTTGGCTATGCCTTCCTTCCTTTTTCTCTCTTTATTGGTCTTCACAAAAAATTTTGTTACTCTATATCTATTAAGATAGCCCTGTGGCATGATCTAGAAACCTAAATGTGTTTCTCATAAATCATTATGAACTTTTGTCTTCCAAACAAGGAACTGCATTTGCCACAAATAAACAAACAATTCCCAGAAGATTAAAGGTCAGGGCAGAATTCAGAAAAGTTGCACAACCTTACTGCACATTTTAAGCAAAGGAGGAAAGTTCTTCAAACTTATATATTTCACAGAACAAGTAGAATTTTAAATTTTTCATTTCAAATTAAAGCTTTGTAACCACAGTTAATCTATGACATAGAACAGAAGGTGAAGTTTTAAAAAACGGAATTAAGAAATTTTCATCTAATGACATTTTGATTCAACAAATATGGGGGAAAAAACCTTAAGAGGAAATATTTTAAGATGGAAACAATATACTTGGCTCAAATACATTTTTAAGTTTAATGCAAGAAAACTTTGCATTCCAAATCTGTAGCACCAACTGGCATAGAGTTTACTTAAAAAATAGTTTTGTGTCTGAGTAGCAGTTCTACTCTGGGTTTTCCCGGAAGCACTGTTCAGTATCTCCCTTACATTCCAAATAACTACAGATGTTGTTATTCACAATTAAACTGGCAAATGTTTTCTGTCCTAGAGGATTTCATGAAAATGCTTTGATTTTTCTTTTTTAACAGAAATTTGTGTGCTAGGAAAGCATGGTTGGATTAAGAATAATTGGAATGAATCTACCTGTACTTAAAAATTAATGTAAATTCTCATAAAGAAGTAACCCTATGCTACAGAACATTTTTACATAAATGTTGCTGGCAAAGGTGAGTTGCATACAAAATTCACTTTTTTTCATGAAGCAAGAGGAAATTCCTTTTTGTGCTTAGCTAATAATCAATATCCTAGAAATGTGAACAAAATTTAAACTACATTTTTTTAAAAGCTGTGCTATTTTAAGGCTTCTCTTTATTAAATTCTTTCATGACACAGTTAAGGCATCACCTTGAAAATTAAATCATCAATAATACTGTCTGCACTAAATAAGTTTCCTGAAAGTTACTGAATTTATTCCTTCAGTGTCAGCTTTTCCTTCTCTACAAACTATTCAGTTATAAATCTAGTGTATTGAGGGCTTCTGGGTTGTAAAGTGCTAAGAGTCTTTCCTTACATTTTCAGATAAATAAAATGATAATCACCTTGTCTAAGCACTTAAAACTTCTCATTATACAGTTTCTGAATCTATGTATAGAGCATCCTACATCCCACTTGGAGATTCTATAAATAAGACACATAGGCCTCAGCAGGATTATTGAGGGTCCCTGAGCTCAGGACTCTCCCAGAATTAGGTCAAATGCCACTAGACTCTAGCAAGCCTGTGTACTAATGGGTCTTTGGAGAACATTAAAATTCTAGCAGGAAGAAGGTTGTAATTATTTTAGTTTTAAAGATTTTCCCTCCCCCACCCTGCTTTATTTGAATGAGTGGAGTTGCATAGGAACCCATCACAAACCTGAAAGTGGCTTCTGGTGGATTGTTTGCTACCTTAGGAAGTGCACAGAAAAAAAAATATGACCAAAGACTAGGATGATAATGCTGTTAATGAACTCAGTTTTGCATAACTTAGTAGCAGTTTCTTCATGGGGGTGTTCAGAATTCACCTCAAAGGAAAAGTTGGCTGTCTTCCTTGCAGACTGGTACACCCTGACCAAGGTGAGATATTCAAAAGACTTAACTGGTGGCTACTGTAGGTGTTGCTGTGGATTTTAAGCAAGGTAGTAATGTGAAGTTGTAGCATCTAGTACTGGGTTGTTAGTTCCCTTTTTTGCTTTATTTATCAAAATGAAAATAGTATTTTTTTAATTATTAAAGTAATTCATGCTGCCTTAAAAGAATTCAGTTTAAATAAGAAACAAAAAAATTACTTATAATCTCAATACCAAAAATAGGCATTAATAACAGCACTATTTTTTGTGTGTGTACATGGGCACACATATTTAAAAAAAAATAGGACAGAACTGTGCATACTGCTTTGTAATCTAATATTTTTTCATTAAACTAGTAATATAGTATGATCTTTCTGTAATATATATATCATATATTATAAATAATTTTTAATATATCAGTATAATTAATCATTTGTGTGTGTGTGCTTATTCGCTCAGCTATCTCTGACTCTTTGCAACCCGATGGACTGTAGCCCACCAGGCCTCTCTGTCCATGGGAATTCTCCAGGTAAGAATACTGGAGTAGGTTACCATGCCCTCCTCCAGGAGATCTTCCCAACCCAGGGATTAAACCAGGTCTCCCCATTACAGGCAGATTCTTTACCATCTGAGCCACCTGGGAAGCCCAAATTAATCATTTACATATTAATAATTTAATTACTATTATAATAATGCTTATATATTAGCAATATTAATATGTTGAATCATGTGTAATATATAATAAATAATATAATGGTTTTAAAATTTGTATGAACATACCATAATTTATTCAATCTGCCAGTGATTTGTATTTGTTATTTCTAATTTTTAATTACACAAACCTGCAATGAACATTCTGGTGTGATTTACTTTGCATATTAGTCCTATTATTTCTCTAGAAAAAATTCCTAGGAGTTGAATTCTTGGGTCAAATAGTATGTACATTTTCAAGACTTCTGATAAATGTTGCCAAATTGTCTTTCAGAAAAGTTGCAATCATTTTTATTCCCATCAGCAGTTTAGAAAAATGCTTATTTTCTGTTTCCTCTTGTTATCCGGGAATGTAGTTAGTTGTCCTCATATTTTAAAAACAGTATCAGCTTAATAAAGAAAATTCAAAGTTCATTTTTGTCTTAATTTGTATTTCTTTGGTTATTATTTAGATTGGATATCATTTCATATCATATTTCCTCTTATTGATCATTCACGTCATTTACCTCTTGGGTAGTTCTTTCTCTCATTACTTTGTCAGAGTGTTAACTGTCAATGATGTGAACTTTGTCTGTCATGTAAGTCACAATGGTCTTTTTCCCCGTTTGCCCTTGTCTTTGACCTTGACTTCTTTTAAATAATATTTTGTAAGCTGCTTCCAAATCATGTGATAGATAGATGGGTGGAAATACACAAGATCTCAGAATTAGTATATAGCAGAACAGGTCCAATCTTGAATTCATGTCTTTTTTTTTTGCTTGTCAGTGCTCTGTATTCCGCAAGTTCTGATTGTCTTGAATTTGGCCTGTTTAATACATATTACCCACAAATACACTGCTTCCTAGGTGGTGCTAGTGGTAAAGAATCTGCCTTCCAATGCAGGAGATACAAGAGATGCAGGTTCAATCGCTGGGTTGGGAAGATCCCCTGAGAGGAGGAAAAGGGCAACCACTCCAGTATTCTTGCCTAAAAAATTTCATGGACAGAGGAGCCTGGCAGGCTACAGGCAAACAGTCAGACACAACTGAGAGACTAAACACACACACCCACAAATACAGAAACAGCATTTGAAAATCGACTGTCTTACTATCTAAGGACACTCTTCTTCTCCTCCATACTTCTTGGGAGTTCTGGATCATGATAAACAATATACTTGCTCTGTACACTCCACAAGACCAAAACCACAGCAGCCGAAGCTGGCTACTTTCATCATCACACAGTGGCAAGCATTCTCCTTTCTGTGCACGGCAGCGCTGAGTCCTGTAATAACACCCCTGGGAAGGCACAGTTCCCAACTTCAGGGATCTCTTAATCCAGGTAACACATTTGTGGATCCCCCTACATGCACAGAGACAGAAAAGAACTCCTGGAATTCAAGCACTTGCTCTTGTACTTACCCACTCAATAAATATTTCCATAAGACTTTTATTTTGTGATGATAGTAAGTTAATATTTACTGTATGTCAGACATTCTTCCGAGTGCTTTGTGTTTGTTACTCATTGAATCCTCACAGAGACTCTATGCTATAGGTACTAATACCATCTTCCTTTAAATGGGGAAATTGTGAGGCACAGAAAGGTTAAGTAACTTGCCCAAGATTGTACACTTTATAAGTGGAGGAAATAAAAGGACTCACCTCAGGTTGTCTGGTCCCGGAACCTGGGCTGCCTCTTAGCCCCCTATTTCTGCACAGCATAAAGTACTGGGCAGAGAATTAAATACTCAGGCCCCCATATTGACTGCAGAGAAATAATCCATTCAGCCTGGATTTGGGAAGTGAGAGATTCAGAAAATCTCTTCTAGAGAAGAGGTGCCAAAACAAATGAATGGAGAAATATGGGCTTTATAATCAAAATGCAACTTTTTAATGCTGAAAACTCAATATATGAAAATAAAATTTATAAATGTAACTTGTTTTTCTAAGGCCTCCAGCATCCTGGAGTTAAATGTCCTTTAACGCCCGAAAGCAAATAATTCAAGCCTTTATCTCACATGCTGTGGGGAGATCAGGGCCTCCACGTTGTTAAAGGATTTCCGAGGAACTTGTATTCTGATTACCACTTGTTCCAAATTTCTTCTTCTGACTCATCTTCCTCAACTGCTGTCCTTGTTTCCCTCTGTTTCCCCTGTCCTTCCTCTGACCTTTCCTAAAGGACCAGTACACAAGCCAAGTGTACATAGTCACCTTCTACTGAAGCCTGAGTATAGTATAAGTGAGGGGAAAGGAAGGAAACTTTAAGTTATATTTTAGACATCACAACCCTGATATTCCATAGCTACCACAGTCTGGAGTTTCTCATAAGCCATTTGTCTCCCTGAGTTCTAACTACTGCCAAAGTACAAGTCTTCTTTTCTCTACAGAGACACTTCCCCTGTCTCTTACCACTTTCCTGGCACCCCACACCCAAGTGGCTTGCATTCAATACCCAAGTTCTTGTTACTGCAAGCTAAGAAGAAAGCTGGTTCTTTGTTCCCTGTTCCATACAATCTTCTGCAAGCCTCGCTAGGCATGGTGGAGGGAGAAAGTGCTTATCTCAAAACCACTGGAATTTTTCTCCATCAGAAGAGTTTATTCCTCTCCTAACAATGTCATCTTTTAGAAGTAACTGCTATCTCTAAAAACAATGTTTTTTTCTCTCACACAAATGCTATGAGAAGATCAGTTCAGTTCAGTCGCTCAGTCATGTGAGACTTTTTGTGACCCCATGGACTGCCGCACACTAGGCTTCCCTGTTCTACACCAACTCCTGGAGCCTACTCAAACTCATGTCCATTGAGTCAGTGATGCCATCCAACCATCTCATCCTCTGTCATCCCCTTCTCCTCCCACCTTCAATCTGTCCCAGCATCAGGGTCTTTTTCAATGAGTCAGTTCTTCGCATCAGGTAGCCAAACTATTGGAGTTTCAGCTTCAGCATCAGTCCTTCCAATGGATATTCAGGACTGATTTCCTTTAGGATTGACTGGTTGGAGCTCAATGCAGTCCAAGGTACTCTCAAGAGTCTTCTCAAACACTACAGTTCAAAAGCATCACTTCTTTGGTGCTCAACATTCTTTATAGTCCAACACTCACATCCATACATGACTACTGGAAAAACCATAGCTTTGACTAGATGGACCTTTGTCAGCAAAGTAATGTCTCTGTTTTTTAATATGCCATCTAGGCTGGTCATAGCTTTCCTTCAAGGAGCAAGCATCTTTTAATTGCATGGCTGCAGTCACTACCTGCAGTGATTTTGGAACCCCAAAAAATAAAGCCTCTCACTGTTTCCATTGTTTCCCCATCTATTTGCCATAAAGTGATGGGACTGGATGCCATGATCTTAGTTTTCTGAATGTTGAGTTTTAAGCCAACGGTTTCACTCTCCTCTTTCACTTTCATCAAGAGGCTCTTTAGTTCTTCTTTGCTTTCTGCCATAAGGGTGGTGTCATCTGCATATCTGAGGTTATTGTTGTTTCTCCTGGCAATGTCGATTCCAGTTTGTGCTTCATCCAGCCCGGCATTTTGCATGATGTACTCTGCATATAAGTTGAATAAGCAGGGTAACAATATACAGCCTTGACATACTCCTTTCCCTATTTGGAACCAGTCTGTTGTTCCATGTCCAGTTTAATTGTTGCTTCTTGACTTGCATACATATTTCTCAGGAAGTAGGTCAGGTGGTCTGGTATTCCCATATCTTTAAGAATTTTCCACAGTTTGTTGTGATCCACACAGTCAAAGGTTTTGGCATAGTCAATAAAGCAAAAGTAGGTGTTTTTTCTGAAACTCTGTTGCGTTTTCAATGATACAGTAGATGTTGGCAATTTGATCTCTGGTTCTTCTGCCTTTTCTAAAACCAGCTTGAACATCTGGAAGTTCATGGTTCACGTACTGTTGAAGCCTGCTTTGGAGAATTTTGAGCATTACTTTGCTAGCCTGTGAGATGAGTGCAACTGTGCAGTAGTTTGAACACTCTTTGGCATCACCTTTCTTTGGAATTGGAATGAAAACTGCATTTTCCAGACCTGTGGCCACTGCTGAGTTTTCCAGATTTGCTGGCATATTGAATGCAGCACTTTCACAGCATCATCTTTCAGGATTTGAAATAGCTCAATTGGAATTCCATCACCTCCACTAGCTTTCTTCGTAGTGATGCTTCCTAAGGCCCACCTGACCTCGCATTCCAGGATGTCTGGCTCTAGGTGAGTGATCACACCAT
This sequence comes from Cervus canadensis, assembly GCF_019320065.1. NCBI lineage: Eukaryota > Metazoa > Chordata > Mammalia > Artiodactyla > Cervidae > Cervus > Cervus canadensis. The sequence continues at coordinate 30,893,827 of NC_057400.1, read as the reverse complement.
TATGATTATCTGGGTCATGAAGATCTTTTTTGTATAGTTCTTCTGTGTATTCTTGCCACCTCTTCTTCATATCTTCTGCTCTGTTAGGTCCATATCATTTCTGTCCTATTTGTGCCCATCTTTGCATTACATATTCCCTTGGTATCTCTCATTTTCTTGAAGAGATCTCTAGTCTTTCCCATTCTATTGTTTTCCTCTATCTCTGCATTTATCACTGAGAAAGGCTTTTTCATCTCTCCTTGCTATTCTTTGGAGCTCTGTGTTCAAATGGGTATTCTTTCCTTTTCTCCTATGCCTTTATCTTCTCTTCTTTTCTCAGCTATTTGTAAGCCCTTATCTGACAACCATCTGGGCTTTTTGCACTTCTTTTTGTTGGGGATGGTTTTGATCATTGGCTCCTGTACAATGTCACGAATCTCTGTCCACAGTACTTCAGGCACTCTGACTCTCAGATCTAATCCCTTGAAGCTATTTGTCACTTCCACTGTATAATCATAAGTGATTTGATTTAGGTCATACCTCAATGGTCTAGTGGTTTTCCCTACTTTCTTCAATTTGAGTCTGAATTGGCAATAAGGAGTTCATGATCTGAGCCACAGTCAGCTCCAGGTCTTATTTTTGCTGACTGTATAGAGCTTCTCCATCTTTGACTGCAAAGAATAAAATCAATCAGATTTCAGTATTGACCATCTGGTGATGTCCATGTGTAGAGTCTTCTCTTGTGTTGTTGGAAGAGGGTATTTGCTATGACCAGTGCATTCTCTTGGCAAAACTCTGTCAGCCTTTGACCGGCTTCATTTTGTACTCCAAAGCCAAATTTGCCTGTTACTCTAGGTATCTCTTGACTTTCTACTTTTGCATTCCAGTCCCCTATAATGAAAAGGACATCTTTTTTGGGTGTTAGTTCTAGAAGGTCTTGTAGGTCTTCACAGAATCATTCAACTTCAGCTTCTTCAGCATTACTGGTTGGGGCATAGACTTGGATTACTGTGATATTGAATGGTTTGCCTTGGAAATGAACAGAGATCATTCTGTCATTTTTGAGATTGCATCCAAGTGCTGCCTTTTGGACTCTTTTGTTGACTATGATGGCTGCGCCATTTCTTCTAAGGGATTCTTGCCCACAGTAGTAGATATAATGGTCATCTGAGTTAAATTCACCCATTCTAGTCCATTTTAGTTCACTGATTCCTAAAATGTCAATGTTCTCTCTTGCCATCTCCTGTTTGACCACTTCCAATTTGCCTTGATTCATGGACGTAACATTCCAGGTTCCTATGCAATATTGCTCTTTATAGCATTGGACTTTACTTCCATCACCCATCACATCCACAACTAGGTATTGTATTCAAATTATAGAAATAATATTTCTCATCACAGGATTTATTTAATAAGTAATATTTCTACTGTCTGTAGCTGTTTATAGAGCATCTGAAGCATGAAGAAAAGATACACCTTGCACTGGGATGTCAATCTGGGAACAAGATGGAAACTTCCTGAATGTAATTCAGTGCAAAGAACAAGATTCTGCAAGTCTTTCCTCTGTTGATGTCCATGATGAAAGTCTGTAAATTGGTGGTTTGGAGCTCAGGCTATATTTTTATCAAATAAATAGTAGTTAGTGCTCAGATTATCCCAGAAAGACCTATTTAACCCCCACTGTGGCTGAAAACTGGTAGCAATTACACTGGCCTGATTTTAGGATGTTAGGAGTAGGAGACTCAGTGGTATAGGAAAGAGATGAAAGAGGTAAAGTTAGTTCACTTACACTCATGACCCTAGACAGTTACAGTCACTGCTAGTTACTGACGTCTCATCTGTACTCTTCTTCCACCTCTTTCAACTCTCACCTTAGGCAGCAGCCGCCCATGTCCTTCTCCAAGGCACCTGCCCAACCTTTCACCTTTCCCTCACCATAACAGTGATCATGAGCGGCTTCTTTTTTTTTTTTTACTCAAAACCCCATTCTCTCAGTGGAGACAGCCTCAGTCAAGTGGCAAAAACAACTATCAGTTGATTCGCAGTAAAGAACAACTAATATTGTCATCCTTTCAATGAATATTTTCCTTTTAAAAATAATAAATACTTTCAAACATGTTTTGATCTGGTGAAATTAAGTTAGTACACCAATACAAAAATGTCAAAAGTGTAGAAGGAAATTTTTCCAGAAATGGGAGGAAGAGGAGTGTAGAACCGAGAAATAAATGAGCCATGAATGCCTTGGATTGCATCCCTAGGGTGATGTTGATACATATTAAAAGCATCCAGTTATCTGTCTGTTTTACTTTGGTTCCCTTAGGGGCAGCAGCAACCCTTTGGACAATAGAGACAGTTGTTTCAGAATGTGATTCTTGTTTAGATGTTTTAGAAGCATGTCCATTGCCTAAATTAAACTCTATCTTTTCCCTAGCAATGGCAAAAGCTAAAATATTTTAATAAATTATTTCAATGTAACATTGAATTATGATTATTTCCCATCTACTTCCCTACACTTATGGTACATAGCATAACCTACACACAATGTAAACATCATGAGGTAAAAAGAGCAGAGTCCTGGACTGTAAATCAAGAATCCTTCATTTGCCCTAGATGTGCCCATGATGAAGAAGCTATAAGCAAAGATGATAACATTAGATGTTTCTTAAGGTTTCCTTTGGCCCCAAAGTCCCTTACTACTTGATCAGTCTACTCACTGCCCAGACATGGTCAAGGTGGACTGGCAGATCCCCCTTTGAAACTGACATACTCATTCTGCCAGCTGCAGGGAATGTTGCCGACAAAACTCCACCCAGGAATGGCCCTCTGCCCAAGAAACATGCCTCTCCCTAGGGCATCCTAATTCTAATGACTGGTCAGTGTAGAGGTATAAAGTCAGAGCTCATGTCCATGAAGGACAACCCTAAAGGGCTGCCTAGCTCCAAAGCTTGTAGTGGGAGGAGTGAGGATTTCCTTGCAATTGTACTTCTGCCAAATATTGCTGCCTTTACTTCCTCACAGAGGTTGTTGCTAAACAACAAGGAATGTAATGAGTGCAAGTCTCCCTCACAGAGTCTGTTTCCCCAGGAACTCAACTTGAGAAGGTTGGCGCCAGTAGTGGTTCAAGGAAGCAAAACCTAAAACTAGACTTTAAAAGTGGACCCCACCACTATACACGGGCATGGGTGCTAAGTCACTTCAATCATGTCCAACTCTGCGACCCTATCGACTGTAGCCCACCAGGCTCCTCTGTCCAAGGGATTCTCCAGGCAAGAATACTAGAGTAGGTTGCCATGCCCTCCTCCAGGGAATCTTCCCCCCATCAGGGATCGAATCCGGGTCTCCTATGTTTCCTGCATTGGCAGGTGGGTTTTGTTTGTTTTTTTTTTACCACTAGCACCACCTGGGAAGCCCTCACTACACATGAGGAGTATTTAAAGTTATTCCATGGCATGCTATAGCAATACAATTGTTACAACTCTCACTGGTGGTCAACAGAAATGCAGTGGCACCTTTGGAAGGGGGGTGACACCTGGGTGCAATACCACAGATGTTAAAAAGTTTAAGGAAAGCAGTGATTATGAGGACAATGAAACGTTTAACACCCTACTGAACGCCATCTATGCACTGGAAAGAGACAAAGAAAGTCTGATCATGATTAATCACCAATTTAAGGCCAAGTGTGAAAATCAAAGAGCCTGCTGGCAGCATATGATGATTCTGATCTCTAGGAGGGCAGAATAAGCTAAGCCTTTGGTCCAAAACTTAATTACAAGGGTACTGGAGCACTAGGGAAAGTTGAATTCTCATTTCCAGTCAGTGCTAGGCCAAGGTCAGGGCAATGGTTAGGAAAGGCTCTGAGACTGCAGTAGAACTATCAGTATCCATGCACTCAAGAAACTTGAAATCCTAAAGTCTCCTGAGCCATCTGGACCTGTAAAAGGGACTTGCTTCTCCCTTTGCAAAGCTAGTCTTCGCTTTTGACTGAAGACAATACAAAGGCCTTTCCCTAGGAAGACTACACATGCTGCCCCTCACCCAAATTAGGATTCACCCTGCTTTCTCTCCTTGTCACCAGACCAATAACTTGGGTCATGTCACGATATGAACCAACCTGGGGACATGCTGGGCCTGCAAAGGGAGAAAACAGATGATATGTTGAAGGAACCACAGGATCTGGTCAATATGTGCCAGTAGGAGCTGGATCTGTATGGGGCTGGGAGTCTGTATGGGGCTGGGCCTTGAAGGTGTCGGGTCAGTATGGGGGAGGGGCTCAGGATACAGAGATGGACAAGGGATGGTTTATCATTAAGGGGACACTCTCATGTACTATGGGTTTTAACATCCTAACAAGAACTCCAGAAAATCAGAATAACACGCTGCTACTACAATAGCTCTTTGAAACTTGGAGAAAGTGATGGCCCACTCTAAGTAAAGGAGGAATTTCAGGACTACGGCTGTGGGTGGTAGAACAAATGGAGCAAATGGGCATATCAAGTGTAACACCTGAATACCAATCACCTGGTGATACTCCATCAGAGGTTTGGGAGGACACGTCATTTACCAAAGGGATAGGAAATGTGTTTGTAAGAAGAATATAAGCATCGAGATTATGAAGCCTCTTCCCTACAGATGTTAACAAGTTTAAGGAAAGCAGTGACTATGAGGACAATGAAATATTTAACACCCTACTGAATGCCATCTATGCACTGGAAAGAGACAAAGAAAGTCTGAGCATGATTAATCACCAATTTAAGGCCAAGTGTGAAAATCAAAGAGCCATCACATTTTTCTATATGCTTTTTTTGTGTCCTCGGCCTAAAGTTACCCCAGGAGTTAACCTTTGACTCAGGCTTCTATAGGTTGAGTGTGCTTCCCTCCTTCTTTCTTCTAAAAAACAGCCAATAAGAATTTTAAAAATCACACATAGGACAATAAACCCACAGTAACAAATCAACACTTGGTTTACTGGAGATGGAAGTTAGCTGGACTTAGTACAAAAGGGATCGTTAAATAGATTCAGAGCCAGAGTTTAACCACACAGGCTAAAATAGTTCCAGTGTGTATTTCAGTGAATTTCTCTACTGAATCTCATTAAACCTTTATCACTAACATCCCATAACAGGTGTGCCTATAGAGTCTAAACTTTTAATATTTGCCAAAGAGTAATTCTGAAAGGTTGGGTGTGGAGTAAATATTTCCGTTTGAGGTAGTGAGAGGCATGGTTCAAAGGCGAAGGAGATTGAAAGGAGGATTACGAGAGTCTGAGGACAGTAAGGTGAGGGGATAAAAGGGAATGACTTAAAAGACTCTTCCAGTGAGCGTGGTTTCATGCAACCAAGAGAAAAAGGAGGTTAAATGGATTAAGGTGCAGTTCACAGGTTTGATCATACCCCACTGTGAAGCCAGGTATTTCTGACACATAATTACTCTTGAGTTTTCTTTTCTGAAAGCCACTGCTTGAGAAGGCATGCAAGTGGAAAAGCCATCAGTGGGCTGCAAGCAGATCACTGGGAACTTAAGTAACTACTGACTGTTTAACTGCTACTCAGCCCTGTCAGTCCAACCGTCTTCAGGAGACAGCTATGCCCTCTGGCCCGATAAAATGCCCTCTTTTCCCCAGTCTGAAGTGCAAAGGTCAACCAGCACTGAGTGTCACCATCCACTCCACTATTTCACCTTTCTCCTCTGTCCTCATTCTAAGCACCCGAGAAGGAAAAGCTCTTGGATACCTGCCCCCAGAGACCTTCCATGCTACTGTGCAGTGTGCTCACCCGCTTCAGTCTGGTCCAACTCTTTGCGACCCCATGGACTGTAGCCAGCTAGGCTCTTCTGTTCATGGGATTCTCCAGGCAAGAATACTGGAATGGGTTGCTATACCCTCCTCCAGGGGATCTTCCTGAGCCAGGGATCGAACCCACATCTGCTTCATCTCCTGCACTGCAGGAGGATTCTTTACCACTAAACCACCGAGGAAGCCCTCCATGCTATTCCTTAGTGATAAATGGGAAAGGGGGAAACATTTGGTTGGTCATTGGAAGCCACTGCCAAGCCTTGCCCAACGGGAGATTTCATAAACCAAGTGTTTTCTAGATTAAGGCAGCCTCGGCAAATAGAATACGACTGATAAACCATAACCAAGCAGTTTCTCATGAAGAGCTTGCAGCTCTCGGTAGGATTCCATTTCATTAATCACTTGCTGAACATGAGTTGTTTCAGCGATGAGACAGGTGCAAGGTATATAAAGAAAAAGGAAGCCCAGAACCTGTATTTTCGGTCTGGAAAAGAACTGGAGAGACAGTGTATGTGAGGTTTAGAGATTCCAGATCTGGATGAAGTTGACCTGATTTCAATTTGCTGCTTCACCATTTACCTTCTTGAAAACCTGTGTCAAATTCCTTAATTGTTTGGATCCTCAATTCCCCAATCTGTTACATGGGGATAAAGCTCCCATATTTTTCAAAAGAATTAAATAGGGCAAAATAAAGAGCTAGCACTGTCTTTGGTATGTCAAAAGCACCCAACAAATGCCAGCTACTAATACAATAATTATTCAGGATAAGGGTAGATAAGTGTTGACTGAGATAATAGCAAAAGCATTCTAGTCAAATGCGATAAAATACCCAACACCAAAGTCGTCTGGGTTAAAGTCACAGGATGTTGTCCTCATTCAGAATCAATTTCCCATATTCTGATGTTCTCTATTTATGTATTTTCACTTCTGACACTGGTTGAGATTTCAGCAAGTGCAAAGAAGCAGAGAATAAGTAAAATATCCACAAGTCCTGCACCCACCCTGGATACCAGCATGCCCTGTGTGCCTGCAGGTGGGAGGTGTGAGTTTAGGAAATCATGGGGGAGTGACTGACAAGGAAGAGTTCCAACAGTGGAGTAGAACACATGAGTCCTCACCTTGACCAAATTTTAAATCTTATTCTAAACTGTAAACTAGGTTTATATCAAAAGGAAAATAAATAAATATGTTACCCTCTAAGGGATAAAAATATTTTTTCTTTAACAATTACCTTCTCTGTGAACCCTTTGTTTTAACTTAAAGTAAAAATAACTTGTCAATGTTTGGGTTTATACTGGTAGGAGGATTTCTCCCAACACTCTGAAAGTCTACTACATTTTAAGTAGGCCATTGCCTCTTTCAGTCTTCCCTGGTGGCTCAGTGGTAAAGAATCTACCTGCAATGCAGGAGACATGGGTTCAATCACTGGTTCAGGAGATTCCCTGGAGAAAGAAATGGCAAGCCACCCCAGTATTCTTGCCTGGGAAATCCCACGGACAGAGAAGCCAGGTGGGCTACAGTCCATAGAGTCACAAAGAGTCAGACATGACTTAGTGACCAAACAACAACATTGTCTCTTTTACCTACATGCTATCGCACTGCTGTTTATAAATCCAAATATTCCAAATTATCATATATGAAGAAATTATGAGTATATTTATTGCTTGAAAAATTTGAAGGCTAATGGAAATAATGAAATAATGCCAAAAACACAGTTCTGTGATGTCAGCAGTCAGTCAGTGAATATTTTATTAGTTGTTCACAGTGTACATGATGCTTATATTAGATATAAGTTGACAAAGATGCATTGTAACAGAAAAATTTAGTTCAATCCAATCCAGATAACATACTCCACCAGGAACATATTACTATAAAGGGTAATTTAACCCTGGAAAATTCAGATGCATGGAAGTGGCTTTTTATTAAGGTTCAGGTCTAGATTTATAATTAAAATTATAACTGTCTTAACAGTAATAGGAATGCTTTTATTTAAAGGCTTCAAAGCATTTGCTGGAAAATGATTATTTGATTCAGCAGTTGCTTCAGACAGTCAACTAAGATGTATGTCTTGAAAAAGATCCCCATGTCCAGACCATAACCTTTAAGAGATGAGAGGAATAATCTGAACCTATAACAGCACCAACTGCTGTGCTCAAAAGTATAAATATTCCTGTCTTTGAATGGCATTTAGCATTATAAAAGAAGAATGATGTCCTCTATTACAGCAAGGAAAGAATCATCAATTCAGTTTACACGAAGATTTTCTAGGTCCTTGCGTCAATCATTTCATAAAATTATTGATTAAAAGAAATAGAAAAGGAGTGAAATGGCATAAATAATAGAAAAACACTGAAAACCTGCACGCACTCAGTGTTTCAAGCTTATGATGCAGATCTAAATTCAAATTTAACCTTCAAACACAAATGTCAGGGAATGTGTCATCACTTTACTGAACATCCAAGGTCAATCAATTACTTCCATCTACTTAGTATAAAATTAGACATGCAAAAAAAATAAATAAATAAATAATAAAATTAGACACGCATTATAGAAAACACAAAAACGTAGGATTCAGAAACAGCTTTTCCTTTTTATTTTAATGTTAAATTTACCTGTATTTTTAAGAGGACATAGTATAAGTAAGCAACTTGAAGAATTCTCAAAGTGAAAATACAAAATGGATCCATGAGAAATAAAATATTATCACCCCCCCCCCACCAGAAGCCTCCTGTAAGCCCCTTCTGAGTCAGTTATTTTTCCTCCTTCTTCAAAGGTAACAGTAGCTTATTTTTAGCACCAGTGATTAATTTTGCCACTCTGTGAACTTTATATATGCTGAATTATACTATACATGTGATTGTGTGCCTGGCTTCTATTGTTCAACAATAGAGTATGAAAAGCATCCATTTTATATATGTTTGTAGTTTATTTTCATTGCTGAAAAGTAACATTATACATTACTTATAAAAGTAATTTATAAATGGCCCAAAGATATTAATCATTCTACTATTAAAGGGCATTCAGATAGTTTGGAGATAATTCAAATAACTTTGCAATGGATATTCTTGTATATGTTTCTGATACACTTATACAAACATTCTATAGAGGACATTCCAAAAGGAAAAATGCTGAATCATGGGTATGAGCATATTTACTATTTAGTAAATGATGACAAATAGTCTTCCCAAGTAGGTGTAACAAATTACATTCCTATCAGCAATAAATGAGAGTTCTAATTGCTCCACCTCTTCACCAACACTCGATAAGGTCAGTCTGTTTAATTTTTAGGCATTCTTATGGGTATGTGATTACCAAACCACAGAGGTTTAAATATATGTGCCCCCGATGACTAATGAAGTTGGGGGCTTTTACATATACTTATTGACCATGCTATATGTTACATCCCCAGAACTTACTTATTTTATAACTGGAAATTTGTACCCTTCAACCAACATCTTCCCATTTCCCCACCTCTCCCCATGCCCTGACAACCATCATTCTATTCTTTGTTTCTATGAAATTCAGCTTTTTTAAGATTCCACATGAGAGAACATACAGTATTTGTCTTTCTCTGCCTGAATCTGTCAAAAGGATCATATAGTTTCTATCCTTCATTCTTTCAATGTAGTATATCATGCTTATTGGGCTTCCCTGGTAGCTCAGCTGGTAAAGACTCCACCTGCAACACAGGAGACCCCGGTTTGATTCCTGGGTCAGGAAGATCCCCTGGAGAAGGGATAGGCTACCCACTTCAGTATTCTTAGACTTCCCTGTGTGTGTGGCTCAGACTATAAAGAGTCCACCTGCAATGTGGGAGGCCTGGGTTACAGCCCTGGGTTGGGAAGGTCCCCTGGAGAAGGGCATGGCAACCAACTCCAATATTCTTCCCTGGAGAACCCCCAAGGACAGAGGAGCCTGGTGGGCCACAGTCCATGGGGTTGCAAAGAGTCAGACACTTAGTCAGCGGCTAAGCACACATACATAATGTTTATTGATTTATGTGTGTTGAGCCATCTTTGCATCTTAGGAATAAATCCCACTTGATTATGGTGTATGATTCTTTTAATATGCTGTTGAATTCAATTTGATAGTATTTTGCCAATAATTTTTGCATCTATATTCACTAGGGATATTGGTCTGTAGTTTTCATGTAGTGTCTTTATCTGACTTTGGTATCAGAGTAGTCTCAGCCTCATAAAGTGAGTTTGGAAGTGTTCTTCTTTATTCAATTTCTTGGAAGATTTTAAGAAGAATTAACATTAATTCTTCTTTAAATATCGGGTATATTCCACCAGTGAAATCATTTGGTCCTGGGCATTTCTTCTTTGGGAGATTTTTGATCTCCTTAATTGTTATTGGTCTGTCTAGATTTCCTATTTCTTCATAATTCAGTCTTGATAAGTGATATATTTTTGGCAATTTATTCATTTCTTCTAGGCTATCCAATTTGTTGGACTTTGACTATATCATCCCAATCCCTCCTGGCCTGCAAGCTTTCTGTAGAGAAATCAACTGATAGTCTTACAGTTTTCCCTTATTTGTGATGAGGGAATTCTTTTGATGCTTTCAGTATTCTCTTTGTTTTTGACTTTTACCACTTTGGTTATAGTGTGTCTTAGACTAATGTTCTTTGAGTTAATCTTGCCGGGGGTCCTTTGAGCTTCCTGTATATGGATATTGGTATCTCTCCCAAGATTTGGGAAAGTTTCAGCTATTATTTTTTTAAATATATTTTATTGACTTCATGGCATCCCAAAGTTCACATAGGTTTTTTGGCTTTCTCTTTTTCATTCTTTTTCTTTTTGTTCCTCTAATTGGCTAATTTTAAATGATCTCTGAGTTTGCTGATTCTACTATATGATCAAGTCTGTTGTTAAATCTGTCTATTGACTTTTTCCATTTTTTCATTGTATTCTTCAGCTCCAGGATTTCTGTTTGTTTGTTTGTTTTATGGTTTCTATTTTTTTTTCACTAAACTTCTCATTTTGTTCATGTGTTGCTTTCCTGATTTCATTCTGTTGTCTATCCATGTTCTCTTGCATTTCATTTAGTTTCTTTAAAATAATTATTTTTAAATCTTTGTCATGAAATCATAGATCTCCATTTCTTTAGAGTTAGTTACTGGAATTTTATTAGTTTCCTTTGGTGGTATCATGGTATCATACTTGCCTGATTCTTTGCGATCCATATAGCCTTGCATTGGTGTCTGCATTTGAAGGAGCAAAGTTCCAATCTTTTTAGACTGTTTTCAGAAGGTAAAGACCTTCTGTCAGTTCTCTAGGCTGAAGGGATTATCTCTGGAATTGAAGTCATACTGGGTTGGACTCAGTTATGAGGCTGTCTCTGGGTGTACAGTAGTTCTGCTGTTGGTGGGCTTGCTTTCAGGCATCCGGGAAGGCATGGATTCTGTCTCATCCTTGGGTGGAGGATACTGCCTCCAGTACTTTGTTCTGTAGGGTGGCACTGGAACAAGGGTCTGCTTCAGCGTCCAAAGATGAGTTCTCAGATGGTGGGCCTAACCTTATTACCAGGTATTCGGATGAATGTGGGTCTAGCCAGGTCCCTGGGAATGTTTCTGGCTGATCACTGGATGGGTCCCTGAGTGGGTAGGACTGGCCCTGGACTGTGGCTGAAAGCCTCAGGACTGTTTCAGGTTCCACAGCCAAGCTTGAGGTCTGCAGACTTGGCTCTGGAGGCAGAGATGGGCATGTCTTCCTCCAGGGGGCTGGGCTGGCTGGACTGCTCTTGATTGCAATTCAAGAGACTGAAGTTAAATGTCTTTAAAGGACACTTTAAGGATTTTCTGGGTCTTATTTAGGAGCGTTTCCTTCCAGGTCTCCCTGCTAGCAAGATTGCTGGCTGACTGTGAGTAGGACTGGAACCAAATTAAGAGCCCTTTCATAATCTACAGTCTGACCAAGTTTGGTGGGCTTACCTCTAGGGACACCTGGACTGCAGCTAAAAAGGGGTGGAGAAGGTTCACAGACCACTTTAGGGTTCACAGCTGGGACTAAGTCTGTATGCCTGTTACATGATTCATTGGTAGGCTTGACTCCTCCCAGGTCCCCAAGCATACAATGCTGGTAATAGGACCAAGGCCAGATGGAGCTGTAGGCAAATTCTCAGGTACAGAGCTATCTTCAGGTCTGTAGTAGGACCACTGTTGGTGAGTCAGTCACCTGGGTATGAGACTGCCTTCTTGAAATGGCTCCCCTCAGTGTTAGACTAAATCAGAATTTAACAATCTCCCACCTGGATCCCACGGGCTTTCCTACCCCATGGCTCAGGGGGAAAGAACCTGCCTGCCAATGCAGGAGATGCGAGTTCAATCCCTAGGTAGGGAAGATGCCCTGGAGAAGGAAATGGCAACCACTCTAGTTCTTGTTTGGGAAATGCCATGGACAGAGGAGTCTAGCAGGCTATAGTTCATGGGGTAGCAAAAGAGTTGGACAGGACTTTGTGACTAAACAACAAAAACCTGGATGCCATACTTCTTTGTGGATGGAAATCCTGGAAACTATGTTGGTTGAAATCTCTGTGCTTTCATAAAAGCCTATGGTGATCTTAAAAATCTGCTACAAGGCAGCATGAACCCTATATTTAGGGATTGGGGGAGCTGAAGTAATATTGTTTGTTTCTCAGATAAGGGAATTAAGCCATGCACAAGATAAATTATAGCCAACATAAACCTATATTTGTCTGAAATCTCTATACATTTTACATGAAAGTTGTTTTGTTTTGTTTTGTTTTTTCAGCACAATTTATCAGGGAAATTTCCAGATTTGCCAAATTTTGGAAGTCACTGCCTTTGGCAACATCTGCTTCAAGTACTCTTTACTTGATATTTCATAAGATGATGTACATATATCCTGTTGATTAAAATCACTGAATTTCTTCTCTACATTTCTAGACCCACTGCCAAAAATAATAATTACTAAATTTAATAAGCCACATATCAGACTTGCAGTAACTGGTAGAACAAGTTGAGATCCTATACAATGTGACTTGGATAAAACAGATTATAGTGGGTTGTACCCTCTTCTCCACTTAAGAAATAAAAACTGTAAACAGAAGATCAATAGGACAAAAGCATATATAGAGGTGGGAGCCAGTTTGAAGACTTAGCTCAAGGAACTAAATAACACAAGTGCAACAGAAACACAGGAGCATCAGATGTGGTAGAGTTGAATGAAGTTCCAGGGTGAACTGGGGTCATAACATGCATAATCTTGCGAGAAAGTCATGATAATTGTGGCTTTCTTCTAAGGGCAATGAGAAGTAAAAAAAGAAATTTAAGTCAAGCAGTGGCATGATGAGAACTGCATTTTTAAATGGTCACTCTCGCTGCTGTGTAGAGAATACATTAGAGGGAAGTGAGAAGATTTAGTAGGTTTCTAGGGGTCTAAGAGAAAGATGGTGAGTGGTGGTACAAAGATGGAAAGAAGACAAAGGGCTCCTGAGAGATATAAGGGCACATCACCCTCCTTCCAGACCACATCCCATGGTATATACACCATGGTCCAGCAGAATACAGCCACTGGCTTTCATTCACCAGTTGAATACCCATGAAAAGTCTGGGATCACTCCTCATGATTATTAGCCCTAAATTTCCTGACTTGTCAGTTCAGGTTCATAGACTGTGTAGTATACTGTGCTGGGTTGATCTCGAAAGAGGCAGGAGAGGAACTGCTTGTGGTAAGTCACGACGTGTGCACTTTGCCTCCTAAAGATGGCATGTGGTAAGCAGTGGGAGGAATGTTTACTGCCAGCAGGACACAGGTGCAAGGGGAAAGGCTCACCCACTCCCTGCAGGCCATTGACTTAAAAACTTAAACACCTGCCAAATCTGTAGCCTTAACCAGCCTAGCTAAGCAGCACTTTCTCCTACCTCATGGAGGGACTGTTACAATCAAAAAATAAACAGATTTAATCAGTCAAAACTTGCTTATAGGCAATCCCATGAAATGCACTATGTCCTTAGAAAGAATGCATTAACCTTTTTAAATGCAGTTCCAATAGCTCAAAACAAAACCCAGTGCAATTATCCTCTGAAAAGATAATCATAAGAAGGAACAGCAAGGGTTACCTCATGATACAGACCATCAGAGTCTTTATTGGCAAGAGGAGAGAATATAGGCACAAATGTTTTGTGCATTATGCTTAAAATAATATCAGTTCCTTCAAGGCCTAAATTGGGTTGGGAAACTACAACCTGCAAGCTAAGCCCAGTCCACCATCGATTTTTTTGAGTAAAGTTTGACTGGAACACAGTTATGCTCATTTATTTATGTGTTGTTTTTGGCTATTTTCAAGCTACTATGTCAGAGATAAACAGATGCAACAGACTGCATGGCCAACAAAATCTAAAATATTTATCATCTGGCCCTTTAGAGAGAAGTATGCTCACCCTGGTCTAACTCAAAACAGAGTTTATCTTCTTTTGAGCTTCCCAGGTGACTTAGTGGTAAAGAATCAGCCTGCTACCATGAGAGATACAGGAGACATAGGTTCAATTCCTGAGCTGGGAAGATCCGCTGGAGGAAGAAATGGCAACTGTCTCCAGTATTCTTGCCTGGAGACTCAGGCTCCCATGGACAGAGAAGCTTGGCAGGCAGCCGTCTCTGGGGTTGCTAAGAGTTGGACACAACTGAGCACACACACACACAGGCTTCTTTTAGTCAACTTTTATACCAACTTCTTGATGGTCATCCCTATGGGTATCACTCATATGGAAACCTTTTCATCTAGATTCCTTCCATTGGACACTAGTTAAGAGATGGTTGAAATGGAATCACTGATTCTTCTTGAAGTCCAAAAATGTTCTTACCTTAAGTATTTTTGTGTGCTTACATAGCACAGGCTTTCATGCTAAAAGATAGCTTGTGAAATTATGCCTTTTGAAATAAGAAATTGAGAAAATTGCTTTTTAAAAATTCCCATAAAAGGCTTCTTTAAATCACACTTGATAAAACAAAGCTCTCAAATTTTCAGGCTTCATTCAGCTGTCCCTGGTTCCCTTAAATTCACAGTCCACCAATAGAAAATATGTTAAATAGTAAGAAACCTGTAGTGGATGGTACTATTTCAAATGACTTTATAACACCTGTTTAACATAAAAAACTCAGTGGCAACTATTCTATTTATTGCCGCAGGCAAACTGTAATTCCATTCCTACTCAAATGTCCTGCGTAAAAACAGCCATATAGGCTCCTTACAAAGAAACTGACACCCAACAGCTTGATTTATATTCTAGCTCATTAACCCAGCAAACATCCTGAAACAAGTTAAATTAAATGTCTTTGGTGTTGGCACACAGTAAGTTGGTGTGAAGTTGATTTGATTCCTGACATTATCTACCTGAGTAGTTTAAGATGAGGGTTTGGAATCAGTATAATTGAAGGCTGGCAGGATTCTTAGAGCTCTGTGACAGTAGCCACACAGCTAGTATTTGGCAGACTTCATGAGAGAATCCAGGAGTCCCATTTTTGACTAAAACCCTGGCAAACATTTAAAAGTTTGACAAGACCAAGAGGAGATACAACAGGCAAAACTCTCACTGGTGGTTGGAGTGTGAACTGGCATATCACTCTGAACCACAATTTGGCATTGTTGTGTAAACTAAATATGTGCATATCCTAAAACCCAGCAAGTTTACTTCTAGGTATGTAATGTAAAGAAACTCATGTACTTGAACAATGAGTTATAATAAAAAATGTTCAATGCAACACTGTGACCAAAAAAAAAAAGAAGAAATAACTCAAATGTTTGTCAATGGGAATATATGGATAAATAGATTGTAATACATTCATGCAATGGCATACTACATAGCACAAAAATTGAATGAATTAAAACTACAGTCTGGAAGAATTTGGAAAACAAAATGTTGAATGAAAAAAGCAAATCCCAGAGGAATATACATAGTGTGAGGGTTAATTTTATATGCCAACTTGGCTAAGCCATAGCACCCAGTTTTGGGTCAAACACCAGTCATGATATTGCCATGAATGAATGGTATTAATACTTAGGTGGTATTTTTAAGTCAGGAGACTTTGAGAAAAGCCTATAATGTGGGTGGGCTTCATTCAGTCAGTTGAAGGCCTTGTGAGAAAAACCTGAGGTATCCCCAGGAAGAAGGAACTCTGCCTCCACACTGACTTTGGACTTGAGCTTTAACATCAGCTCTTCCCTGGGTGTCCAGCCTGTCACCCTGTCCAAGATGTCAGACTTGTCTAGTTCAATAATCACAGGAGCCAATTTCTTAAAATAAAATAACTTGCATGTATGTTGGTAGTAGAATATATTGATAGTAGTAGCTAATTGTACATGTGCATATTATGTAATCTGCAAATACTGATGGGAATGAATAAAATTATACCCACTTGTTGGACTAGATGGCCATAATAGATTTTTAGTGATAAAACCAAATTTCAGAGTAATCTGTTCAGGTAGATTCCATGTTTGTTTTTAAATACACACAAACAGAGAGTACACCTGTTTGTATATGGTTGAATAAACACTGAAATATCTGAAAATAAAGACGCAAACATTTAACACTGATTAGCTCAATGTGGAATAAAGAGAGTTGAGGATATTAACTTTCATTTATATATACTTTTTTGTTTAACCTTGAAAAACAATCAAATATTGCTGTCATAAAATAAAGCAAATTCAGTTAGCAAAATGAACTCAAAGTTCTCACTGGGCATCTAAGGTCTTTGACTGCATAGTTGATCACTAATTATACACAAACTTTTATTATAATCTTTCTTTTTTAATAATTAACCCTAAATCTGAAGACCTACTTTCAAGTGGATCTACCAATTTTTGCTCTCCATCTGAGCCTGACATTGAGTCTTTGCGTTACATTTCTCCAAAGCCTCTTTTTCTCCCTTATCCACTTGTCAACTTATACAAGAAAGAGCTAATGGGAAAAAGAAAAATGTGTTTAAATTATTGCTTGTCATTTATCTGATTACCTATTTTTACTTTTGTTTTTCTCAATAGTTCCCTAAGAAAATGTGTAGATGAAACGAAATACAGATGTAATAAGGTTTCAATGCCAGGAGGTTATTTAAAATTTTTACTTGCTTTTATATATATTTTAGTGGATTATAGTAAATGTTCATCTCTTTTACTGTTGCCTAATAGTTTGAGCTGGGTGTCACTTTATTTTGATAAAGTAACTATAATTACTCTCAAAGGAATGATATCCCTTCCAATACACAAGATTAGTATAAATATTATTAAGAACAAGATTACATGATTATACACACAAGAATAAGAGACTGGCTAATCCTCTTCTGTGACAACTGCTTTGAATTACTTTCAAAGAGTAGATATAAATAGGAGACCTACTCCTGTTGATTCATTCACACTTTCCTGCTAATTTTCCCTAGGAATTTAAAATCCATATTAGGCAAAATAATATCCACATCTAGCCACTTCTGATAATCTCATACTCTGGTGGTTCTTTGGTTTTTAATTCTATGACTTAGACAAATAACTCAGGTATGAGGATGTTTCTTCTAATTTTATACATAGGCTGTATTTGAAGAACACTCTGTTGTCAAGATATCTGTCATTGTTGGCAAATGATCCTCTTTTTCACTCACCTTGCCCACACTAGGTGCAGATCTCATTTATGACTCCAACTCTGTGAGCTACTCCCAGAACCAGTTGTGGTTACTTATTTACAGCGACAGTGATTTCATGTATGACCTATGTGCCTCTAGAGATCAGGAATTTAGCCACGGTAAGTGTATTAAAGAAGCCAAACTACACACTGCTAGTCTGAGTCCAGAACAAGGGTCCTTCTCATATGACCCCCAACAATATATTCAATTCACCAGGGCATTTTGGGCTGGTAACACTAACAAGTGAATTCCAGGTCAGTCTCACATTCCTCTCTGCAAATACTTTTCCAAACTTCTTTACACTTCTCAAACTGCAAATCTACTCATCTTTCTACTTGCTCCCCGAAAGTCACCCTATTTTTAATTTACAGAGAATAGAGCCATGAGGCAGGAACTCCCCCTGCTTCCCAACCACAAACTTACATGTGCACACTTTCCTCCTTCCTCTGATTAATCAAAGGGCAATTCTTTCAGCTAAACTCTAAATCCTCTCTCCTCAAGGATTTTGCAGTATTAATGATCCCTTCAAATCATTTACCTTCTATTTTTCTCTGTGAATCAGTCTCATGAAAAAGTAATATTACTCAAGTACCTCCTCTCTCAAAACAATAAATAAAAATAAAATAAAACCACACATTTAATCATGTCCCTACTTCCCACCTTTCCAACACCAGACACTTGTCATAATTATCAGAAAAATACTGAAAACATAAACAATAATTCAGAAACTCATCAAAAAATGAACACTCATGAACTTACTACCAGGTGAAGGACTAAACCCTGCCAATTCCCAGGAGACCCTCTCTGAATTCATGCCCTTTCCCAATCCTTACTCTCTTCCCTCTGCCCAAAGGTGACCTCTATCATGACTTAAAATATTGTAGAGTTTTTTTAAGTTTATCATATAAATGCCCTTATTATTATTATTTCTCAACATTACATTTTAAAATGCATTGATATTGGTATATTGATTGATTTATTTTCATTGCTTATAATTTTTGTGGTATGAATTTTCACTGATTTTTAACAAAATAGTCATGTATCCACCACCACACACAAAATATAGAACATTTCCAACATTCTGAAAAGCTTTCTCATGTCCCTTTATAGCCAATTCCTTCCTCCACCCACAGACCTGAGCAAACATTGATGTGCTGCCACTATAATTTTGTCTTTTCTAGAATTTTACAGAAACAAAGTCATATAGTATGTTGTCTTTTATGTCTGCCTTATTTCACCTAGCATAATGCTCTTTATATTCATCCAACACTGTCAATGCCAAAGAATGCTCAAACTACCGCACAATTGCACTCATCTCACATGCTAGTAAAGTAATGTTCAAAATTCTCCAAGCCAGGCTTCAGCAATAAGTGAACCGTGAACTTACAGATGTTCAAGCTGGATTTAGAAAAGGCAGAGGAACCAGAGATCAAATCGCCAACATCTCCTGGATCATCAAAAAAGCAAGAGAGTTCCAGAAAAACATCTATTTCTGCTTTATTGACTATGCCAAAGCCTTTGACTGTGTAGATCACAATAAACTGTGGAAAATTCTGAAAGAGATGGGAATAACAGACCACCTGACCTGCTTCTTGAGAAACCTGTATGCAGTTCAAGAAGCAACAGTTAGAACTGGACATGGAACAACAGACTGGGTCCAAATAGGAAAAGGTATACATCAAGGCTGTATATTGTCACCCTGCTTATTTAACTTATATGCAGAGTACATCATGAGAAACGCTGGGCTGGAGGAAGCACAAGCTGGAATCAAAATTGTCGGGAGAAATATCAGTAAGCTCAGATACACAGATGACACCACCCTTATGGCAGAAAATGAAGAAGAACCAAAGAGGCTCTTGATGAAAGTGAAAGAGGAGAGTGAAAAAGTTGGCTTAAAGCTCAACATTCAGAAAACTAAGATCATGGCATCCAGTCCTATCACTTCATGGCAAGTAGATGGGGAAACAGTGGAAACAGTGGCTGACTTTATTTTTCTGGCCTTCAAAATCACTGCAGATGGCGATTACAGCCATGAAATTAAAAGACACTTACCCCTTGGAAGGAAAGTTATGACCAACCTAGACAGCATATTAAAAAGCAGACACATTACTTTGTCAACAAAGGTCCATCTGGTCAAGGCTATGGTTTTTCCAGTGGTCATGTGTGAATGTGAGAGTTGGACTGTGAAGAAAGCTGAGCGCCGAAGAATTGATGCTTTTGAACCATGGTGTTGGAGGAGACTCTTGAGAGTCCCTCGGACTGCAAGGAGATCCAACCAGTCCATCCTAAAGGAGATCAGTCCTGGGTGTTCATTGGAAGGACTGATGTCGAAGCTGAAACTCCAGTACTTTGGACACCTGATGAGAAGAGCTGACTCCTTTGAAAAGACCGTGATGCTGGGAAAATTGAGGGCAGGAGGAGAAGGGGACGACAGAGGATAAGATGGTTGGATGGCATCACCAACACAATGGACATGGGTTTGGGTGGACTCTGGGAGTTGGTGATGGACAGGGAGGCCTGGTGTGCTGCGGTTCATGGGGTCGCAAAGAGTGGACACGACTGAGCGACTGAACTGAACTGAACACTGTCACATGTGCTGGTAGTTTGCTCCTTTTTATCTCTAAGTTGTATTTCATTGTAGGAATATATTTGTAATCTGTTTTATCCATTAGTAGTTCTTGTACAATATTTGATATAATTTTAATTTGCATTTTCCTTATTAGTGACAGGATTGTTTAACAGTCATTTATCTAACTTCTAAGTGCTTGTCCAAGATTCTGGCTCAACATTCTATTAGGCAGAAATTCTTATTCATTTGAAGGAGTTCTTTACATATTCTGAATATAACATCTTTGTTATCATTTTGATTGCCTTGCTTTTTCATTTCTTAATGGCATTTTTTGATGAATAGAAATCATTTTTTTAAATTAAATATATTGATTATTTCCCTTTTGGTTGATATGTTTGTATCCTTTTTAAAATATCTTTTCCTATCCTAACAACATTAAAATGTGTTCCTTTGTTATCCTACACAAGCTGCATTAGTTTATGTTTCATATTTAGATCTTTATGAACCTGAAATTAATTTTTGTGTACAGTGTGAGATAGGGGTTAACTATTTTTCCTTTTTTCCTTTATATTTGTGTATTTATTTGGAAAAATATCTAGATAAACTAATATCACTTTTTGAAAAGCTTATCCTTCCCCAGCAGCCTATACATCACATATCATAAATTAAGTGTCTATATATACATTGTTCTTTCTGGACTTCATCCTGAATCTTCTTCTACATAAACATTATGTGTCCTTCCATTTTGTAAGTTTCCTTAAGTTTCTCTCAATAATATATGAATATACATACACAAATATGTGTAGGGAATCTTTTATATTAATTTATGAATTAATATAATTTATGTAATAAATATAATTTAAATAATATAATAAATATAAAATAGAAATAAAATAAAATAGAAATAGAAATAAAATATAAATATTAATATAATAAATATAATATTATAAATAGTATTATTAAATAAATAAATTAAAAATATTATTATAAATATAAATATTTATATAAAAATAAATATAAATAAAATAAATATAAAAATAAATATATTTTATGTAATAAATTATATTTATTTGAATATAATAAAATCCATATAATTTCATAGTAATTCATATTAATTAATCTTTCATCAGTTAGGTAATTGGGTTGACTATTGTAAAGGTATTTAATTTCTTTTTGAGTTTTTTGCTGTTATATGGAAATAATTCAGTTTTATACATTGACTTTTACACATCAACCTTGCTAACTAAATTCATTTATTATTCCAATAATTCATGTGTAGATATTTTGGCTTTCCTAATTATGCAGCCAGATCAAACACAAATAACAGTATGCTTAACTTATGCTCTAAATACTATATACTTTATTTCTTTTTATTAGCTTATTATATTGCAAATACTTTGTTGAATAGAAGTTGTATGCCTATCTGAGTGAAAGCTTGCAACATTTCACCATTAAATATGTTTGCTTTAAGTATTTTGTAAACATTATTTATTAGACTAATGAATTTTTTTTTCTATCCTTAATACGGTAAAGAATTATTCATTTGAACCATAAATGGATGCTGAATTCTATCAAATGGTATGTTGGAGTGTCTCTTGAGATGAATATATATCATTTCTCTTCTTTATTGTGTTAATTTGATGGATAACAATGACTGACTCTTGAATATTAAATCACCCTTGCATTACTGGAATAAGTCAAAATTGCTTGTGATGTATTACACTTTTCATATGCTGCAGGATTTGGTTCATGAGTCAGACTGCCTTATTATTGTTCTTTTCTCTAATATCTTTGTTAGGTTTTGGAACCAGGGTTATGTTAGCTTCATAATATAAGTTGGAAAGACATTCTTTTTCTACGGAAAAGTTTGTGTAAGATTGATATTACTTCTTCCTTAAATATTTGGTAGAACTCATGAGTGAAGCCAACTAAGCCTATAACTTCCTTTGGGACATAATTTTAATGACAAAATAAATGAATTTAATGGTTAACAACAATTCAGTCAGTTATTTCTTCTTGATTAAACTTTGCTTAAGTTTTTTTTCCCTAGAAATTTCTACATTTCATCTGAAGTTTGCTCATAATACTCCCTTACCATGGTTCTAATGTTTATAGAATTCATTGTGATGTCTCCACTTATATCTGTTATTGGTCATTTTTGCCTTCTTTCATTTGTCTTCCTCAATCACATGAGGCATTTAAGGTTATAAAATTGTAAATGCCTCATGTGATTGAGGAAGACAAATGAAAGAAGGCAAAAATGACCAATAAATGGTAGGCTTGTTCTCTATTTTACTAGTTTCTTGTTTTATCTATTTTTCCCTTCATTTTGCTTTCTTTCGATTAAATTTGCTATTGTCTTTCTATTAGAAGTCTTGCTCCAAATATTTGAGGAAAAAAGGAAAGATATATCCATCAAATGTAGAGTTCCAAAGAATAGCAAGGAGAGATAAGAAAGCCTTCCTAAGTGAACAATGCAAAGAAATAGAGGAAAACAATAGAATGGGAAAGACCAGAGAGCTCTTCAAGAAAATGAGAGATACCAAGGGAATATTTCATGCAAAGATGGTTACAATAAAGGACAGAAGGGGTATGAACCTAACAGAAGCAGATGATATTAAGAAGAAGTGGCAAGAATACACAGAAGAACTATACAAAAAAGATTTTAATGATTCAGATAACCGTGATAGTGTGATCCCTCACCTAGAGCCAGATATCCTGGAGTATGAAGTCAAGGGGCCCTTAGGGAGCATCACGACAAACAAACATAGTGGAGGTGATGGAATTCCAGCTGAGCTGTTTCAAATCGTAAAGGTGATGCTGTGAAGGAGCTTCACTCAATATGCCAGCAAATCTGGAAAACTCAGCAGTGGCCACAGGACTGGAAAAGGTCAGTTTTCATTCCAATCCCAAAGAAGAGCAGTGCCAAAGAATGTTCAAACTACTGCACAATTGCACTCATCTCACATGCTAGTAAAGTAATGCTCAAAATTCTCCAAGCCCGCTTCAACAGTAAGTGAACTGAGAACTTCCAGATGTTCAAGCTGGATTTAGAAAAGGCAGAGGAGCCAGAGATCAAATTGCCAACATTCATTGGATCATAGAAAAACTAAGAGAGTTCCAGGAAAATATCTACTTCTGCTTCACTGACTATGCCAAAGCCTTTGACTGTGTGGATCACAACAAACTGTGGAAAATTCTTAAAGAGATGGGAATACCAGACCACCTGACCTACCTCCTGAGAAATCTGTATGCAGGTCAAGAAGCAACTGTTAGAACAGAACATGGAATAACAGACTGTTTCCAAATTGGGAAAGGAGTATATCAAGGCTGCATACTATCACCCTGCTTATTTAACTTATATGCAGAGTACATCATACAAAATGCTGGCCTGATGAAGCACAAGCTGAAATCAAGATTGCTGGGAGATATATCAATAACCTCAGATACACAGATGACACCCCCTTATGGCAGACAGTGAAGCGAAACTAAATAGCCTCTTGATGAAATTGAAAGAGGAGAGAGAAAAATGTGGCTTAAAACTCAACATTCAAAAAACTAAGATCACGATCATGGCATCCAGTCCCATCACTTCATGTCAAACAGTGGGGAAACAATGGCAACAGTGACAGACTTTATTTTCTTGGGCTCCAAAATCACTGCAGATGGTGACTGTAGCCATGAAATTAAAACACCCTTGCTACTTGGAAGAGAAGCTATGACCAACCTAGACAGCACATTAAAAAGCAGACATTACTTTGCCAACAAAGGTCCGTCTAGTCAAAGCTATGGTTTTTCCAGTAGACATGTATGGATGTGAGAATTGGACCATGAAGAATGCTGAACACTGAAGAATTAATCTTTTTTAGCTGTGGCGTTGGAAAAGACTCTTGAGAGCACCTTAGACTGCAAGGAGATTAAACTAGTCAATCCTAAAAGAAATCAATCCTGAATATTCATTAGAAGGACTGAAGCTGAAACTGAAGCTCGAATACTTTGACCACCTGATTGTAGGAGCCCATTTATTAGAAAAGACCCTGATGCTGGGAAGGATTGAAGGCAGGAGGAGAAGGAGATGACAGAGGACGAGTTGGTTGGATGGCATCACTGACTCAATGGACATGAGTTTGAGCAAGCTCTGCGAGATCGTGAAGGACAGGGAAGCCATCATGCTGCAGTCCATGGGGTTGCAAAGAGTCAGACAAGATTGAGCTACTGAACAACAACAACAAATATTTCAAAGTGCAACATATTCAAAACTTGCAAGTCACAAATAGTTATTGACTGAAATATACTACTTAGGGAAATTATATCTTTAAAATAATAATATTGGGTTGGCCAAAACATTCATTTGGGTTTTTCTTTAATCTTACAGAACCAAATATTTTAGAATATTTATAAATCTGTGAGTTTTATATGACTGAAATTTAGTAAAATATAAAGATGCCTAAATAAAATATTATTGCATATGTTTGGGTATGTGCTGGAATGAGAGTGTTTGAATAGATAAAAAATAAAGTAAGGTCTAAATCATAATTATTATACACTTTCCAGAAAACTTAATTTTTACTTGTTTTCAATACAATCATTAATTATATTGATATAATTAAGAAGTTACATAATTTATTTTCTACTCACAAATTTAAAGTTTTTATTTAAATATTATAGTTCTTAGGTGATTTTAAATTAATTCAATTTGGAGAATTCCTCCACTGAGACTAAGGCAACTGGAATTATTAATTGTCAAATTTAACCAAGAATTTTATATACACATACATATATGTGTGTATATATATCATCTTCAAGTATTGCAATGGAGTTATATTCAATAGTTACTATTACAGCAAAAAACATTAAATGTCATAATGTAAACATTATCACATAATTTGCAGAGTAAACTCAAGCTTCTTCCATATTTTGCGCTATCCAGGCTTTCACCAGATTGGATGATGCTTACACACAATGGGGAAGGTCACCTACTTTACTCAATCCACCAATTCAAATGGTAATCCCTTGCTGAAACACTCACATAGACAAACCCAGAAACAATGTATAACTAGCTATCTGGGCATCCCACAGCCCAGTCAAGTTGACACACAAAATTGAAGATCATACTCTTATTGCACACACTCCTGGGGAAGAGTTGCTCAAACACCCTGCCTTCACTATTCAAGAAATGGAAGCATTCTCTAAGCCAATTAGGCTTCCTGCTTTGAATCTTTCAATCTTGATCAGTAGGATGCAAATTGTACATGGGGAGGGGTGGAGAGTGGGCCTGATTCACCCAAGCAATGATATTTGGAAATGACTTTACAGTGATCAGTTCATATTATTTACATGAATACTTACAGTCATTTACTTCATGTTCTCCTAATAATGGTTTTTGTTGTTTGAAATAAAAATCAAACCACCAAACAGTAAGAACAGTACTTATTCACTGAATAAGACTATTATTCAATGTACAGTGTTCCTTTAAACCGTCAGACTACATCAAAGAAAAAGAGTCTGTTTAATGATGACATAAGTTTAAAACGCCTCTACCACATCACCAATTCAATGGACATGAATTTGAGCAAACTCTGAGAAATAGGGCAGGACAGAGGAGCCTGGAGTGCTGCAGTCCATGGGGATGCGAAGAGTTAGACGCGACTTAGTGACTGAACAACAACAGCTGCATCTTTATTTCCTTTTCTGGCAAGAACAAAAAGGTGAGGCCTCAAACTTAGAATTTACCACAAACAATAGTATATACTGCTAGAATTGAATGGAACTGTTATTATATTTCCTTTTATACGTCTTTCTGTCTATATCAGGTATTAATGGTTTTCCATTTACAATATGTCACATAAAATTGCTTTAAAGAAATTCAAATAAAAAGACTGAGCAGTTTCAAGGGTGATGTGGAAAAAATCAAGGACATGTTCTGAGAATGACTGAAGTTTGGAAACACAGCCCAACTGAAGGGATCTGGGCAGTGGCCAGCTCAGCGGTTAGTCTAACCTACTCTTCCTCACACTCCTACGACTAACTCTCCCTACTTTCCAAACTTCCCTTCAAAAATCCTCAGCTCCTTTTATTAAAGCTTGGTGCCTTACTTTCATAAATTGCTTTCCTGATTCATCTGCTTTGAAGTTCTGTTTGACTTTGTCTAAGTTCTACACATATCAAAGGCTGACTTTGTATATAACATAGCAAATTCTGCTATAGAATTGTTAAAAGCACAGACCCTCCAAAAGTCACCCCCAAAAAGCAGACCCTTCTAAGGCAATTTATTTTTAACGTATAAATTAGTCAGAGAAAAAATGATTTTAAGTGGTTTTGTGTGCACAAGGCCACCCTGTGATGCTAGATGAATCCCATCGTCCAGAAATAGCTTAGCTGCATCCCGGTCATTGTGAAACTCTCAAGCTTCATTTTAAGAAAGGCACTAGGCTTTGAATGCACAGAAATTTTTGAAATGCAAGTGACTGCAGCCTCTATTTTTCCTAGTTACAAAAAGTTCTTCTGAAAGTGACTCTTCCTTATACCCCTTGTATACAGTTTCTCCACATTCCTTCCACTCCCTCCCCACTTTTTTTTTTTTTTTTTTGCTATGTTTTTATTGGATCTTACGTTCCTTATAGCCCTTCTGTTTTTCATTTGTGGTGATGAAATCAATAATTAGACTAGGATGTGAATCCAAATAAAGCTGTCTTCTTTTTAAAACTGAGAATAAAACCAACACTTTGTTTTCATTCCTATTCCTCAGCAGTCTTTAATTGCATTTCATCAGTGAAATTTTATCAGAATATTCAATGTTGATAACATGGCCAATCTTATTTTCAAAGTCAGGGCTTTTCATCTGGGCTGTGCTTGGCACTGCACTCTGCCTGATTTGGATTTTATTTAATCGATTTGGCTTCAACTGACACTGAGAGGCAAAGAAAAATAGCAATCAGCCAGCCATGAATTTGCCAATGGGACCACATGCTGCTGCAGAAACAACCATATAATGTGCTGAAGGAAGACAAATTCGCAGCAGGCAAATTACAGTATGGTCCCCATGCACTATGGGCTTCCCAGGGAAAGGAAGCCTAAAGCAGGAGCATAGAATGAGGAAGGTGCCAGAGAGGGGTATGTGCATTCTTCCTGAGATAATCCTCTTAAAAAAGCAGGACCCACTGCCCTTGTATCACTAAAGGAAGGAAGGCAGTGTGACAAGGGAAACACACTGCTGGGCCAGAAGGCATGAAGACTGGATCTGAGACCAAGTTCTGCCACTGAATACGGTGTGTGGTTTAGAGTAAGGCAGGCAACACCCCTGAACCTTAGTTTCCTCTTCTCCAAATGGGAATAACAACTATGGCCATGAATAATTCTTAGCACATCGTGAAGATCAAATATAAAAATGTTTATGAGAATTGCCTTATGAAATATAAAACTTAACAAAAATATAAAATGGTCTAATTAATCATTATCTTAAAGTTATTATTAATAATAATAATAACAGTAAACACCTTGCTCCTGAGTTGAGAAGTAGCAGTTGGTATTTAAACAGTAGAAGTATAAAGATAAATTTATATGGCATTTAAATCTCAGAGGATCTTTTTGCTCTTTCATTTTCAAATAGGATTTCTTCATGATGGATCATTATTAGAGAGTTTCTCAGGGGAAAAAAATATTATCCATGAGAGAGATTGCCCAGGAGTAAGCTGATTTTAACATGCAAAATGGCTGTTTTTATGTATGGTTATAAAGACTAGTTCCTTCTCTAGATGTTCACTGAATATTCTTCTTCCCAGAGATCCATTTACTTTCTGCATTTTAATAACAGCGCAGTTTTCTGAACAGTTTTACGATACCAGGAGTGTTAAGTACAAAATCAATAGAGGCATTTATGAAATCTAGACATGGATACTAATAAAACAGGAGAATAAACAAGCAAGCTTAAAACAATAGGATATATACTATTCCCCAAAGGTTGTTGAACACTTAGTCCATAGGGCAGATAGAAATAGAACCAGACAATAAAAGAAAAGAAAACAAAACAAACTCATCTGTATAGAATAAACTAGGTTAGAGTGTTAGGAAACAGTCAAGAGATGAACCACAATAATGCAGTACCAGTTTTTAAGTTCTTAAAAATTAAGTTGATGTTCAACTCTTATAACATGGTGTATGTGTGTGAGAGAGGGAAATGGTTGCATTCCATATTAAGTGAGGCATGAATTTTTGCTTGTTTTGCTTGCTTGTTTGCTTTTTTTTGTTTGTTTGCTTTTTTATGTCATTCATAGTAATATTATTGTCTGGCTAATTTTAAAACACCAGAAAAAGTAAAAGTGTTAGTTGCTCAGTCGTGTCCGACTGTTTGCAACCCCATGGACTGTAGCCAACCAGCCTCCCCTGTCCATGGAATTCTCCAGGCAAGAATACTGGAGTGGGTAGCCATTCCCTTCTCCAGGGGATCTTTCTGACTCAGGGATCAAACCCGGGTCTCCTGCATTGCAGGCAGATTCTTTAAAACAAATACCCAAAAGAACAGATCTCTAAAACCATATGATTATTCATAAGCAGTATTTGCTTCAACTATTTTTATATAATAATACAGTTATACCACCTTTCTTTAGTTACTGAGTCCATCCTTTCACAGTCAAATTTTCTGTATCTTAATGTTTTTAAAATACTCCCTTGTAAACAAGCTTTGGCTTAAAAAAACAAAAATCTAGTCAGGTAATTTTTGTTTCATAATTGAAGCATTTAATCCACTTCATTTAATATAATTATTGATAACTATGTGCAGTTTTTTAACTTTACACTTTGAAATAATTACAGATTCATAAGATGTTGGAAAGATAGTACAGAAAGGATTCTTGTACACTTCATTCAGTTTATACCTTATATAATTAAACTATAAGATCCAAACCAGGAACTTTACATTGGTGCAATGTGTGTACACAATATATAGTTTTATCACCTGTATAGGTTTATGCAACCAGTTGCAAACAAAACAGAACTGTCCCATCACCACAAAGGTTTCCTTCTTGCTACTTCTTTACAGTCACAGCCACCCTAAACCATGGCAAACACTAATCTACTTTCCATCTTTATAAATTTGTCGTTTTGAGAATGTCACACAAGTGGAATCATGTAGTGTGTAACCCTTCTGAGATCTTTTTTCAGCAAGCATAATCCCCTTGATTCATGCAAATTATTACATGTATCAATAGTTTCTTCTTCTTTATTGCCAAGTAGGACTCCATGGTATGAATGTACCAAGTTTGTTTAACCACTTACCTATCACAGGATGTTTTGGTTTTACCCACTTTTTGGCTATCACAAACAAAATTGCTATGCACAATCATATGTAGATTTTTGTGTGGAAATATGCCTTCATTTCTCTGAGACAAATACCCAGCAATGCAATTGATAACAGGTATGGTACATGCATGCTTAATTTTTTAAAAACTACCAAACAATCTCTCAGAGTGGCTGTAACATATTATACTTCCATGTATGATATCTGTTTCTCAACATACTTGCCAGAATTTGATGCTGTCATTATTTTCTTTTATTTTTGCAATTCTAATAGGTATGTAGTCATGTCTCATCTTCGTCTTTATTTGCACATTCCTAATGTCCAGTCATGTTGAACATCTTTTCATATGCTTACTTGCTATTCATATATCCTCTTGGTGAAAACGCCTCTTCATATCTTTTGCCCATTTTCTAATTGGATTGCTTTACATTTGAGTTTTCCAGAATTCTTCTGTTTTCTAGATATGAGTTCTTTGTAAGATATATGGTTTGCAAATATTTCTTCCCAGTCAGTAGCTTGTCTTTTCATCCTCTTCATGTTGTCTTTTGCACAGCAAAAGTTTTTAATTGTGATGAAAGGTAACTGATTTTTGCCTTTTTTCTTTTATGGATCTTTTGGTGTCATGTCTAAGAACTTTCCCAAGGCCCTCTCTCCTAAATATTTTATCCTATGTTAACTTCTACCCTCTATATCATTTTATGTTTACATTTAAATCTGTGATCAATCAGGTTAACTTTTGTATAAGGTTTAGGTTCATTTTTATTGGGGTGGGGGTGGATGTATATACAATTGATTTAACACCATTTGTTTAAAAAAATAGGCTTTAACTATTGAATTGCTTCTGTGTCTTTGTTAAACATCAATTGCCTATATTTGTGTGGGTTCTAGGTTCTCTACTCTGTTTAATTGATCTAAACATCAGCCCTATGCCAATACCAGACAGTATTGATTATTCTAGCTATATAGTAAGTCTTGAAATAGGTGGACTAATTTCTCTCACTTTATTCTTTAGCAAAATTGTTTGTTATTTAACTTTACCTTTCCAAGTAAAATTTGAATCTACTGTATTACTTGCTTCTTACTATTTATCCTACCTGTTCCATGTCTTTGCTTTGTTTTATTTAGTTATTTATTTGCTTCTTTTCTTCTTCTTGGAATATTTTCTATTACTTTACCACCTCTCTCCATTAGCTTGGAAGTTATATGTTTTTTTACTTCTTTTTCAGTGCTTACCCTAGAGACTTATAAAATACATTAATAGGTATTTTTACCCTCTCCTTAGACAATGTGAGACTCTTAAAACACTTTACTTCATTCTCTCAGTTTATATGACATTGTTATAATTTAATTCTTTCTGTATATATTAAATGACATAAAAGTTTATTATTTTTACACAGATAACACTAATTTATTGAATGATATATTTACCATTTTTGTTTCTCTTGGGAGTAATCTCCGAGCTTCCACATGGAGTCATTTTTCTTCTGTCTAAAGAATACTCACTAATATTTCTTTCAGTGTGGATCTGCTGGTGGAAAAGTATTTTTATTTTTGCTTAACTAAAAATGTTTTCATTTCACTTTAATTTTCTAAGCATAGTTTCTACAAGGTTGGTAGTTTATTTATTGGTTGGTAGTTTTGCTTTTTTTTTCAATCAGATATCAAGACTTTGAAGATTCTACTGTATGCTCTCAGCACTACTGTTGATCCTTTGTTTACTTTGCTTTCTTACAACTGACAAGAATCTTGCCCTCACTTGATTTAAATTTCGTTTGCCTTTTCTAATCAATGATTTTATTATTATGTAAAAAGATAATCCTTCTTTGTATTTATGCTGCCCAGGATTTTCAGGGCTATGTGATGTCTCTTCCATCAGTTTTCAAAAGTTCTCAGCTATTCTCTTTTCAAATACTGTTCTTGTCCTGTTTTCTCTCTCCTTTTCCTTTGAGATTTCAATTACATATTTTTCACTTTCCTATTGCTTCTTCTCTTAATATCTTTTCTGTTTATTCAATTCCATTAGTCTCTCCCTGAGTCATTCTGTATAATTTATTGTGACCTATATTCCATCTCACCAATTCCTCCTTTTGTTGCATCTAATCTGCAACTAAACCCATTCATTAAGTTCCTAATTTGAGTTATTGTATTTTGAAACTTAGAACTTCAATATGATTACTTTTTAAAGTTCCTATTTTTTTCCTGCCAGAATCCTCAGTCTTTTCTCTTTTCTCCTTGAACAATAAAAAGCATAGTTATCTTAAATATCTATATCTGATAATACCAATATCTGAAATCCTAAAGATCTATTTCTATTATTTGGTATTT
The DNA here is from genome assembly GCF_019320065.1 of Cervus canadensis. Taxonomy (NCBI): domain Eukaryota; kingdom Metazoa; phylum Chordata; class Mammalia; order Artiodactyla; family Cervidae; genus Cervus; species Cervus canadensis. The sequence goes on along the minus strand of NC_057400.1, from coordinate 30,862,235 downwards.
TCATTCACTCCTATTAAGGTTATCTTGTCTCTGCATATGCACTGATACTTTTTACTATGTACAAGACATTTTATTTATAATATTGTTTGTATAAATAAATTGAGGACTAGGATGGTGTTATCATCTATCAAAAAGTATTTGCGTTCACTTGTCAGTTGCCTGTTATCACCAGAATTCTGGGATCATGCTCAAAGGGATCTTAAAATGAGCTGCAGTTCTTCTGAGAACGTGTTTATATTTAGTTTACCCTTTCTCTTAGGGTGCAGCCCTTTGGCTTCCAAATAAGCAAGATCCATCACGATCTGCCCCTCAACAGAACTTGGACTCTTTGTACTTTTAGCCCTTTAAACCTATCATATGTGCTATTCAGCCTCTTACTTGCCCATGGGAACCATCAAAAATGGCCATAAACACTGGTTTCTATTCTCCACACATTCTTGTTCTTACCTGTTTTTACCCCTATATCCAGTTGGCTCATTGTCTACCTCCCTCTTAGAACTTCTAAGGTGCTGACCTTTCTCTCTGCACCAGTGATGATTCACACTCTCCTCTCTCTTTATGCTGCTTATGGATGTTAAGGGGGAGGGGTCTCAACTTTTCTTGCCTCATATTTCTGTGAGGAGCTTCCTCCTCTTTCTCCCTGGGCCTCTGTCCTGAGTCCTTTCCCACACTTCCCTCTGGGAGGATGAGTGAGTCAGTGTGATGTGAGTTTGGGAGAAGCCCCCTGTGGGCTGTGTTCCCTTACCGGGCTGGCTGGCTGTACAAGAGAGCATTGTACTTTGCTCTCAACCATGTGGGCTGTCCCGATCCCTACAAAAGGAATTCCAGCAGTTTTGAGTGCTAGATTAAATCCATTATGGAGAGTACAGAAAATATTAAATGTCCATTTGGCCACACAGTAAATTATATTCTCTGATGCAACTTTGTTACATAAAAATTATTATTTTGGTCTCTTTTTCTATTTGGCTTCTATCTTTTTTTTCAATAGGTTCCAATCTCAGGAGGGGAAAAAAAGGAGTGTCATTTATTGATTCCTTAAAAGCCTCTTAATGGCTATTCACCAAAAATCTCTCTCTTCTAACTCATTTTGCAGTGAAAGATCTGCATCCTGATTTCCATCAGTGTGTGTCATCACCCCAGGGTCATGCCTGCAGCTTGAAGCATGATACTGAGACATCTAGCCATATGCTTTTTCCCTCCCATTGCAATATTCTGTTCACAGCCTGAGATTAATGACATGTTTAGAGTCACAGCAAACTGAAAACAATGAATGTGAAGGTATTTCCCCAAAGACACAGAGTCTAGCAACATAAAATGGAACGAAAGCAACCTGACACCCTGTGTGTCCTGCCCACAGCTATAATATCAGACTTTACCTTCTCTGAACAAAGTAACCAAGTTATTAACTATAAATGACTGGGTTTTTTTAACAGTATGTACGTTTTTTAAAATAAAATAGTACACAGCCACCAATGAGACCTGATGTCATCAAAGCCAAGGGACGTGTTTCCCCAACCCAGCCTGAACAAAAGGAACAGTAGCGCAGACTTGGTCTTTAAACCTGCAAACTGTATTTATATAGACATAACCATAGGTGCAATTCCATTTATCTTAAAACTTCTCATAAGCTTTAATTTCTACCACCCACCTCCAACTTTTTTTGCAAACTGATGCTTGTTTGCAACTGTTTCTGGGCCACAGCAGCACTCCAACAGAGTGCTTTGGCAACGGCCTCTATTGTGGTCAGCAGCTCTGTCTGCAGCTGGGATTTCTTAAAAGGAGTAGCATTTGCCTTATAGTGCTCTAGCAGCAAACAAGGAAAACTTCCATGGGAATCAGATGGTCACAGAGCTTCACCGCCTCTCTCCCCTTCCTCCATGCAATCAGGGAACTCAAAGCCACTGATACATATTTCAGCAAGTATGCTACTCACAGCATAGCTAATACATAGATACAATCCCAACCACGAGGCCCTGAAACAGATTGTGAGAAACTCCACTGATTAAAGTGACTGCAGGACTAACAACCTAGGTGTTTTGAGTTGGAAGACTTGTTACTGGTTAAAACTATATCTCCCTGAAGTAGAGACATGCTTCAGGGCCATCATCTATGTATATGCATGTTTGGTGGGGAGTAGTTCAGCTACAGAATTTGCCCAAAGATGACAAAGACATAGAATAAATAAACATCTATCATTGTCTTAACTATAGTCAAGGAAACAAAGCAAAACCAAACAAAAGCAACCAAAAATGAAAACATAATTTTTTGGCAAAGCAGTAATTTCTGAATTAGGAGTCAGAAATAAGTAACCAAAGAACTAAAGAGCCTCTTGATGAAAGTGAAAGAGGAGCATTAAAAAGTTGAATGCTTTTCATTCAACATTCAAAAAACTAAGATCATGGCATCTGGTCCCATCACTTCATGGCAAATAGATGGGGCAACAATGGAAACAGTGACAGGCTTTATTGTCTTGGGCTCCAAAATCACTGCAGATGGTGACTGCAGCCACAAAATTAAAAGACACTTGCTCCTTGGAAGAAAAGCTATGACCAACATAGACAGTATATTAAAAAGCAGAGACATTACTTTGCTGACTAAGGTCCACCTAGTCAAAGCTATGGTTTTTCCAGTAGTCATGTAGGGATGTGAGAGCTGGATTATAAGAAAGCTGAGCACTGATGAATTGATGCTTTTGAACTATGATGTTGGAGAAGACTCTAGAGAGTCCCTTGGACTGCAAGGAGATCAAATCAGCCAATCCTAAAGGAAATAAATCATGGATATACATTGGAAGGTCTGATGCTGAAGCTGAAACTCCAACATTTTGGCCACCTGATGCGAAGAACTGACTCATTGGAAAAGACCCTGATGCTAGGAAAGATTGAAGGCAGTGGTAGAAGGGGACAACAGAGGAGGAGATGTTTGAATGGCATCACAGACTCGATGGACATGAGTTTGAGCAAGCTCCGAGAGTTGGTGATGGACAGGGAAGCCTCGTGTGTTGTGGTCCATAGGGTTGCAAAGAGTTGGACACAGCTGAGCGACTGAACTGAACTGAATGTACATAAGAAAACAGAGGTGATGAGACTTACAAGGTAAAAGTCACAATGAGCATTCTAAAATGTGAAATCTTGTCTGGCTAATCCAAGTTGAAAAAAGTCACAATAAGAAATCAACTGAATATCAAAAGAATGCTGTGTGTTAAGAAAATGAGATTATGGGGAAAAAATAGATGACTGACTAAAATTTAACATAACATCTCAAGATGTTTCCATCTTCTAATAACCTTCAAACACTAAAACAACCAAAGATGCTTCACTGAGTCAACATAAGTTTAAATAATTATCACATTGGAATCAGAAAGATGGAAAAGTCTGCGAAAATGGTGAAAACATGGGCCATGGGCTTTTTGTTTCTTCAAAAAAAAAAAAAACTATTCTTTTATTAAGGATATTTTTACGTGAATCTAAAATACTTTTTGCAATGTCAACCTCTCACTGCAAACATCTGTTTTCACTTTGAGGAACTGGGGACATTACCACCACCAGTGTACTCCAATGAAGGTCAAACATTTCTACTTTAGATGAGCCACAGTTTTTAAAACTCACTTTAGGCAAAAGGGCATTTCTCAGAAGAAAAACATGCTGTTAGTTCTGACAAAGGGCTGTTTGTGAGGCTGCCTCCTGTTTGAATTGCCCCATAGTAAGACAGATGCTGGAAAGGGAAGTTCAAGAACCATTCTAATCCAGATCCACTTTTGGTTACTTCCTCTGCTTGCTTCCAACACAGCTGCACAGAATAAAACAAAAAGAGGAAATGGGGACACCCAGATTGAATATTATTGCCTTCAGCAAAAGTCTTTAGAAAACCCCCTCAGGAACTTATGACATCACAGAGATGTGTCATCTTCCGTATGGAACTTTACTCCAAAAGCAGGATTTATGCAATTTCTTAATGAAGACACTTGCTGAAATACAGCTAGCATGAAAGGCATTAACCTCAGAAAAAGGCAGCACTCAGGAAAAGTCCTTTCAAGAGTTAAAATGTTATTAACCAATTTTTCTTTTAAACAACCAAATAAACAATGGCAAGACACAGTAAGTTTACAACTACAATCCCTTAACCTGTTCAAAGACTTCATCCCCATGGATATACTGAAAGGTACATTTAGTTTATTTCCTATTATTGAGAAAGAAATATTATAACCTCATACTGAATACCACTCTGAATATGACCGTGCTGCAGACAATCAGGCCTTGGGGCCTGGAAAAATTTATTAAGTGCACAGTGCTATGGAAACAATTGTAGCCTTGAAACGGTGTCCCGGGGGTGTTACTGCTATGGTTGTAATTAGTCTCAGGGAGGTGATAAGATCTTGAGTTTCAGAAAGGATACTTCTAAGAGATAAGAGAAAAATGGTGCAGAGGATGCTAGGAGTCCACAAGGAAGTTAACTTTCCTGGGTCTCATAAAACGTTCATAAAATGTGGGGAACCCAATTAATGCCATGGTGACCTCTCCTCCAATCTGTAGAAAAATTTGCAGCAATGATTCCAGAACTAAACGTGCACTTCTGTAGGATGAAGGCTTAGGAGGTCATACTTCAGTTGTCTGGTTTGCTTAAGACAGTCATAGGTTATGCAAGCTGTCTTAATATAATTATTTTTAAAATGCCTCCTTACACTTTTTAAAATGCCCCACTTTGGCTGATAAATTATCTAATAGCCATAGTAATAATAACTGTATTATAGGTTTTAATTTTTTCCCTAAAAATCATTAGTAATTATGAACATGTCTGGTTTTTCCTAAATTCACTGATTAGGGAAAAGATTGGAGTTGGGAGTTGGATTGGAAAACTTTTAAAATATCCTTAAAAACAAGTTTCTTTTTTGTAATTTTCAATCTTTTAATATAAATCAAAGATTCATATAGTCTTTTAAGAATAATGTTCAGGTTTCATTTACTTTAAGTTTATAGAATCCCAGTGGGGGCTCTCTCTTTTTTCAAAGAATATTCTTATTGCACTCCTCTGCTGAAAGCTTCCTTGTTTAGGGAATTGAGCAGAATACATACATCATTTTACCATCTGTAGGGTTGATAGCATTTAATTAGGAAAGCCATGAGTACCAAAGGACATTTTCAAAGCGGCACCTCAGGTAAAAGACCCCCTCCCCACCTCTGCTGCAACTAATGGTTCTGCAACTCATTTTATGCTCATTGCATTACAGAATTTCCCCTAGAGAGTATTAAATTCAAATCGGATGAACAGATGCTCACAAATCAAGGTACTCCATGTACATACCTACAGCAATCATGAAGTAGTAGGTAGAAAGGAAACAAAGGAAGAAACACATGAGAAACTTAAAAAGTATTCATTTCTTGTTTCTCTTACCCCTTTTCTCTTCTCATCTCCATGGTCCTCTCATCTCCCCTCTGCCATTACTGCTGCCCATCACCATAGTATTTTTCCTATAACCTCTCAGTTGCCATAGACAGAGAGCTCGGCTCTCTGGCAGATAATCACAATTGAGTTAGTGAGGGACATGTATTCTCATATGCCAAAAGTCAATCTCTTTCTCTCTTCCTCTCCTCACAGTCATGGAACTTGTTCTCAGTAGCCTGAGAAACGGAGCTCATAAATACCAAACATCGCTTTTTCAGGCTATGGTTCAGCTAACAGAGAAATCGGCTTTATCTCTGAACAAAAGTGTTTCCTTTACAACACTGGTCCCCAGTTCCTTGCCCTTTGGACTTTTTCTCTCCAGATCACAGGCTTTAACCCAGGCTTGTTAGCCAAGGTCCATTTAGACTCATCTTCACCCAAATCCTAGGTCCCAACCACTGATTCCCAATCCTGACCCCAATGAAAATGTGCTCACCTGCTTCTGCATCCCACCAAGCATCTAATTTCCTCCCAGGAATAGGAAATAAGCTATCTAGGCTGATGTGCCTGATAAGGACATTTATACCTTATCTACATTTATATTTTGATTAATAAAAAACCTTCCTTTCACAGGAGTTAGTCCTTCTTAAGTGAGAAATACTGCAAATATCTCAAGCAAATACACCTTTGAAAATTCCATCTCTCTGTATATTAGAGTGGGTGTCACTATCTCATGAAAAACAGCCACAGTTCACCAATAAACACTCTAATGAATGCATTTTTTGGCACATTATGTTTCCTTCCATTCTCATTTCCCAGTTGAATTTTAAAAGATTTATTTGTTTTTATAAAACAAAATGATTTGTCTGTCATCTTTGTTATGCATCTTATAGAGAAATTATAAAAACCCATGTTTGTCCTCCATCATTCTTCACATTACATTATTTTACTCGTTAAGCAATACTTTAAAACGTCCTAGATTTACTTTTTCTACTCCGGTTACAGCAGCTAAGCATTTGTCTCAAGAGAGCCATTCCTCAGCTGCCTTATCTGTTTCTGAGAACCTTACTAGTAGATTCGGCTGTGTGGCCACATAAGGTAAGGTCATTCAAGCTCATCTTGTCAAACTTGTCATGACCCTTAGCTCTCACATCACAGAATTTCCTTTCGTGCATTCTTAGCAATTCCACACAACAGGGTATTTTAGCATCTGCTATGCAACATCATAGTCTGTAAATTGAGTGGGTGTTTCAACAGAATTTCCAGCATTGTAAAATTGTGGAGCATAATAATAAACAGACAAAGAAAACAGTGGCTCACCTCACTTATTCTACCCCAAGGTGGAAAATTCATAGCAAAAGGAAATAAAATCCTTTCTACCCATGGTAGGGGGTTGGGGACAGCAGTGTGTGAGACGGGATAAAAGCCACATTTCCTCTAGCCATTCAGAAAATATCTTTGTTTACCACTGCAGTGTTGCCAAGGAAACAGCAACTACTCATGACATCACTTCGAGATGGCTATCACAGATACCATAGCACTGCTGTTTAAATGTTACACTGATTCTTGTCCTTCTCTGTCTTTCCCATTCCCTAATGGAAAGGCAGAAGGATCACCAGTAGCCAAAGACTACAATAAAGGAGGAAAACCAGATTGTTGCCTATATTCAGCTACATGTGTATTTGTATATATATTTCTTTTTAGATCAATAGTGATGAATCAATTGTGCTTTGAGATTAACAGTCAAAGTTCCTCACCTGCCATGCCTTTCTGAAAAATCTCATATAGGAAATAGTGGATTCTGTTGTCGATGCTAAAGAAGAAAAGGAAATATCCTGATCCTTTTCTGGATCACCTCAAACCATCAGTTCATATCTTTGTACAGCTTAGTTTAGTTCAGTCACTCAGTCATGTCAGACTCTTTGTGACCCCATGGACTGCAGCACACCAGACTTCCCTGTTCATCACCAACTCCTGGAGCTTGCTCAAACTCACGTCCATTGAGGAAGTGATGCCATTCAAACATCTCCTCCTCTGTTGTCCCCTTCTACCACTGCCTTCAATCTTTCCTAGCATCAGGGTCTTTTCCAATGAGTCAGTTCTTCGCATCAGGTGGCCAAAATGTTGGAGTTTCAGCTTCAGCATCAGTCCTTCCAATGGATATTCAGGACTGATTTCCTTTAGGATTGACTGATTTGATCTCCTTGCAGTCCAAGGGACTCTCAAGAGTCTTCTCCAACATCATAGTTCAAAAGCATCAATTCGTCAGTGCTCAGCTTTCTTATAGACCAGCTCTCACATCCAAACATGACTACTGGAAAATACATAGCTTTGACTAGATGGACCTTTGTCAGCAAAGTAATGTCTCTGTTTTTTAATATACTGTCTAGGTTGGTCATGGCTTTTCTTCCAAGGAGCAAGTGTCTTTTAATTTTTTGGCTGCAGTCACCAACTGTGGTGATTTTGGAGCCCAAGAAAATAAAGTCTTTCACTGTTTCCACTGTTTCCCCATCTATTTGCTATGAAGAGATGAGACCAGATGCCATAAAGTGATGGGACCAGATGCCATGATCTTAGATTTTTGAAAGTTGAGTTTTAAGCCAGCTGTTTCATTCTCCTCTTTCACCTTCATCAAGAGGCTCTTTAGTTCCTCTTCACTCTCTGCCAAAAGGGGTGGTGTTATCTGTATATCTGAGGTTACTGATATTTCTCCTAGCATGCAATCTTGATTCCAGCTTGTGCTTCTTTCAGCCCAGCATTTCACAAGATGTACTCTTCATATAAATTAAATAAGCAGGGTGACAATATACAGCCTTGATGTAATCCTTTCTTAATTTTGAACCAGTCCGTTGTTCCATGTCCAGTGCAAACTGTTGCCTCTTGACCTGCATACAGGTCTCATGAAGCAGGTGAGATGGTCTGGTATTCCCATCTCTTTAAGAATCCTCCACAGTTTGTTGTGATCCACACAGTCAAAGGCTTTGGCATAATCAATGAAGCAGAAATAGATGTTTTTCTGGAATTCTCTTGGTTTTCCTATGATCCAACCAATGTTTCCAATTTGATCTCTGGTTCCTCTGTCTTTTCTAAAACCAGCTTGAACATCTGGAAGTTGTCAGTTCACTTACTGTTGAAACCTGGCTAGGAGCATTTTGAGCATTACTTTGCTAGCATCTGAAATGAATACAATCGTGCAGTAGTTTTAACATTCCTTGGCACTGCCCTTCTTTGGGATTGGAATGAAAACTGACCTTTTCCAGTCCTGTGGCCACTGCTGAATTTTCCAAATTTGCTGACATATTGAGTGCAGCACTTTCACAGCATCATCTTTTAGGATTTGAAATAGCTCAACTGGAATTCCATCACTTCCACTAGCTTTGTTTGTAGTGATGCTTCCTAATGGCCACTTGACTTCATACTCCAGGATGTCTGGCTCTAGGTGAGGGATCACACTATCACGGTTATCTGAATCATTAAAATCTTTTTTGTATAGTTCTTCTGTGTATTCTTGCCACTTCTTAATATCATCTGCTTCTGTTAGGTCCATACCATTTCTGTCCTTTATTGTACCCATCTTTGCGTGAAATATTCGCTTGGTATTTCTCATTTTCTTGAAGAGATCTCCAGTCTTTCCCATTCTATTGTCTTCCTCTATTTCTTTGAATTGATCACTTAGGAATGTTTTATCTCTCCTTGCTATTCTTTGGAACTCTGCATTTAGATGGGTATATCTTTCCTTTACTTTAAGAATATAAGTCCATTAGCATTGAAATATTTCAATCAAGTGTTCCTCTAGTTTATTTATTGATTGGTGACCATGTGCAAGCATCAGTAAATAAACGTAGGTGCTGTGGATGTGGAAGCCTGGCTGGTACACGGAGATTAGACGGCAGGGGATCATGGACAGAAGCAGGGATACAAGTTTGCAGACTGTTACAATAACAGCTTTTGCAAAAGGTAATTGTGAACTAGGAGAATAAGTAAGGTGGTGTGTTAGTTGAATTTAGATATATTTCTTTTAGAACTCACAGAGTTTCCTTATAGATGGAATGTGGAATGTAAGAAAAAGAAAGAAGTCAAGGGAATTTCCAGACAAATTAGTGGTTAGGACTCCCTGCTTCCACTGCAGGAGGCACAGTTTCCATCCCTGCTCAGGGAACTAAGATCCCACATGCTGTATGGTACAGCCAAAGAAAAAAGAAAGAAATAATTTCATTTAAAAATTACGTTTTAATGAAGAATTTCATTAAAAAAAAAAAAAGATTTTTAAAAAAGATCAAAATGACCTCAGGATCATATTTGTATTTTAGCCCAAAAAACTAGAAGAGTGAAGTTGTCTTGCATATTGCAGGGAAAGACAAGGGAGAATAGACTTGGGATGGGAAAGAAGACAAGTGTGTTTTGTGGGCATGATAATTTTGAGGTGAGTATTCTATTTCAAAGTGGAGGTGTGTAAGTATTCCAAGTGGATAACTTAAGTGGCGTCCCATGGAGGGATCAGAACTGGAAAAGTCATCAGCTTATAAATAGAATCTTATAGCATCAGACTGGGACTCAAAGGTCTAATTTTAGCTGGCATCTCGTGAATCTTTACTGTGTGCCAGCAACTGTTCTGAGTGCCTTGCATGCATTGATTCATTTAACTCTGACAGCAATTCAATCCAATCAGGCAAATAAATACTTTTATTATCATTATTTATAAATAAACTGAGAGCAAAGAGAGACTACGTAATGTGTCCCAAGCTGCATTGCTAGTAATGTCAAAGCAAAATTTGAACCCCAGCAGTCTGAATCCACAGTCCTGCTATTAACCATTATGCTACTAAAGCATGTGATATGATCCTGCTGAAAAGAATCTTACAACTTATAGAAATAAAAGTAGCATACATGAAAAAACACTAAAGATTAATTAGGTACTAACCTATTTTGGCATTGACTATGAGGCAAAGGAGTTGAGAACATGTGTGAACTTCCAAGGCAATGGAACACAGCAGTAATTAGCTGCTTCACTATGATTAAATTACACAATGGCAATCTGAAAGAATTTTGCAGGTTCCATAGATATCCAGTTTATAGTCATAGATTAGCTTAGTCACCGGTATTAACAAGCTTGTAACAGCTAATCATTTAGATATTATGTACACCTTGTCATACTGCCTAACACTTTTGTAAAATTTCACTGTTATTTAAGTCTTTTGTAATCACCCTTCATAAATAGCAGTGAAGAGTGCTACTTACAGGTTCATTGTATTAACCCCTTGTCTTCTAAATAGACACTTATAGGCTACGTTCACTTCATTCTACATAATAAGTGAGAACTTAGGAGCTTCGCAGGAATTCCAATTAACTCAACAGATATTTATGGAGCACCAAATTGAGACTGGTAATGTACTTAGCCCTGTGAGAATATCTTTGACCTAAGATTTTGCAAGTTCTGTACCAAATTGTGCTGATTAATTTCTTTCCTTTGAATATAAAGCAGGGGTCTCTAAATTTCTGATGAGGAAACATTTCTATTTTTCCTGTGCAAAGATGACTAACTTCTAGACATCTGCTGTTTAATACTGCCTTTGTGGACAGTGCTGGGAGTTTGTGTTGTGAGAATAGACTCCCTAGAAACATTTTCTAGCTCAAAGAATTATTTGAACAGAGTAGTGTCTACAGTAGCAATGAATGTTTCTTTTGTGTTCTAGGTCAGTGTTTAACATTGTCCATGGATCAATCCAGCCCATCACTTGTTGTTGCATGGCCTACAAGCTAAAACTGGTTTTTCCATGTCTAAATAGTTGAAAAAATAGAAAGAAGAAGAATATTTCATGATGTGGAAAAATTATATGAAATTCACATTTCAATATCCAAAAATAAAGTTTTATTGGAACATGGTCATCCATTTATTTACACGTTGCCTATGGCTACTTTTGTACTATTCAGCAGTAGAGTTGAGTATTCATTACAGAGATCATATGTCTTGCAGATATTGGTCCTTTACAGAAAAAGTTTGCTAACCCCTGCTCTATATATTTGAAGAAAGAGTCAGAACATAATTTGGAATATAAAACAGTCATTCATTATTGTATTAATACTTCTGTCCTTGAAGATCATAACCCTATGTAGCAAAACCTAGTCAAAAGTACGAGGACTGTCTTTATTAATGAGCTAGAAAACAGAACAACATTGAAACAAACCAACAAATCATCATATAGAAAAATTAATTTGATGCAGTTCTGAGAGATGGCTTCCCCGGTAGCTCAGATAGTAAAGAATTCACCTACAGTGCGGGAGACCTGGGTTCGATCCCTGGGTTAGGAAGATCCCCTGGAGAAGGGAATGGCAACCCACTCCAGTATTCTGGCCTGGAGAATTCCACGGACAGAGAAGCCTGGCAAGCTACAGTCCATGGGGTTGCAAGCAGTCAAACATGACTGAGCGACTTTCACTTCACTGCTGAGAGAGAGCCAAATCAGAATTACCATGGCTGCTTCTTAATGACTCTTTACACGTCTATTAAGAAGGCTCATTTCTAAAAATTTCCAGATGGAAATTCCAGGGCTGAACACATATATTCGTATTAGACATTTTTTTCTGTAGAAGAATGTGGTGAAGAAGGCTTTATGGTCTAAGGACAGAGTCCTTGGACTTAAAAGCAAGATGATTATTTTACAATTACATAAGGCTTTGACTCATCAAAATATTTCAAAATTTAACTATCTCGTCATACACATAACTAACATTGGCAAATTAATTATAATTATCTTTTTGTTTGAAATGAGGAAACTGGCCCAGAGCATCATTGTTGTATAATTTTTTTTAAGCTATTGAAGTTAGAGTCAAACCCCGATCTTCTTCCCACTCAAGATTCCAAGCAACAGTGTGCCTTATCTGGAAACAGAAGTGAGAATCCTTGACCAAGCTAATCTCACTGGAATGTTTCTTATAAGATCAAATTATATATATATATATATATATGAACACACTCTGAAAACTCTGTAACATACTTTATAAAATGAAGGAGAAAAGAAAGAGAAGAAAAGAAAGTAATTTGCTTAGCTCAGGTAACTCGGGTAACTGGGGGTATTCACCCCTCTTCCAGTCTGTGTTCATCCTATTAGCCAAGGTTAATGGAGGTGAAAATAAAAATCATTTGCTATAGGAACCAATACTTTTGGTCATCAAATGTTTTAAGCTTAGTCGGGATGAATTTCACACCAGAAAGACCTTTGCTTCGCAACTGCATTGCTCTCATCTTTCCTCTAGTGAGTAGAAAAACAAAAGCTTTATACCCACTGTAACAAATGCCAACAATTTAAGATTTCTTTTTACAGCACATACATATGCTAATATCATGAATGTTAACACCACAGTGTTCCAGATGCCACTCAATCTATGTATTATTTAATAAATTGCAAGTGTACTGTACTGAATAATATAATTGATAAAATCACCTTATCTTTGGACTTCAGTGAATTGTTTGTGAGATGGTGTTGTTCTTCATTACATGCCTGAATGCACTCATTAACTTCAGAGTGAACAATAAGCCTAAAAAAGCACAAAGATGGTGTACCTGAACCAGCAGGAAGTCTACATTTCAACCACCGCAGAATCTGGCAGGTCTAATCCCTGAGAAGGAGCATGTTCCAAGCATTGTACCTACATTTCACACTCAAGAGGTGATTTAGCTTTTTGGTTTTTAAAAAGTGAGGAGTGAGAGCTGACTATCCTTAATTATAAACATAAACCTAAGATGGGAAGGTTCTTAAATTCACCTGTTTTTCAAGTTATTAACATATTTTACCTGTGTTGTTGAAATGCCTAAGCTCATTTCCAAATTCATTTTCCCTCAAGCTGTGCATACACTTGCCTTAAAATAGCACCACATTCCTGGGAACTTCTGAGGCTCTTTCCTTCTGTCTTTGATGTCTGATAGTATAGGATGTACCCAGCTAGCCTGACAAAGGCTCTGCACAAGGGCTATGCAGCTTCATCCCTGTTGGAAAGAATTTCTGAGCCAGATTTGGCTGATGTAAAGGGTTTATTTTTCTGGGTTACCAAGTTTTAAATAAAATCCATTCACTAATTCATTCACCAAATACATATTAAGCACTGGAATATCCCAGGCTCTGGGGATAAAAAGAGACAAATAGAATAGAATAGACCAAGTCTCTGTTCCCCTGATTCTCATATTAGTGGGAGTAGAAGGGGAAAGACAAACAATAAACATCTAGTATAATAGGTTTCTAGTATATAGGTTTCATTATAATGAAATATAATATATATAGTATAATATGTATGATAAAGTGCTAGGGTGAAAACATGATGTGATAAGAGTTCAGGATAGTAGGTGGAGCTGGAAATACTATGTTACCTAGAGTTCTCCAGTAGACATTAATAATGTTCCCCATTACTGCTGGTTGCCCTCTTTTTCCAGGAACACTAGAAAGTTATACTTGCTCACATTTCAAAAATTGATGATATGACTTACTTTGGCCCATGAAATATGAATAGAAATGATATGTCACTGTCAGGCTGAAGAACTGGGGAGCCAGTGTGCAGTTCTCGGAGGTGTTTCCCCCTGCTGTGTCTGTGCTTTAAGCCTCATGTTGAAATAGTGGCATTACAACTTCTAGTTTTTAGTCTCGTATCTAAGAACTTTGGAAGCCACCAGTCCTTTCCACACAAGAAAACAAGTTGGAAAAAATGAAAAATCAACAACTTTTCTTAGATCTAACAGAAAATTCAGGTCACAGGACAAAAAAAAAAATTCCCCCTAAATTGGAGACACAGACAGGTGGATAGAGAGAATCACAACTTATGGGAATAAAAACCTGCACGTAGAAACATCCACAGGAACCAATATTCAATCATTTTCTCAGTCATGACTTACTCTTTGCAACCCCATGGACTATAGCCTGCCAGTCTTCTCCATCCATGGAATTATCCAGGTGAGAATACTGGAGTAGGTTGAGAAAGCCTAAATAGTAATTGATGGAATTGCTCAATATGGACAAATGAAAAAGTCCAGGTTTAGTCTTAGGAGGATGACCCTACACCTTAGTGAGACATATCTCTAGGAGCCCTACCAGGTTCTCACAGCGAAAATCACAGAAAAATTCCCTGATGCTTCCAGCAGGGGAGGAGAGAAAAGTAACTATTTTGAAATAAACCCAGAGTACTCCCTTTTTATTAGCAAGGCATGCCCTCAAGAGAAGCTATTTTACTAATAGCTTAATTATTAGTAAAAACTATTTTAACTCATAGTTAATCAACTTGAGTTTATCAGAACCTAAATGATCTGGAATAAAGGAAATGCCCAATTCCAGCTCCCTCCAGCCTTTCTGCCTAAACTAATGGTGAAGGGGATTGCAAAGCACTAGTGAAGGTCACAGCCCAAGGGTACAGGCACAGACTCATTAAAACCTGGAAGTCAAAGTATGGAACTATAGTATGCTTTTTCTCCCCGTGCCCCTTACCACAATATCAATAGGGTTCTTGTGTAATAGGTAGATACTATGGAAAGAACTACAGGCCTCAGAACCTATTTAAGAAAAAGTCCCCAGGGAAACCCAAAGACAACAGGAGAGGCAAAAACAAGGGCAACAGAGGAAATTTTAACTTCTGACACCAACAGTTAGAGCAAACAATAAAGACAGTCTAGCAAACAGCTAGAGCAAGCAATAGGCAGTCCAGCTTTTAAACAGATAAACACAAAACTCACAGTAAAACCTATTTACCTCAGTACCTTTTACCTAGTACATCATGTCTGGTTTACAAGAGAAAATCATAAGGTATACTAAAAGACAAATATACATATATAGTTTGAAGAGACAAAGAAAGCATCAGAACAGAAACAGACATGGCAGAGATGCTGGAATATTAGACCAGAGTTTAAAGCAGCTATTATTAATATGTTAAAGGAATTGTGATGCTGGAGAAGACTCTCTTGAGAGTCCTTTGGACAGCAAGCAGATCAAACCAGTCAATCCTAAAGGATATCAATGCTGAATATTCATTGGGAGGACTGACGATGAAGCTGAAGCTCCAATACTCTGGCTACCTGTTGTGAAGAGTCAACTTTTTGGAAAAGACCCTAATGCTGGGAATGATTGAGGTCAAAAGGAGAAGAGGGCAGTAGAGGATGAGATGGGTAGACAGCATCACTGACTCAATGGTTATGAATTTGAGGAGATATCTCAAACTTCAGGAGATAGTGAAGGACAGGAAAGCCTGACATGCTGTAGTTCATGGGGTTGAAAAGATCAGCCATGACTTAGTGACTGAACAACAATAAGGGAAGTACAATGCAAAAAGGTGTACAACATGCAAGAACAGATGCATAATGTAAACAGAAAGATGGAAGGAAATAGATGCTAGAAATTCCATCCTATTTACAAACCCCGCTCATATTCAAGGGCTTATTTTTCCAAATAATCACACAGAGTATACACAGGAGGAGGTAGAATTTTGGGGGCCAGCTCTAAATGCTGCCTACCAGAGGGAGCAATTTGATGATGATTTGAAGTAGAGAAGGGAGAAGGACGCTATCTGACTTATGTTTTCCTTTTTTCTTTTTTTTTCAAACTTTAAACTTTCTATTTTGTATTGGAGTATAGCTGATTAACAATGTTGTGATAATTTCAGGTTAGCAAATGAGATGATAATATGCATGCCTGTGTGTTAAGTCACTTCAGTTGTGACCGACTCTTTGCAACCCTATGGATTGAAGCCCACCAGGCTTCTCTGTCCATGAGATTCTCTAGGCAAGAATACTGAAGCCCCCTCGGGTGGCACAGCTGGAGCGGGCGGAGCCGAGGCGGCGGTGGCTGAGAAGGCAGCGATGGTGGCCGCGACAACGACAGTGGCTCTGGAGGCCGCAGTCCGGTCCTGGCTTTGGCCCCAGCCCCGCCACAGTGACGCTCGCTGAGCGGCTGGTGCTCTTGGCTGCCCTCCTGGCCACGGCCTTGGACTACATCATCAGCACTGACGCGCATTCAGAGGAGTGCTTCCTCCAGCGGGTCACCTCGGGCACTAAGATGGGCCTCATCTTCCAGGTGGCCGAGGGTGGCTTCCTGGACATCGATGTGGAGATTACAGGGCCTGATAATAAAGTAATTTATAAAGGAGACTGGGAGTCCAGTGGGAAAAACACATTTGCTGCTTACATGGATGGAATATACAACTTTTGTTTTAGCAATAGGATATCCACCATGACTCCCAAAGATAGTGATGTTCACCACTGATATCCGGGAAGCCCCCAAATGACAAGACATGGAAACAGAAGCTCACAAGAACAAGCTAGAAGAAATGATTAACGAGCTGGCAGTGGAGATGACAGCTGTGATGCGTGAACAGGAATACATGGAAACTGGAGAGAGAATACACAGAGCAATCAGTGACAACACAAACAGCAGAGTGCTCCTTTGGTCCTTCTTTGAAGTTCTTGTTCTAGTTACTGTGACATTGGGACAGATCTACTACCTGAAGAGAGTCTTTGAAGTCTGGAGGGTTGTTTAAAAGCCTTTTCCCCATAATCCCAAATTCATAATTCACTGTTTACCAAACATCTTGGTCATAATACTGTCACTAGTTTCTGTTTTTATTTTCTGAACTGTATCTTCACAGCTTTTGTTTTTTTGTGATTAATAGATACTATTAATAGATTAATAGACACTTTTTTAAGGAAAGCTATAGTGAAAATTTGACATTTGATTGGCATAAATTCATATTTGAATTCTGCCTCCATTATTCAGGCCCTTCCAAAACTCAAACACTGTAAGCTGAATACAGGTGTTGAGTCCTTGGTTTTCTTTCCTTTTGTTTTCATAATAAAATGCAGTTTGTTCAGGATAGTACTTTACTGATAGTACTTTACTAAAATGACTGCATTCTTGGGATCTCTTATCCTGCAATTCAGGTCACTAGAAAGATTCATTTTGTTGAGAAACAACAGTCTGAATCTTGACATTTTCTATGCAGCTTGATGGCAGAGCTCTGTGACTAGAGTATGTAACCAGGTTGGTACTTTTACACTTTCTCTCTCTTGTTTTTGCTTTAAAGATAAGACTTAAACTAACAACCTTTACCCCCCACCCCCAAAGTTTCACTTTGAACCTTAGAATTCAATCATCTCCACTTAAAATTGTTGCCATAAGCAACTAATAACCATTTTTTGGTTTCTGCCTAACCTTGTAAGAAGTCTATTAAAGCCAGTTCTCTGCATGTTTCAGCAAATGGCAACTCTTTTTCTTTCTATGCTGGCACATCCACTTTCTCTACTCTTGGCATGTAGGAGATAGGCATTCACGTAATTGGAAAAATCTGGATTTCCGATGCCAAAGGGTTAAAGCCTCTTGGATTTCTTTGCAGTGATACACAGCCACTATTTATTTTTGATCAGTGGCATTTTGGTCACTGTTTAATTAGGGTACTGAATATCACTGTCAGTACTAGGCTTTTTGTTTTTGTTTTTCTTGGGTCTTTCTTTTTTGGCACATGTGAATTTTGATTTGTATAAAATGAAATGACTTTCTTTGGTCTCTGATGATGGGTTTAAAATTCAAGGAGCATCTGGTTTTGGTGTGGGGATGATCCAGGATTATGTTGTGACTGATGTATATTGGTTACTTGTACTTTTTTTTTTTTTTATCTTTGCAAGGGGAAAACTACAAGTAATGAGTTTTGTATAATTAACTTAAATTTGTTACAGGTTTTCATGTCCAGGATAAACAATTTTTCAACCTTGGGTCAAAATACTTGCAAGTTTAAGGTGATTGCATTTTACCCTAGGACAACTGTTGCATGTCAATTTGTGTGCGTGTGTGCGTCCAGACACTTCAAAACTGAGTTAAAAGATGTAAATTTAAAATTGGTTCTGTATCTGATCTGCCCCAGGTTCAGTAAATAAACAGTTCTTTTTAAAAACAACAACAACAGAAAAAAGAATATTGGAGTGGTTTGCTATGCCTTCTTCCAGCAGTTCTTTTTGACCTAGGGATCAGATCCACGTATCTTATGTCTCCTGTATTGGCAGGAGTCTTCTTTACCACTCGTGCCACTTGGGAAGCCCACTAAATAATCAATTCAACAATATATGCTCTAATTTTAACATAATGTCAAATAAAGACTGTATTTGTATAATTTTTTAATGCTGAAATTTCACCATTTCAACTGTTTAGCCCAATAACCCCATTGGGCTATGACTATTTCCATCTAAAAGATAAAGGCTGAGGGGCCAAAACTCAAAGATAGTACATCCCCACATGCCCAGCTTATTTTCACAAGCACGTACCCAAATCTCCTTTCTCCTTTACAGTGGGAACCACAGAGACTTTAAACTTTTTAATAGGGAATATAGAGGGAGGATGTTGTCATAGGCTGGTTTCAAAGAAAACAAAAGTGTGATATTACCAAATGAAAACCCCCTTGCATCCTTTTCCCATGAAAATACCATGGAGATAGGAAGATCTGGGAGTTTGGTGCCAAACAGCTTATACCTATCAATAGAGTAAACAACCTGCTCATTTCATCCATAATTGTCCAAATATTTGGCCATTTTTTTTTCTTTACATCTATTAAAATTCCATATATTATGGGAAATTCTTCAAATTATTTAGTTCCATTATGCTTTTGCTGGGCAATTTTTATGTGCCATGCTCTTAGATACTTGTTTAGGTGATGTAGACTATAGCTCAGAGAAGGCAATGGCACCCCACTCCAGTACTCTTGCCTGGAAAATCCCATGGACGGAGGAGCCTGGTAGGCTGCAGTCCATGGGGTCGCTAAGAGTTGGAGACAACTGAGCGACTTCACTTTCACTTTTCACTTTCATGCATTGGAGAAGGAAATGGCAACCCACTCCAGTGTTCTTACCTAGAGAATCCCAGGGACGGGGGAGCCTGGTAGACTGCCGTCTATGGGGTCACACAGAGTTGGACACGACTGAAGCAACGCAGCAGCAGCAGCAGACTATCAGTTCAGTTCAGTTCAGTTGCTCAGTCGTGTCTGACTCTTTGCGACCCCATGAATTGCAGCACGCCAGGCCTCCCTGTCCATCACAAACTCCCAGAGTTTACTCAAACTCATGCCCATCGAGTCGGTGATGCCATCCAGCCATCTCATCCTCTGTCGTCCCCTTCTCCTCCTGCCCCCAATCCCTCCCAGCATCAGGGGCTTTTCCAGTGAGTCAACTCTTCACAGCAGACTATAGCTAGAGCTAAAAACAGCTGGAAACATTTCTGGAATTGAGGAATTCCTTTAATTCTGAACAGCTACAAGAGAAATTATCTGTCTAGGAAGGAGAAAATGGAGTCTAATAAAGCTAAAAAACAAACACAAATATGTCTACCCAGGATGAAAGGAAGATTTCCATTGGGAAAATGCTCTCATAACTGGAAATTAGCCTTCTCTTTTTGACAGTTAACTACTGTACTTCAAAACACTTTCTTTAAGATGACTGGAATAATTATGGCTACTGCATCCTTCTGTAGGGAAATGGCTCATGGAGAGATAAACACCGAGAGTAAGCAGGCTGAAATAGTCCTATCTAATTAAAACCTGTCATCTAATTAAACACATTCTCAGCGATAGGAGGGTCTTAAGCTAGTTTTCTGATAGGGAAATGGTGTTCCAAATCATGAGTCACACAATCAAATGTTCTCACTAAGCACCACCAATTAGCCTATATTTAGGCACAATTTCTCTTTTTATGGAAACAAGGACACCAATTTTTCTATATGCAAGTTAAATAGAACACTATTCCTCTTACATAGGGTGTCCCCGGAAAAAATATATTATTCTCTTTTCTTGTTGAATACATCCTGGTGATCTTTGCAATATGTGAACATCAAATTATAAGTCTAGGCAATAATGATCTATTTTTCCATGCTTTCTCCTTTTTGCCATTGTAAGAATGATTTCATTCTAAGTCAATACCATGCAGCTGAAATTTTTAAACTTCCAAGTCCTGAAAACAACTGTGCTTCAATTTTGGCTTGTCCCACTGCAGCAGTCAAATCAAGTTAAAAATGTATGTACCTATAAGTGGCTTTGATAACAAGATATCATTTGACTATTAAACATCCATAGCACTGTGTTTTTCTAAGCATGGCCTATGTATCCACATATAAGGCACCAAGATTCAAACTCTGTTGAAAACAAACATTTTGAAATCATTTTCAGCCACCGACATTACTCCCATTATAACCTCCATTTCCCCCAAGGTTAATATGTGCTATCCAAAGAGCAAGGCCAGCTGCTGTTCCTCTCATTGCCTCTCTCTTAACTACATGGTATCCTAGGCCCACTCAGTTGTCCAAGCATTTGCTATATTTTCTTTGCTGCAAGTGGCGCTAGCTACAAAACTCTACCAAAAAGTACATAGGGGAACTAAAATGAAATCTTTTTTCCAAATTCCAAAGCAATTATTCCTTCTTTGTGACTAAACAAAAGGCTACGATGTTAGTTACACAGAATTTTCCACTTGAGAAAGTGAAATTGAGCTTTTAACCTCCACTCGCCTGAGGGCCTAGCTTTGTAAGCAGTCTGCTCCCACTGATGCTATGTTGCCTAGAGACAAATCAATCATAATATGTTTGCATGTGTGCAAGAGGGAGATGGTCCTTAATGCTGTGGAATGCCAGCACTCCTGACATTCCAGGAAAATGGTTGTATTCTCTGGTTCCATCAGAATGACATTCATGTAAAAATCTCAAACGTCTCCCCTTGTCAGAAAATGAGCTTATTACACCTCTCGCAGTGTTTCTCTCCTTTAGCAAGTAGAAAATCTCAAAAGAAACCTTTTGGCTATATCCACATCCCAATTTGCCTCATTTATATTTTTGTCCATCAATACAAGGTGATGAAACTGAACTCCGGAACATATTTTGCATAAGGCCACATTTTAGCTTGTGTCTCTGTACTGTCTTTTCTTTTCTTTATCCTACAAGTCAATGTCCCTCCTCTTAGAAAGGAAAATCAAGCAAAGCTTAGCGTAACACCTTTAATAAAAGATAAACTTACCCTACAGGGTGATTATGCAAGGCCATCTCCTATATAAACAAAAATAACAATAAATATGTATCTATATATCTAGATAGATAGATAAATACAGATATCAATATATATCTGATTTTCCCAGAGTTTACCTTAGATCTTTATCTATTATTTGGCTACATAGGCAAGAACTCTTGTTACTCAAATATCTAAATTGTCTACTTTTATTGATAAGAATATTAAGTGACTGGCCTAAAATTCCATAACAGAGTGAAGAATAAAGCAGGATTGGAAAGTAATTTTTACTATAGTTTATGTAATATTTGTCTTGCTGATCAATCTCACTTGTCAGGAGTTAATCAAGTACTTACCATGAGAGCAAATAAATAATTGAATATGGAAAAAGATCACCTTAATTTAGAAAAAATGGTCATAGAAATTTAGCTATTATTTTGGTGATGAACACACACATAGATATGATAGATGGATAAGTAGATAGAGACAAACAGATAAAAGCATAAATTATATGATTGCTATAACATGCTATAATTAGTTCCCTGTCTCTTTAGAAGATAAGATCCATTAGACAGAGAGATGGCCTACTAGCAGCCGAGGAACTTAGCAGAAACTCTCTTTCACCCCAAGATGATTCTCTAAATTAAACTTCCACAATAGACTGCATGGTTTGCTCTGCAATAGTTCACTAAGCAGCACAAGTAATAAAGACAGAACCAGTGGTCAAATCACAAGTGACAATAAGATGCTGTGTCATTTCAAAGCAAATTTGTGGTGTTTTTAACATTTTTCCAGTCACAGTTCTTGGTTTAATCTCTTGAATTCAGACACATGACGTTGACAATTCCACAAACCCTGTTCAGGTAGTAGATCATCTTATTGAACAGCAGATATTTTGTTTTCTGCATTTGATCTTCTAGTTTAATGAAGTGTGACATATTATCTGAGTGATGTCAAGTCTGTGAAATATAAGGTGATATTTTTCTATTTAATGGCAAAGGAAGTGGCATTATGTGATTGTTTACCTGCAACTTTTCCCCCTCCAAACAAGATTACTGGCTTGCTTACTCAAGGGTGGTAATGCTGTTTTAAAGACATCCTGATCGAGATTATATACAAGGAGAACTGACCTTCAGCAAAGCATCAGAGGAGGCTCTGCACAGAAGAGACACAAACAAGCGTTCCACTGGAGAAGTCTGGGAAAATGACACCACTTTTCCCCTTTTTTTTGGTATCCACAGATTTTCCCCTGTAACTATCCTGTACTCTCCTTCTCCTTTGACCAATCCATCACACACAGAGGCTTGGAATGGACTTGCTCCATCTGGCCTTGTCCCTTGTCCTTTAGTATTTCCATTGACTAGCCTGATGGTCCCAGAATGAACATCAAAGTCTTATGAAACAGAGCTAGTTTGCCAGTACATAAATGAGCTGCTACATGCAGGCAACTAAGTGGGCCTAGCTCAACCCCCCAAACATGAGTAAGCACAGGTAAGATCACTAGAGATGCCTGACCTATCCCTCTTGATTCCAAAAAACATGAAGAACCGATGGTTATTGTTGTATGTCACTGTGGTTATTTATTGCACAGCACTGATTGTGGCAAGAGTTGAATGATCCACCTGTGTATCTCTCAGTACCTCCATAACCTTTAACAATTCATATCCTGGGCCCCACTCTGAGAGATCTTGTAGTCAAACAAGAAAAAGGAATGTTATTCAGCAGTGGCCATGCTTCCAACATTGTGGGAAGATACACAGGAAAAACAATGCATGGTCCATGTTTTCAAGGAGTTTATAATGTCACTGAGAAATAAAATTCACATACTCACAACAAGAGATAGTTATTACCAGTGTATCTTATTACTAGTGTACTAGGGACTTATATCAGTTTCGTTGTACACCTTTATCAAAATGTGCAGGATTTGGTGCACAGTTTATTGTGATCCACACAGTCAAAGGCTTTGGCATAGTCAATAAAGCAGAAATAGATGTTTTACTGGAACTCTCTTGCTTTTTCGATGATCCAGCAAATGTTGGCAATTTGATCTCTGGTTCCTCTGCTTTTTCTAAATCCAGATTGAACATCTGGAAGTTCACGGTTCATGTATTGGTGAAGCCTAGCTTGGAGAATTTTGAGCATTACTTTACTAGCGTGTGAGATGAGTGCAACTGTGCAGTAGTTTGAGCATTCTTTGGCATTGCCTTTCTTTGGGACTGGAATGAAAATGGACCTTTTCCAGTCCTGTGGCCACTGCTGAGTTTTCCAAATTTGCTGGCATATTGAGAGCAGCACTTTCACAGCATCGTCTTTTAGGATTTGAAATAGCTCAACTGGAATTCCATCACCTCCACTAGCTTTGTTCATAGTGATACTTCCTAAGGCCCACTTGACTTCACATTCTAGGACGCCTGGCTCTAGGTGAGTGATCACACCATCATGATTATCTGGGTCATGAAGATCTTTTCTGTACAGTTCTTCTGTGTATTCTTGCCACCTCTTCTTAATATCTTCTGCTTCTGTTAGGTCCATACCATTTCTGTCCTTTATTGAGCTCATCTTTGCATAAAATGTCCCCTTGGTATCTCTAATTTTCTTGAAGATATCTCTAGTCTTTCCCATTCTGTTGTTATCCTCTATTTCTTTGCATTGATCACTGAGGAAGGCTTTCTTATCTCTCCTTGCTATTCTTTGGAACTCTGTATTCAAATGGGTATATCTTTCCTTTTCTCCTTTGCTTTTTGCTTCTCTTCTTTCCACAGCTATTTGTAAGGCCTCCTCAGACAGCCATTTTGCTTTCTTGCATTTCTTTTTCTTGGGGATGGTCTTGATCCCTGCCTCCTGTACAATGTCACGAAACTCCACCCATAGTTCATCAGGGACTCTGTCTATCAGATCTAGTCCCTTCAATCTATTTCTCACTTCCACTGTATAATCATAAGGGATTTGACTTAGGCCATACCTGACTGGTCTAGTGATTTTCCCCACTTTCTTCAATTTAATTCTGAATTTGGCAATAAGAAGTTCATGATCTGAGCCACAGTCAGCTGCTGGTCTCGTTTTTGCTGACTGTATAGAGTTTTCCCATCTTTGGCTGCAAAGAATATAATCAATCTGATTTCTGTGTTGACCATCTGGTGATGTCCATGTGTAGAGTATTCTCTTGTGTTGTTGGAGGATGGTGTTTGCTATGACCAGTGCGTTCTCTTGGCAAAACTCTATTAGCCTTTGCTCTGTTTCATTCTGTACTCCAAGGCCAAATTTGCCTATTACTCCATGTATTTCTTGACTTCCTACTTTTGCATTCCAGTCCCCTATCATGAAAAGGACATATTTTTTGGATATTAGTTCTAAATGATCTTGTAGGTCTTCACAGAACCATTCAACTTCAGCTTCTTTAGCATTACTGGTCGGGGCATAGACTTGGATTACCATGATATTGAATGGTTTGCCTTGGAAATGAACAGAGATCATTCTGTCATTTTTGAGATTGCATCCAAGTACTGCATTTCGGACTCTTTTGTTGACCATGATGGCTACTCTATTTCTTCTTAGGGATTCCTGCCCACAGTAGTAGATATAATGGTCATCTGAGTTAAATTCACCCATTCTAGTCCATCTTAGTTTGCTGCTTCCTAGAATGTCTACATTCACTCTTGCCATCTCCTGTTTGACCACTTCCAATTTGCCTTGATTCATGGACCTAACATTCCAGGTTCCTGTGCAATACTGCTCTTTACAGCGTTGGACCTTGCTTCTATCACCAGTCACACCCACAACTGGTTGTTGTTTTTGCTTTGGCTCTGTCTCTTCATTCTTTCTGGAGTTATTTCTCCACTGATCTCCAGTAGCATATGTGCACCTACCAACCTGGGGAGTTCATCTTTCAGTGTCCTATCTTTTTGCCTTTTGATACTGTTCATGGGGTTCTCAAGGCAAGAATACTGAAGTGGTTTGCCATTCCCTTCTCCAGTGGACCACATTCTGTCAGACCTCTCCACCATGACCTGTCTGTCTTGGGTGGCCCCATACGACATGGCTTAGTTAGACAAGCTGTGGTCCGTGTGACCAGATTGGCTAGTTGTGATTGTGGTTTCAGTCTGTCTGCCCTCTGATGCCCTCTCTCAGCACCTACCATCTTACTTGAGTTTCTCTTACCTTGGACATGGGGTATCTCTTCATAGTTGCTCCAGCAAAGCACAGCCGCTGCTCCTTACCTTGGACGTGGGGTAGCTCCTGCGCCATCTAGTCAAGGCTATGGTTTTTCCAGTGGTCATGTATGGATGTGAGAGGTGGACTATAAAGAAAGCTGAGCACTGAAGAATTGATGCTTTTGAACTGTGGTGTTGGAGAAGACTCTTGAGAGTCCCTTGGACTGCAAGGAGATCCAACCAGTCCATCCTAAAGGAGATCAGTCCTGGGTGTTCATTGGAAGGACTGATGCTGAAGCTGAAACTCCAATAATTGGGCCACCTGAAGCAAAGAGCTGACTCATTTGAAAAGACCCTGATGTTGGGAAAGATTGAAGGCAGGAGGAGAATGGGACGACAGAGGATGAGATGGTTGGATGGCATCACTGACTCAATGTACATGAGTTTGGGTAAACTCCAGGAGTTGGTGATGGACAGGGAGGCCTGGCATGCTGCGGTTCATGGGGTCGCAAAGAGTCGGAGATGACTGACCGACTGAACTGAACTGAACTGACTAGATGAACCTTTGTTGGCAAAGTAATGTCTCTGCTTTTTAATATGCTGTCTAGGTTGGTCATAATTTTTCTTCCAAAGAGTAAGCGTTTTTTAATTCCATGGCTGCAGTTACCATCTGCAGTGATTTTGGAGCCCAAAAAGTCTGCTACTGTTTCCACTGTTTCCTCATCTATTTGCCATAAAATAATGGGACCAGAGGCCATAATCTTAGTTTTCTGAATGTTGAGCTTTAAGCCAACTTTTTCACTCTCCTCTTTCACTTTCATCAAGACGCTCTTTAGTTCTTCTTCACTTTCTGCCATAAGGGTGGTGTCATCTGCATACCTACTGCTGCTGCAGCTGTCACTTCAGTCGTGTCCGACTCTATGCGACCCCATAGATGGCAGCCCACCAGGCTCCCCTGTCCCTGGCATTCTCCAGGCAAGAACACTGGAGTGGGTTGCCATTTCCTTCTCCAATGCATGAAAGTGAAAAGTGAAAGCGAAGTCACCCAGTCCATAGCAACACCATGGACTGCCAGGGAGCCGACCAGGCTCCTCCATCCACGGGATTTTCCAGGCAAAAGTACTGAAGTGGGGTGCCACTGCCTTCTCCTCTGCATACCTGAGATTATTGATATTTCTCCCAGCAATCTTGATTCCAGTCTGTGCTTCATTCAGCCCGGCATTTCACATGAGGTATTCTGCATATAAGTTAAATAAGCAGGGTGACAATATACAGCTTTGACATACTTCTTTTCCTATTTGCAACCAGTCTGTTGTTCCATGTTCAGTTCTAACTGTTGCTTCCTGTCCTGCATACACGTTTCTCAAGAGGCAGGTCAGGTGGTCTGGTATTCCCATCTCTTTCAGAAAGAGGGGTGCAAATCCAAGCAGAGAGAATGTTATGCACTCTAGAATGGAAATAGAAATTAATATACCATGGAAAGAACAGGGACTGATTGAGTGACCAAGAACTTCTTTAGTATTTACCATGTGCCAAGTGCTAGTCTGAGTTCTTTATAAATATGAACAGTTACAGCAACATTATGAGACAGATACTATCATCATTCTCTTTGCATAGTACAATCTGACCACAATCGAAGAATTTCAATACTCTCTAGTAAAGGACCTTGCATGGCATTAGTATTGAATAGAAAAAGTCTAAATGTCAAGAAAAACTTTTCTTTGCAAAGAAATCTATAGTTACCAAAGTTGCTGTCCACTACCTTTAAATTAGACATTAATTTTTTTTTTCTTGAGTGTCTATGGGTTGCAAAAAGGAAGATGGAATAAAGATAAGAGGGAAAGAGAATAAAACCACTTTATTCTATCAACTGTGGTTGGAATTTTGCTTTAATATAATATTAGTAAACTAGCTTGATTTTAATAAAATACATCTGTCTTCTGGGAGAATGTATTCAAGCTTTATTCAATTTTTAAAGGCATGAGGGCATAGTCTTCTCTTAGTAAGTGAGAACAATCTGGGGACTCTATTTAGAACCAAATTCCTAAGCCAGTTATAATAGTTATCTAAAGAGAAAACTGTTGCATGTGTTCCAAAGCTTTGCATTGAATTTCATGACATTCACCCACAGTTCAGTGTCAATCAACAGAATTTTACCAAAACTCTACATATTACAAATACTCTGTAGGATCTAATTTTTCTTTCTAATGTAGTAGGAAGTATTTTTCCTCTATAAATAAACTTTCAAAACCATTCTAACTCTCTACTTTCCATTCTGAAAATCTCCATACATGAATAGATACTTAATGCTCTGCTACACCATATTAAAGTTTGCATATTTTAAGACTGCAAATTCAGATAGGTTTTATATATTTGTCTATTTTTCCACAGTATGTTCTAATTCCAGTCTCTTTGGGGATGTAGGTTTGAACCCCACTGATGCCAAAGTCAGCTTTGCCTACTCTTTGACTAAGTAACTAAGGTTACTTTGAATAAGTAACCTATTCCCAAAAAGGATTTGAGACAGTTTATAATAAAGGCACAGGACCATTAGAAAAAAAAGACAATAAAATGTATCTAAATAAACAGGTAAATATGGTAGTTAAGGAATAAAGAGATAGAAGGTTTGAAAATTATAAATGAAATGTTTTCTTTGTGCAATGAAAAATTTTCCCCCAGCCATTTCCTTTCTGAATCTGTATAGTTAGTGACTATCTCTTATAAAGTATTTAAATACAAATTTCATCACAATGTTAAATGAGAGTATATTGGTGGAGCTAGGGGCTTTGGGCAGTCAGAGAAACAGATTTCTTCTTGATAGTACTGGTGTTTTAGGCTTGCCTGGGCCAAAGTCTATCACACATGCTTCCATCATGTACACTGGACAAATACAAGTCACAAATTCAACCCCCTCCCTGAGGAACACTCAGGTTTATAAGCAAATTCCATTTCTTTCTCTTCTTCACAAGAAGGTTTATAATATATAATAATTAACAAGATTATTATAAAGATAACCTTGAATCCTTTCTAATTAATTTTAAGAATTAAATAATTCACATTTTTAGATATTTTATTTTAGTAAAATAATTAGTTGCAGCAGAGCTAACAACTAATCAAAGATTTATAATGTAACATATGGAATATTTCTGGCTTAAGCTAATTGCATGAACCATATAATTGTCAGAGTTGTCACCTCACTTTGAACACACAGACATAATATGCATGCTTTTTAACCATTATTCTAAAAAATAGACTAGAATGAACAATATATTATACACCAATTATCATGGTCACATGTACTCTAAACAGTAACATCATCTGGCAATTAGAATAAAAATATGGTTGTCATGCTCTACAAGCTATCAAATGTTGTCTATCATTTGAGACCTGAAGCAAGTTAGTTATATTAACTATATAACTAAAAAGTTCCATATTTATTAGTAAGAATATCCACACTGAATGGGTGCAAAGTCATTAACTGTATCTTCTTAAAAGCTATGAAGTGAATTTTTAAAAAGTAAGCTGATACACCTTTGCAGGACTCATGATTATGAGTCTTCGGTAAATTCTAAGTTCTACAAGGCCACAAAAGGAGTTTAGCTAATATTGCAACTGAGCACCTTAAGCATCAGAACCAATACAGTCACTGACATAAGTTAAATCTTTTGTAAGTAAATTAGCATTATCATAAGGCCCAACATTAAACAAAGTGGCACCTGTCTTAAAAATGTTATCAAAGTAAATCAGAAACAGAGATGGTTCATGGATCAATACTAGCATATTTGCTCAAATCCTCAAAATATCTAGATTGCATGACCTGCTAAGAGTTACCCCGAAGTTTTCCTTTTCTAACAGAAAGCATGACATTAAAAACATGGTTCCCATTATTTTGTATTCATTATAGTGAAAAGTTCCAGTTCCATGAAAGTAGAAATATGTTTATTTCACTCAGTTTTCTCATAAATACCTGCATCTGATCCTTACAAGATGCTCAATAAATATCTGTTGAATTGATGATTAAATAAATGAATAAATTCCATCCTTATTCTAATTTGAATGTCTCAGGTGTCTAATGATTATGATAAATTGCTGATTTTGATCATTTTAAATTAGAATACAAGAATTAAAGTCAAGTCCAATCTAATCAGAGATCATGAAAAACATTGAATACAAAATGCCTATCTCACTTCTGGCATGATATTTTTTTTTACTTTTTTATAGTTAATATGTTTATTTCTAGTCTTTGCACATATACTTTGCATGTACACATATGGGATCTTGCAATCCAAACTGTTTAGCAACTTGATTTCTCATTTAACACTATTATGTGTGTCTCCACTCCCTAGGTCCTTTTTAAATTTTTTTTATTGAAGTATAGTTGATTTACAATGTTGTGTGGAATGGTTTTTCCCACCATCCAGTATACAATAGTGGGGACAGTTAGATCTTCCAATTGTGGAGGAGGGTGTGTTCCATTTGCTGGATCTTGGGGTATATATCTTTTCAGTCTCCCTCTCAAGAGTTTATTCCTTGTACCATGAAGAGCTTACAAATGCCAGTATTACAAAAACAAGTTTAATAATTTCCATGGGAGGACATCTCTTTTGGCGATTTACAATAGAGACTTAATAATCCATGGGACTTGGCTAACCAAACTTTCCTGGAAACAGTCATCAGATATAATAGAAAACTGACTTATTCTTGCCAGTCCCATTCTTTTCCAGGAGTAAACTCAAAAGTAACTTTTAAGTAAAGGTTCCCTAGTGGTATCCACTAACAATCTAATTCTCTTTCATAAAAAGTGGAGAAATATCAGTCCCATAAACTTTTAAGAAGTTGAATATAGAACCAGAATCATAAAAACGTAACAGTTCTTAAAACATGCCCAAATCCTAAACTTCTGTATTTTTTCCTTCCATCCTAATAGTCACCTGATTTCTATTCAAATATCTGATCTGGTAGAGAACTATAGTCAGACAAATCACTTTAGTTTTTTTTTTTTTTTCTTTCTTACTAATTATTCTAATTAATGGAGAAGGAAATGGCAACCCACTCCAGTATTCTTGCCTAGAGAATCCTGCGGACAGAGGAGCCTGGTGGGCTGCTGTCCACAGGGTCGCATAGTCGGACGTGACTGAAGCGACTTAGCATGCAGGCATGTGTTGGAGGAGGAAATGGCAACCCAGTCCAGTATTCCTGCCTGGAGAATCCCAGGCACGGGAGAGCCTGGTGGGCTGCCATCTATGGGGTCGCACAGAGTCGGACATGACTGAAGCGACTTCGCAACAGCAGCAGCGTTCTAATTAAAGCACCTATGTGACAGCAGCAAAATAGGCCTACAAACAATGCTGTTACATGGACAGGACTTCAAAGCACTAAAATGTGTTTAATCCAAGGATTTGAATGCGGTCCCCCTTCCATCTGCTGCAAAAAGTGAGCCCTCTGGTTGGAAGTGACTCTCATAGAATAAATATCATCTGAGGCTCTGCCAGTAGTGCAAACAATTACCAGTTCTATCACGTGCTCTTCCTTCTTTCTCTCCAACCATGAAAGAAACTAAGATAGAAAGCAGGAAACATCCAACTGGGCTCCCTGTGAGGACACCTCTCCTTCTACAATCAGACTAACAGAAACAGGCTTTGGCTACTGCGACATCAAACATGAAGAGACTGCTGTTGTGCAGAAAATAAATAAGCAGACATCAAAGATTTGTAGAAAATTTGATTAAGAAACTTTCTCAGTCTTGCCACACAGCAGACACTGAACTACTGAAATGTGTTGTGGCTAGAATTAAATACACAGACTTATTTTGCCTCTGAAATCTGTTACATTGATATATACCCATCAATTTGGACACTATAATGAAAAATTAACAAAACAATGACCCTTGCAGGAACCTAGTCTTTGAATCAGAAACCTCATTCATATAAGAATTTCAAAGTATTTTTGTATTCAAGATACACATTTCGTATTCGAGTGAAATTTTAAATTCCTTAAAGAACTGAGAAGCAAATAAATGCCTAATCAAAAATAATTTTGGTCTGGTGAAATATCAAGGCAAATCGCTTCCTTGCCCAAGGACATCATACTATATAACTACTACATAACAAGAGTGTGAGGGGGGAAAAACAATAACTGTGCCTCATTCTTTCAACCACTCATTTAAGTCAAGATAATATCAGTGGGTGACTGAACTTCAAAAATGCAGAAAAATACTCAACAATATTAGACTTGTACAGGTAAGTTTCCAATAAAAGTCACTTGGATAAAAATATATTAAATACTTAAAACTGTAAAATCATTCCATGGAAAAGAAAAATCCATTCAGAAAATGAGGAACTTGAATAATTTATGTAATTTGGCCAAACGTTACATTATTGCTCCAATTTCCACCTTGCTGGGGCTAATCTCTCCTGCCAGATTCTTTCGTCTCCCTCCATAGCTGTCATCACCACTCTCAAGTCTCTTGATCTTATCTAACAGAGCAAGTAGAAAATATAATATACTATGTTCCTGGAAGCCTACAAGACCTTGAAGAATGGTATATTTCAGAGAAGAGATTATTGAAAAAGGGGTCTTCATCCTAATTCTAATCTTGATTATCTAATTGTTACTAAAACGACATTCATGATTTTCCCCCTACATTCTTTATTTACCTGTTACAAGTCACCAGCCATCTGGTATACAAGTCTAATATCAACCAGAAAACAGAGGCAATTAAGATAAGTGATCATAGCCCCCAGTTCTAATTAACCTGCCAATGTCACAAAGTCCAAATGCCAAATTTTCCCTTGGAAAACTCCACAGAAATTTCAAAAGACTGAGTAGCTCAAGAGTCCTCTCTCTAGCCAATGTCTGTTTTTTGTTTTTTATTTTTTCTGATCAGCCAACCTTTTAATGACACAAGGGTGGTCACCAATAAATCTCAGATTGTAGTTATTCACCAGCACTTCACAAGCCCTTGTTACTCCTTTCATACCATCAGATTCTTTGAAGTTTTGTGAGGGTCCATTTTTAATATAGATGAAAGATTTCACTCTGTAGGTTTCTGAAATACACTGAGGAGAAGGACAGGTTCATTTGCTCCTAGAGCCATGCCTCACTCACTTCTTTGTTTTGCGGGTGGTATTTAAATTACAGAGCAAGAGCTTTAAAGCAGGAGCAGGAAAGAAATCTCACCTGCTTCTATAGCTGTAATTCAGAATCTGACTCATTTGAGTACCTGCAGTACAGAGAAGTAGATCCTAGTATCAATCAGAGCCAACAACAACAAAATCAATCACACTAAGAGGACTCAAAATATGAACCCAAAGAACTAGGCTCTGAGCAAAAAGGATGTCCCATAAAGCAGAGACGGTGACCTTCAGCCAACATCAATAGCACATCAATAAACAAGGGAGGTCCTAAGGGATATTGTTAAGATTAGCTGAGTGCTAAAATAGAATTTTTTCTTTCAGTGTGGGCAGTTTTCTAACTTCTCTGGACCTTGACTCTGAATCTGCAACAGTTTCCCACTGGCTAATTCAGCCTTTGGGTCTCAGCTTACACATAACTTATTTAATGAAATCTTCCCCCTCCCTCCAAATTTGATTAGATCTTGTGTTACATACTATTCTTGACTTCTTCATAATGTTCATTACAATCGAAATTATTTATAAAATTATCTGCTTAATTACTAGCTCTTCTGTTGGATTTAACATTCCAGAAAGTAGGACAAGGTCTATTTTGTTCCCTGACATACAGATGTTCAATATTTATTTATTTAATAATCAGCATTTGGAGACAGTATCAAGATTTACATACATTAAAAACCTAGAATATTAGGCCTAGATCAGACTTTAAGTTGCAGCTGGTCCAACCTCTATCGCAACGTGGGAATCCTCTCTCAAAGTGCATACTGATGATCAATATGGTTGTTCTTTAAACAATTCCATGAAGGTCAGTAAGTAATATGTAAGACATGGTGTTCTACCACTTACTACTTACTAGAAATCACTCCTCAAGGGCTTCCTAAATTTTCCATTTGTCATTTCCAGTCTCAGAAGTAATTCAGAATAAAATCCATTCCTTTCTTTACACAGAGTGCTTTAAATGTGGCAAAATAGCAAAAATGTGTTCCACTCAGTCTTCCTTCTTCCAGGCATAACCTTGGTTCTTCTAAATATTCCTCATACTATCTGATTTTGATTCTCTTCATAGTTCTTTTTCCTTTATACAGCTTGTGCCCCAATTTGACCAGATCCCACAACACTCCAAATGTGGTATGACCTGGGCAAAGAACAATGAAATCTTTGTCTTCCTTGATCTGAACCCTATAATTTTATTAGTGCAGCTTAATTTTTGCTTTGCTAGTGGTATTCTACTAACCATATTTTTAAGAAGTGAATTTTACTCAGCTCTTTACCAACTGAGCTATCAGGGAAGCCCTCTACTCAGCTCAGCACTGGTTTAATAAAACTGTGATATCTCTTAGTAAGTTTAAGAGTTACTTTTCTTTGCATATGTGTCAGTATTGTATTAAATTCCCATTGCCTTGGGGAAGATTTATTATATAAAAGTATGTGGAAGTGTCTTAAGGCCTATGCCATAATAAGCATACGTATATATATACTTTTTTTCCTTTCTTTGCCTCGAGACTCCACCACACAAAACCAGGTCTTTTTGTGACACTTGATAATCACTCCAAATTGTTGAATCGTAAAGAACTGCCATGGTCTGCAAAAGGCGGCAACTGTTTTCATTTCAGTGCTGACACATTTTCCAGGCTTTTGAAAACCAAGTTGGAAAAAGATGCACTGCCTCAAGCCTCTCTGAGTAATCAGTGTCTATGTCCTATAACTAGAGGAAGCCTGGTGGTATCTCTGCCTTTCCACTCAACAAGAATCCTTCACACAAACCTACTGCTGCTCCCCATTAAGGCCACAGGGCTGTGAGCACAAAGAAACTGCCATATTCATGGTTCACTTCCTGTTTCTTATCCACTTTCAAATTACACTGTGTTAATTGCTCCAGAAAAATATTGGGCTAAGCAAAAAGTTTCTTCAAAGTTTTTCCATAAGATGTTATGCAAAAACCTGAATGACATTTTTGGCCAACCCAATATATTACCTTTCCTCTAACTTATTAAATGTCCATGTCTGTATACTTGCAACTACTCTGATGCATTTTTTTTTAAACTGGATTCATATGGCTTTGCATTATTATTTATTTTACAGTGTTCTAGGATAGAAATTATTTTCTATCAGGATTTTTGCACAGTGCTTTACTGTTTTCTAAGTTTCAATGTTTCTGTTGAAAAAATGCTAATACTTGAACTATATGATATTGTTAGGTAGTTAGAATAGGAAAAAGGAGTCCAGAATGGCAGTGGCTAAAAGACAAAGAAGGGAAAAGCCCACAAAAAATAGAACAAAGGAAGGTCTGAGTACCGGAGTGAGGACCTCAGGTAAAATAACAACCCTCCTGGCTAGCCAATTTACAG
This sequence comes from Cervus canadensis, assembly GCF_019320065.1. Taxonomy (NCBI): domain Eukaryota; kingdom Metazoa; phylum Chordata; class Mammalia; order Artiodactyla; family Cervidae; genus Cervus; species Cervus canadensis. The sequence goes on along the minus strand of NC_057400.1, from coordinate 30,827,222 downwards.
AGGGCAGGCTCAGGGGAGGAGAAAAAAACATAAAAAGAGGAGCCAATATTGAGCGGGGGGCTTCTCTTCTCGTCTTTTGGGTCGGCACGTCCTCACGCCTGGAGGATGTATTTTCCTTTGCTTGCCAATAAAACTGAACCATAACACTGGTCCGTCTGTCACTTCAAATTTTTGCGGTGGTGACAGAACCAAGGAAATTATAAACTCCCCAATCATTCATGTTCAAGTAATGCTCCCTTGTGAATGTGCCCTGTTCTTGTTTCAAATGCAATACCTTATCTTACCAAGAACTTTACCTGTAGCTCTTTTGTATTTTAAGTTGTATTCTCTTTCTTTTATCAGATTTGTTTTCTCTGAGTCTCCATTTTCTACTTGTTCCTTTTGGTCTTTGCCTTCTACATTGGAGATTTTCAACGTTTGGCTTCCCATGGCCAGCAATTTATATTTAAGAGTAATAGCCTAAAACTCTGTTTGGGGAAAAAAAAAAAAAAAAAGCTGTGGGTTGATGGCTTTTACCATGAGTGGTAAAGTGGAGACCATGCTATTTCACTTGAGAAGACCTAAAGAGAGTTTTGTAAATCTCTTGTTTTGAACCAGTCTTTTGAGCCCAGAAAAGGAACTCCCTGCATTACTTCTATTGATAAATTGTGCTGCCATCAGCATTCTGAGAGCCACAAAGGAAAAAAGAGCTGGAAGACTCCCAGTACAGAACACAGACTTTCACTCAATCTTGTTCCCAAGATCGGGCCACACTCTGTGCTTAGGTTTGCTTGCTCTCCCTGAGTTAAGAGTCTCCCTACATAAAGTCTGCCAAAAACAAAAACTTCATTTCCTCTGCTGAATGGGACTTGGGATTTAGCCTGGTCCTTAAATAGAACTTTCCACCAATCTTCATGATTTTGACCTCATCTCCTAAACCCAATGTAGACGTATCTGGTACCCCAAACCCCTAACACTGGGATTATGTAGGTAAACTGGTTGTCCTGGTTTTGCATCTCCTCAATAAATTCCTCCTTTTCACATCTAGTTAATAATATACTTACCCAGCTTTCAATTTTCCAAATGAACACTTTTTCCTTATAAATGTTTTATACAGAGTTGGACATATTTTACTAAAAAATTAGCTGTTTATCTAAAATTCAAATTTAAACTGGCTATCTTATATTTTATCTAGTAACCAAGCATGGTGGAAAGAAGAGTAAAGAAGTGTTGCTGCTGCTGCTGCTGCTAAGTCGCTTCAGTCGTGTCCGACTCTGTGCGACCCCATAGACGGCAGCCCACCAGGCTCCCCCGTCCCTGGGGTTCTCCAGGCAAGAACACTGGAGAGGGCTGCCATTTCCTTCTCCAGTGCATGAAAGTGAAAAGTGAAAGGGAAATCACTCAGTCGTGTCCGACTCTCTGTGACCCCATGGACTGCAGCCTACCAGGCTCCTCCCTCCATGGGATCCTCCAGGCAAGAGTACTGGAGTGGGTTGCCAGTGCCTTCTCCGAAAGAAGTGTTAGGAGTCCTGAATTTCCCACTTCACACTATGGAGAATCAAGAGATGGAATCTGAATTTGATAGAAAGAAAATTTTTAATATAATATTTAGATTTTCAAAAGTAGCTAACAAAGCTATTAATACAGAACTATGTTAGCTGGAGAGGGAATAGGTTGTGAGAAGTAGTGTGAATAAAATCTTCAGCTAGTATAGCAGAAAAATGCTAATCTCTAAAGTTGGGAAATAAGAAAGGAAGTCAAACATTAAGGCAACCACCGAAAGACCTAAAAGCAGGAATGACTGAATATGGTTGTCCCTAGGCTCAGGGAAGGTGGCTGCAATGACACATGGAGAAGATTATGGGTTTTCAATATCAGTCTTGTAGTACCTTTTGCTTTCTAATGCATATTTTACTTAAATTCAATTTGTTTTAAGAAATACCTAAAGTGAATATGTATACTTCTAATATAGATGCCTGTAATAAATATCTACAGCATTGACTTATGAACACTTTTATATACATCTTAAATTGTGAAAAGTCAGAGTCAGAATAGCTTAAGTTTCAAAGAAAGAAGTCTATTGGAGAATATAAATTTTCTCTTTTCCTAGTGAGAAGAAACCTTTTCTTTCCCTAGGGAAAATGTTGACTATGAAAGCAAAACGCCCAGCAGGTGATAATAATCTTGCTTTCATGAAAGAGCAGTCAAGGAAAACACATTCATTTGTCTACTTCCAAAGTTTGCTGCAGTTACTGTCAGATATCTGAGCACTGTTCCCATTTTTAATAATGATTAAATAAGTAATTGTTTCATTAGTCTTAATCTTGGGGTTTACTATAATCTAGGTTTCATGAGTAAGCATACTAATTTGTCTGATTAATTTCCATCTAGCAGTAATTTTAGTTAATAAGAATGATAAAGGCAATACACAGAAAATATAACATTTATGTAATTACTAACTAAAGTTATGAATATAAAATATGCAATTTCCAAAATAGAGAAGGATGAAAAATAATAAAGGGGCATAGATCTAATACATTTGCATAGCAACATTTAACAAACTTGATGTATAATGTCTGGTCAGTGAATCCACTTTGAGTCAAACTGGTTGACCTCACACACACAAAATGCTGTTGTAACCTTCATGTTCAATACTGTAGGGTCTCTGATTGAGTTTCCCTGGTAATAAAATAAAATTACTCCATATATTTGATCCCTGGATTGGGAAGATCCCCTGGGGAAGGGAATGGCTACCCACTCTAGTATTCCGACCTGGAGAATTTCACAGACTGTATAGTCCATGAGGTCGCAAAGAGTCGGACAGGACTGTGAGACTTTCACTTGCCCTATACATCATGATCTTACAAATAACTGATACTTCCTAGAGATAAAAACCTATTTTTATGGTCATCTAAATCTATGGTGGGGCTTCCTAGGTGGCGCTAGTGGCAAAGAATCTGCCTGCCAATGCAGGAGACATAAAAGACCCAGGTTCGATCTCTGGATCAGGAAGATCCCCTGGAGGAGGACATGGCAACCCACTCCAGTATTCTTGCCTGGAAAATCCTATGGACAGGGGAGCCTAACGAGCTATAGTCTATAGGGTCACAGAGTCAGACATGACTGATGCGACTGAGCTCAAATCTATGGTGAAAGTCATGTCTACAAAATATTGCAGCCAATTACCACAGAGTACACATAAAATCCACCCTAGTTCCATGCTGAATGCTTACTCTTCTCAGTTGTATTTACAAAAGTACACATCACTGAAAGAAAAGGAAATGATAGCAGTGCTGAACCTACAACAAAAGTCAAGATTTGCATGAATTATTTATGTTTAAGGTTATTTTCTACTTAAGATTCATAATATACTTTACCTTATTTTACAACAGAAAGAGAAATTATGGTTCAATTTACTAAAATAATTATAATCATAATCACATCTGCTCTTGAAGACTGTCAAATATCTCCAGAGTGCACTGCATACATTTCCTTTACTAGATTCCCTCTTTTATGAGTTAATTAAACAATTTCACAGCATTATTGTACAACTATTCTGTATGGCATACTGTTTGTACAGAACATTCCCTTTAATAGCTCTATTCTTCAAACAGATGTTCATTTTAAAAATTTTACAGATTTTATTGGAAGAACAATTAATGCATTTATCCTACTATGTCGTCACTTTCTTTGGATGTTGAAGCAGATCTATGTCTCTTATGGAAAACCTGATGTGATCAGCAATTTTAAAGGGAGGGACAAAAAACACCCTTTAGTAAATGTCTAGGGTCAGTGACGGAGAAGGCAATGGCAACCCACTCCAGTACTCTTGCCTGGAAAATCCCATGGACGGAGGAGCCTGGTGGGCTGCAGTCCATGGGGTCACGAAGAGTCAGACACAACTGTACGACTTCACTTTCACTTTTCACTTTCATGCATTGGAGAAGGAAATGGAAACCCACTCCAGTGTTCTTGCCTGGAGAATCCCAGGGATGGGGGAGCCTGGTGGGCTGCTGTCTATGGGGTCGCACAGAGTCGGACACGACTGAAGCGACTTAGCAGCAGCAGCAGCAGTAGCAGGGTCAGTGAACAAGGGTATCAGAGCAAATTACCCCCAAATGATGGCTATTCAAAGTTACCTTGGCATTAGAGAACAAAGTCATAAAGAACTTCTCTCAAAAATAAAGATGGAAAATAACAATACATGATGGCACACTTCTCCAGTCTACTCATTTTGTTTTTATGAAATTTTACTTAGGCCCCCAAGCAGACTGAATTCATTATAAACCAGAGTAAAAAGGACAGATTAAAGAAAAAGAAATGGATGCAAGACCTCTGTAAATTTGTTTATCAAAAGATAACTAAATCGGTAATTCCTTAAGACTTATTTTCCTAAGAAAGTGACACTGCACAGTGTTTCGAATTGGCTTATCTTACTTAAAGGCTTCCCGATAGCTCAGTTAGTAAAGAATCCGCCTGCAATGCAGGAGAGCCCTGCGTTCAATTCCTGGGTCAGGAAGATCTTCTGGAGAAGGGATAGGCTACCCACTTCAGTATTTTTGGCCTTCCCTTGCAGCTCAGGTGGTAAAGAATCCACCTGCAATGTGGGAGATCAGGGTTCGATCCCTGGGTTGGGAGGATCCCCTGGAGAAGGGAAAGGCTACCCATTCCAGTATGCTGGCCTGGAGAATTCCATGGACTGTATAGTCCATGGGGTCACAAAGAGTCAGACACGACTGAGCAACTTGCAGTTTCAATTTCACTTTCATCTTACCTAAGTATTTTAAAGGAAAGGGATGTCATCTACCATGTATTTTGAGGAGAAAATTTCCTTCCTTGCTTGACTCAAATCTAGTTTTACTGGGTTTGAGTTCTCTAACCAGGTTTGCTTTATGCAATTTTCTCAATGAATGTCTCCTCTCTGTCTTAACTGTTGCAGACAGTCAACTGTGTTCACCAGTGTAGATGCTGCATCTTATGTGAAAAAGGACTATTTCATTTTCCTTCTGAGAGTAATCTTGCTGCATCAAGTCAGAATCACACTCTTTTCACAGTAGTTAAAATAAATATTGGCACAGAAACATATTTTACCCTTTCTTTTGAACTATGGATTAATGAATTATGAACATCTATTTGCCACCTTAAAAGTATAATGTGATCGGGTGGAGAGGGAGGTGGGAGGGGGGATCGGGATTGGGAATACATGTAAATCCATGGCTGATTCATATCAATGTATGACAAAACCCACTGGAAAAAAAAAAAACAACAAGTCAAAAAAAAAAAAAAAACTATAGTCCACCTAGAGGGATGGAATGGGGGAGGGGGAAGCTTCAGAGGCTTGGGATATATGTAGACATGTCTGATATATGTTGTACAGCCGAACTTAACATTGTAAAGCAATTATACTCCAATAAAAAAAATACTTTAAAAAAAAAAAAAAAAAGTATAATGTGAATTCACTTAGGTGGAAATATAGTGTCAGGTAAAATGAGAGATCATTATATTTTCAGAGCTCTTCTTCTGTCTCTTTCTTTCTTTCTTTTTTAATGAGAATTTGGTCCTATTGGAATAAGAAAACCTGGAAAGTTGAGGCATCACTAGAAATTTAAAATATGCTCATAAAATGAGCACCTCATTTTTAGGTTAAAAATGTGTGAAATATTAATTACTGGAAAGTTCTAGAATTGCTCCATAATATCCCAGTCTCCTCAGCAAATAAAGCAGAGTTTAAGTAATGAGTTTTGAATTGTTTCTTTATCTAGACCTAAGATCTCTATTAGAGACAGAACAATAAAAACAAAGATCTCCAAACAGGAATGGTCTCTAGGAACATTATTTTAAATCTTATGAGGTGCCATTTTGGGAAAGCAGAGTGGAATGATTAAGATCTGTGGATACAATGGGAGGGCATTTCTCACTGCCATGGTAATTTTGGGCATTGAGTGATAGCGGAACATAACGTATACGTCACACTGCCAGAAGTGGTTTGCTCCAGTCATTGCAGAGGGAGTCCATGTAGGGAGTTTAGAATGACTGCAATGTGAAAACCACTAAAATGTTCAGGTAACGGTGTTTTTTAAAATGGATTTTAGTATAGCTATGTAATAAAATGCTCTTTGTACATGAAAATGATGATATATCTTTACTTCATAGCACTGAAGAATGATTACAATTAAATCCTTAAGAGAAAAAAATAAGTTTAGAAAAACCCATATGCATGTCATGAACTCAGATCTATTTACACCCTGGTGGCTCAGATGGTAAAGAATCTGCCTGCAATGCAGGAGACCCAAGTTCAATCTCTGGATCAGGAAAAACCCCTGGAGAAAGGAATGGCAACCCACTCCATTCTTCTTGCCTGGAGAATTCCATGGCCAGAGGAGCCTGGAGGACTACAGTCCATGAGGTTGCAAAGAGTCGGACACAACTGAGTGACTAACACTTATGAACACCTGTTGTCCATACTAAGCAACTTAGTTCTCATCTAATCTTTCCCCTTACTTTCTACTAAACAAGTTTTGTTCGACACTACAGTGGTCACAAAGAGAATCTGCAGCCATATACACAGACACGAACACTGTGCTTGTAGGTCAAGTGTCAGGCTACATTATTACATTGTTTGCATGTATGTGTTTCATCTGAAATCCTTTTTGAAGTATAAACATTCATCCAGAAGGATTCAGTAAACACTGAATCCTGTGATGAATTTTCACCACTGAACCTATCTAAGTAACTACCACCCACATAAAAAAAGAAAATTTCCAACCTCATTCCTGCTGCCTCTCAGTCATTTCTACTTCCACTCAAGCTTAACCACTATCTGATTTAGAATACTTTGTCTTGCATCTTTTGCTCAATACTATTTTTTGTGACATTCATCTGTGTTTTTGTATATAGTTCATTTATCTTTACAGCTATATAATGTTTCATTTAATAAACAAACCACCATTTTTATACCCATTCTTCTATTAATGGACATGTGGGTTGTTTCCAGTATGTAATTTTTAAAAATAGCGCTGCTATGAACATAATTTTGACACAGACTGGTATCTCAAAGTTAACCCACTCTTAAATGACTATAGTAAGTCCCATTAAAAATTGGACATATATATATATATATGTATATGTGTGTGTGTGTCATGAATTTGTGGATGATATGGATATATAATATGTATTATTTTTCATAGTTTTAAGGGACATTCACATCTGTTTGGTTACTAATTTTTCTTTTTTGTAGTGTCCTGATCAGATTTTGGTATTAAAGTTGTTCTGGCTTCACATGTTAAGAAATCTTCCTCTCCTATACGCGAGTCATTTTTTACAAGCTCATTCTTATTATAAATATTAATAAGTATTTATGAGGAAGTCATTTTGTCTTGAAGTTTTCTTGTGGGAAGTTTTACTAACAATATATTCAATTTCTTCAAAACACATATGATCATTTAGACTGCATCACTTCTGGTAAGTTGTTTTTCATAAAATTTTTCCATGTATTCTACATGGTAGATGCCTAAAGTTTTCTCAATATTGCCTTTCTAAATTTTTTAGTATCTATATTATCGACCATCTTTCTAATCTCTAACATTGGTAATATTTTTTTCTTTGGGTCAGTTTTGTTAAAGATTTATTGTTTTTATTGGTACTTTCAATAAATCAAATTTGGTTTGTTGACTTTTCTCTATTTTAAGTTTGTTTCCTTTTTCACTGATTTCTGATCTTATTTTTAGAATTTCCTTCTTTTCCTTTCTTTGGTTTGGATTTGCACCTTCCTGTGTTCTTCAGATGGAAGTTTGCATAATTCTTTTTCAGTCTTACTTCAAATACAAATACAAATACTGGTTTTCTTTTTACATAATTTGTGTTTATGCTGGATTTTAGCTAGTAAATTTTAACTACAAAAAAATAAGAATGAGATTAACATTAGGTGCCATAATAGCTGATATTGCATTAAGTTGTACAACAAATGGTTATTGACTGTCTCTACATGCCAGGAGATAGGGACACAGTGGTGAATGACACCCATAGTGATACCTCATCCTCAAGGAGCTTATATCAATGGGGGATAGCAGATAATAGTCACATAAACAAATGTTTGCTATTTGCCAGCTATTGTTAAATGGTTGTGACTTTCAAAAGTAAAAATGATCAGGACAAACAGTAGGATGACAAAAGAAAAAAAAATTTAATACTGTTAAGTATGTTAGAAGACAGGCATTGTCATCTTACATAGAAGACAATTAAGTCACAAAGACCATGTGAACAACTTTATAACCAATAGATGGATGGAGTCTCCAAATATCACATTTTTCCCACTTTATCAAGACTTTTTTCAGAGAGCCAGGCACTCTCTTAAGGGGTTCATTCCTCCATTTATTTTAGGTACAAATAGTCTAGGACTCAAAGATAGTTATAAACAGCAGATAACAGCAGGTATTTCCAATGAAGGTTTAAATAATTCAACTGGTCTTTTGGTAATGAGGCTAATATTCAAGGTTTGATTTGCAGAATCAAATGGTTATTACTGGAGGACATTCAGAGATTGTTTTATTTGATCCTATTATTTATAGATTGATCACAAGCAGGAGGGAAGACAAATGTGTAAATGGTTAGTGTAAAGCTACAAGAGAAACAAAGGGAACACAATGTACACGCCTTAGAAAGCAACTGTATCTTTGCAGAAAAACTCACAATATATAAATGAGCATTTCTCTCAGCCTCAAGATGGAAAATGCTGTTATCAGACATCCCTTTTCCTCGTTTCTTAAATCGTTACTCACTTCAAGTTCCTTTTTATGCATTCCCTAAGTAAAGTCTCACAAATAAACAAAGACACTGTATGAGCTCCATTCACAAACAAGCTCCAAGCAGGAATTTCAGCTGCTCCGTTGTTTGTTTCCCTTCGCTTCACTGCTCCTGGCCGACCCAAAGCCAGCCAGCCCCGCTTTGCCTTCAGCAGAAGAGGCTGAACAAAGAAATCCCAGGACCCAAACTGTTCAAAAGATTTTCTGCATGTACTTCAGGGCCAGTGAATTTTCAAAAGCTGTGCTTTTGGCGTTTAAAACTAAGAAGGGCCGGGATGAACACCAAACTGGATACTGGAGGGTTGTGAGAGAATGACAGTGACCGAAGGGAGAAAGCCTCCTCCAGAGAGGCTCTGAAATGAGGAGAGGAAGACCTCTCTTCCTTAAGATGGAGGCACCATAAGGAATATTTGCTGATGGAAAAGTCAGATTTGGTGCTTGAAGGGTACACAACATGTTCACCTCGGTCAGAGTCTGATTCCAGAGGTAACTAACTAACCTAATCTGACAAATCACACCAACGGCCACAATCCCAGTTTCTGCTCTGACCATTTTAGTTTCTGCTTGGTGAATGTTGTTTAAAACCCATCAACCTGACAGAAGAACTGCGCCTAATTAACACTCCCCTAATACCCCAGCAAACAGCAAACCTGCTGTGGGGGAAAAAGTACATTCACACGTCCTTATCAAATTAAGGCCCCTAAAACGCTCCTAATTAGCTAAAATCAATTGATGTGACAGCAAAGTGAATGTGTTTATACTGTCAGCTAAAGGTACAGTCAGAGAAGTGTCTAACATATGAAGAAGCTGCTGGAGTCTTAAAGCAGTTAATAAAGGTTTGGGGCTGAGTGGATTTTATCAGTGACATGCAGAATCTGATGAAGATTTACCTCAGAAGCAGTCGACATCTCAGGGCATTGGAGTACTTCTAATTACGATTATTCATTAAAACCTGAGCGGGGGAAATATATAATCAATCAATAATGATCATGTAGACCTTGGTGCTTATTTGCAACCACACATACAAATGCACACATACTTCCAAACAAAAGATGTGCTTCAGACTGTCATTAGCAGGCTCTGTATGAGTTAGCTACATTTTCTATGAAGCTTCCATGGGTCATGACTCTTTGGCAAACTTTTCTTTTTTTCTCTATTAGGATTATGCTTAGTTGAGAACTTGAGACAAAAAAGTGGTACTTGCCAGATAACTCAGGTTGGAAGTCCATGAATTAATTACCTGGTTTCCATTTCTCTCCAGTATTCTTATTTTGATTCCAAGAATACTGGGCAAGTTAGAACTGTCTTACTGATAACATAATGGATTATTAAGAGAGAAATGCCCACTTTGTGACAATCAGTTAAATACAGTTTAAAAGAACAACAATTATACATACCATGACCTCCTTCAATTCCAGAACAAGTATCTCAATTTTTGGGCAAGCTATACAACAAAGACCAGCAGCTCCTCTAATTACAGCTGACTCTGGCTGAAATCATCTTGCGCAAAGATTCCATCTGATTTCTCTCCATGTCAGTGGACACAATGGGTACCATGGGCTCCCACGTGTGGATGGTGCGTTTGTTTACTTAGTGAAGTGTCTGGAGGCCTCTACTGGTGTTTAGGAAAACATCAGCTGAGACAGAACAGTAATCTGAAAAGGATTCTAAGCAGATGAACCTCCTTTACATGTCACATACCTAAAACTTCATTTCTATATTTTTTAGCACTCTTTCATTACTACAAAGAGTCGTAAAGCTGATTATTATCACTTCCCAACATCACCTTTTCCAAGTGCACTGTGTGACTGTATACCCTGTGTTCTCCTCTCTCTGGCAAATGCCATCTTGTCCTGCCCATCCTGGCTGCACTAACTTATCTGCCTGAAGATTACTTTTTCACCCTCTGTCAATTTATATCATGTCTGAACTCCCTGTTCTCTGGAGATCAGGGCAGATTTTCAATCAAGCCAGCTGTTTGTCTTTTTTGTTTGTTTGTTTTTTTAAAAAAACAAAACAACTTCTTTATAAATTAATGATATCCACATAGATGGGAGTAAAAAAAATCAGGTTCTGTTTTCATATCTGTTGTACATCCATTCTGGTAAAATGATAAATACATGAAAAACACAGTGAGAAGCTGCCAGAAAAGTGATTATAAACTTATTTCTAAAACATCTAGGAAGAAAGGAGGAGATTATCATTAATTGTGCCTAGGCTATATGCCATGCTTTTTTAGGAATTTCCTCAAATATACCAATAATAAGAACATTTTCTTTCCACATCCAACAGCTTATGAAATTCTTTGTAATTTTTATAATACATAACCACAGTATTCTTCCACCAATGAAAGAAGAGCACAGCAAAGGGGAAAAACTGAATCAAATAACACAAGCAGTGATCTTAATCACTATAGAGGACCTAAATATTTCAAAATTGAACCCAGGCAATTTGAAATATAGGCAAGGGAGATAATTCTATAGGTTAAATTGCCACATGTCTTAGGCCTAGTTCTCTAAACAACAGAGCCTGATAGTAAGATTTTTCTGGAAGTTACTTTTTTAAAGGAGTACTCTTGGGAGTGACCAGAAGAAGAGATAGGAGTAAGACGAAAAAGCAGAGATGCTAAACAAGGGATTGACTTCTGGTACACCCAGCCTCATTGTGATTTGGTAAGATCTTACCAGGCTATCTCCCACCTGGAGGTAAGACGGTGGGCATCTGGTACCTCTTATCATTCATGAAATGGCTATGGAACCCACAGGCCCTCCTGGATGAGGTGGCTCCAGGTGCCCAAAGGTTTTCAAGACTGAGTCATTGTCATCAGCAACCAGAGCAACCTTCAAAGGGCTCCCCAAAGTACCGAGAGAGACATCCATGGAGTCTGCTACACTATGCAATGCTTTTGCACCATTTATTGAGAACCAGTGTTCAATCTTATATTAAACAGAGTTTTGTGACTGCCTGGTAAACCTAAAGGCTAATCAGATCTTTTAGGGAATGAAGACAGTGAAGGGGGTCAGAATAAGTCTCTCGAAAATGTGTCAGCTTTGGCACATGGACTATTTTGAGCTGAAGACAATCAAGACCCAGCAGATTCAGGAAAAACTTTTACCTCTCCCATAATTGCTTAAAAGGTGACCTGGTCCAGGAAGAGAATTATCATAGGAAATAATTACAAAAACTATGGGCTAGGTGTGGTAGCTGGGGTGAGCTGGGGAAGTTCAGCTGGGCCTGGAGATTAGATTCCTTTCTGTGTCCATTGTCTCTGCAAGACACAGCTACCGTTTACTCACCAAACATTTGTTCTTCCCATCTCCCTGTTTTCCTCTTCTTTGAAGTCCCAGATCCCTGCTCCCTCTCCTGAACTCAGAGCAACATACAAGCTTCAATCACCTGACTGACTGTGGGTCACATATTCTTACGCGAACCCAGTATGTATGTAACTAAATTTGTTTTCCTCCTGTTAATCTGTCCTATGTTAATCTGATTATTAGGACAGCCAAAGAACAAAGGGTAGAGGAAAAAAATTTTTCCTTCCTCTAAAATATGCATGGAGATAAATTGTAATTATCTTGACAATTTCACCAACATATCTACAATTCCATTTTTCTATAAGATGATGAGTAACAAAGTCGATCTTTCTCATTAGAAATAACAGTAGGGTTTTCTTTTAACAAAGAATATAAAACAGAACCTTCTTAAGTATAAAAAATAAAAAATTCTATCCATTAATGTTAGCTATACAGCTATACTTTTAGTCAAGAAAAGGATTTTTATGTTGTAGATATTTGGGGTAGCTTTTACTCTTTTGTAAAGATTTCAGAATATTTTAATTCCAATCTAATTTTACTGTCTTTACATGTCAAAAAATGAAAATATTATTTTTATGGAAATTTAAGGTTTATAGCATTCATGGAATTTTAATTTGGTGCAAAAAGAAAACTGAGATTTCATTTCTATGACTAATGTTCTGATAAGCAGATATGCTAACTCATGGAAGTAGAAAAATGATATTCATTTCATAGTCACTTATTTATCTGCCATGATTGAACATGTATCACTTTAGATAAAGCTGTAAAGGGTTTACAAACACACCCTTAAACACTGTGCCTTAAACGCTGCATAAATCTGCACTCTTCTGAGCATGATGTCCACCTCTGTGGACCATTCTTCTAAACAGACACTAGACTATCCTGACTGTAGTTCACAACAAGATCATGGGTTGTCATGGATATCTATAGCATTCATGGTGGGTTTGAAGAAGGAACTCATAGGGCCTGAACTCGATCTCAGGCCTGTCCGTGCTGGCTGTGCTCGACTGCCTCTCCAGTGGACTCTGAACTCTCTGCTTAGTGCCTGTGAGGACGACAATGGAAGGATAAGACCCCCTCCAGACAGAGGAATCCTGAAGATCACATCCAGGCTACTCATTGCCTAAGAGGAGGCATACCGTGATCACACCTGTCTCCGGACAGGTCATAAACTTTTTTTCGTATCTGTCAAGATGTAATCACAGGCTTATCGATTATTAACTGGTTAGAATGTAACTGCGGGCTTATTGACTATTGACTGTTTAAGACACGTACACATGGGGCAGGTGGTGGGTTAAGACACGTACACATGGGGCAGGTGGTGGGTTAAGACACGTACACATGGGGCAAGTGGTGGGTAAGTGTCACTGAGTGGAAATATCAGAAGTACATAGGGTACTGAGAACTTCGTAGACAGAACGAAAAGGAAAAGTAAAAGAAGGTCTGAGAAGGTAAGCAAGATGGGGGGAAGTGAATCTAAGGCAACTGTATTGGAGTGAAAATTTTAAAGAAGGGATTAGGAGGAGACTATGGGGTGAAGATGAAGCCTAACTGCCTCCACATACTCTGTGAGGTCGAATGGACCCCTATGGGAGCAGGATGGCCACCAGAGAACACTGTGAACTTAAACACAGGAGAGCCAGGACACCTGGATCAATATCCATCTATTGACTCACGGCTAGGTTTAGCTTGAGACCCTCCTACTTGGACAAGGTTCTGTATCCAGAAGGGAAAGGGAAAAATATTAATGGCACAAAAATTGACTGATGATAAAAAAGGAAATTCTACAGGATTTGGACGGGGATGACCTGACCCCTCCCCCATGCTGGATAATGACACGCCTGCCTCCCAGTGCTCCACCAGGACCGGAGGCCGCCTTAATGCCAGATCCAGGGCCAGGTGAAGTTTCTGCAACAGCCTCTACTCCTCCGCCAGCTTTCCCGGAGTTCGTAGAGCCGCCGTTTGGGCAGGCTCCGATCCCGGTGACAGAAGCCTCTGGCCAACACTTCCAGGATCCGGCTCCACCCGAACCGCCCAAGCTATACCCGCCTCTCCCGGTGAGTACTGACAAGAGGGGGAGGGAGACGTTGGAATTAAGCAGAGACCGCACTCTGCCAGAGAGCTGGAGGGAACGAAAGAGAACAGACAAGAGACTTATAGTGCAAGCTGCTGCTCTGGGAAAGTCTACCTCGGCCCTCCAGAAAACCTCATCTGCCCCAGGGACAGGACAGTCCTTCAGCCGGTCCCAAGGGAGGCCCTGGGCCTGTTACAGCCAAACCAGTGTGCCTGGCGCCGAGCTTTTGGCCACTGGAAGAATGAATGCCCTAAGGCAAAGAAGGAAGAGGAAGCTCCCGCAGTTGTGGGGCTTGCTGACCTGGAAATTAACTAGGGCTGCCAGGGCTCAGAGATATCAGGTCCCTGAGAGCCCATGGTAACCGTAAAAGTGGGGGACCAAAACATTGACTTCATGGTGGATACAAGAGCAGAACTGTCAGTAGTAACAAAACCTGTGGCACCACTGTCCAAAAAGACTACCGCTGTAACTGGGGTATCGGAAGAAGAGATGATTAAATCGTTTTGCCAGCCCAGAAAATGTCAGATGGGGGCGGGGAGTGGGCACCAAGTGATTCATGAATTCCTCTACATTCCTGAGTGCCCAGTACCCCTGTTGGGAAGAGACTTGCTCTCCAAACTAGGAGCACAAGTGACTTTCTCCCCTGAGGAGAGGCCCACCTTCTGGACGGACTCTATGACTTATTTGCCCTCTCTCTCAATACCAACCCAAGATGAGTGGAGGTTGCATGAGCCTCTGAAGGCAGAACCGGGTGGGCCAGAAGAGCATGAGGGAGTTAACTCAATTATTCCCTGAGGTCTGGGTGGAAGACAACACCCCCTCCCCCCAGGCTGGCTAAACATCACGCCCCAGTGATAATGGAACTCAAACCAGGCACCATCCCGGTTAGAGGGCGCCGGTACCCGCTATGGATGGAGCCTGAACCGGCATATTGGCTGCATCAATAGATTGAAACAAGCACGCATTCTACTAGAGTGCCAGTCGGCTTGGAATACGCCAATCCTGCCAGTCAAAAGGGAAGGAGGACAGGATTATAGGCCTGTACAAGATCTCAGGCTAGTCAACCAGGCTACTGTGACTTTACACCCCACTGTTCCAAACCCCTATACCTTGCTTAGCCTCCTCCCGCCGAGGACTAAAGTTTACACTTGCCTAGATCTCAAGGATGCCTTCTTCTGCATACACCTCGCCCCAGCATCACAGCCCATCATTGGCTTTGAATGATCCAGTGGGGAGCACCAAACAACAGCTCATCTGGACTCCCCCACAAGGGTTTAAAAACTTCCCAGCCATCTTTGGGGAAGCCTTGGCTTCTGATCTGGACTCATTCCATCCAGAAGAGTATGGATGTCAGCTCCTACAATACGGGGATAACCTGCTGCTGGCTGCCTGAGACCAAGGAAAAATGCTAGAAAGGGACAAATGCACTGCTCCAGCTGTTGATGGAAGCAGGTTACCTGGTGTTGAAAAAGAAGGCACAATCTACAAAGAGGAGGTAAGGTATCTGGGGTTTGTTTTAGAAAAGGACTCAAGGCTCCAGACCCTAATTGGGTCCTATATACTAATGGCACTAGCCTGATAAAACAAGGACAATGGCTGTCAGGTTAGCCAAAGCGGAAGGGGCCATCAAGACTGAAAAGGAATGGTGGGAATTGCCAAGTGGGAAATTATTGGTACCGGAGGAGCTGGCACACACTCTGGTAAGCCAGACACACCAAGCGACCCACCTAGGCCATGCTGCCTGCTCACAGGTTAATGCTGCCTCTTGGATATTCAGACAAAAACCTCCGGGTATTCAACTGAAAGGCACACTGCCCCTTGAACACCTGGGAGTGGACTTGACTGAAATGAAACCTCACCGACACTACCGTTACCTGCTGGTCATGGTATGTGCATTCTTGAGATGGGTAAAAGCTTTTCCTACCTGGACTGAAAGAAAATCAAAAGTATCCCGGTGCCTGATTAGGGAAATGGTTCCTAGATTTAGATTTCCTACCAGCATTGGATCAGGCAATGGCCCGGCTTTTGTAGCTGATTTAGCATAACAAGTAAGCAAAACTTTAAACTGCACACTGCATATAGGCCCAGAGTTCTGAGATGGTGGAATGAACCAACTAGACACTTAAAGGGACTCTCCAAGTGGATCAGAGAGACTCCTGAGTGGACTTGCTTCCAATGGCTCTGCTCAGACTCAGGATGACCCCACAGTCCCAAGGCTATTCTCCGCACGAAATTGTGTATGGGAGGCCTCCTCCCATAATAAAACAGGTGTCAACAAATTTGCCTCAGGTAAGGGGGGATAGGATTTCACAGCAGATGGAACTGGGTAAAGTAATAAATTGGGTAACTGAGTTTGTACAAGAAAGGGTGCCGTTCCCCCTTGGGGAACAGATTCATGAGTTTACACTTGGTGACCAAGTATGGGTCAAAGATTGGGAACATGATTTGCTAGCCCTTTGGTAAAAGGGCCCTTATGTTATTCTAACTACCCCTACTGCAGTTAAAGTTACAGGCATTGCCCCTTGGATCCATCACACCAGAGCAAAGAAGGCATACAACACTGACCCGAAGACGCTGAGTGGACCACCCAGAAGGACCCCACCGACCCACGGGGAACCAAAATCATTCTGAAGAGTAAGAAGAGAATGAGATCCCGGACGAGCCCTCTATAGGATGGAGCTGGGTAAACGACTCCTGCTGCTCGGCCTCATCAACGCAATTCTGAACCTGACCAGTGTTCCTGCACAGGACAACGTCTTCATCTCGTGGACACATTCTTACGCGAACTTCCACAACTCCTCCAACTGTTGGGTATGTGGGGCCATGCCCCTGTCAGTAATGGACGGACTCCCCTTGTGAGTATCGCCACTCCGTTACGGGGACTTTATACCACTGTGTTCCTTCTTAGAGCAACAGAAAGGAACTTTTCTCTCTCTCACCAACCATAACCTTTCTTTGCTCTCCTGGTGTAAGAAGAAGCCATCAATGGGCCAGGGACATAGGGTTACATTTAACATGAATACCAGCCTTATGGAGATAACAAAGGCTTATACCTCATATATGAAAATTAAAGAGGAAAAGGGCTCCCTTAACAAAAGGGGGATAAGCCTCCCGGTACCTTGAGCAATACTACCAGGTCTGAGATGAATATTTCTGGATGACTCCTGAGAAAGGACAGTTAATTACCCCTGCTACTATTTGCTGGGAACAAAAAGAACAGAAAGTTAGATTTGGAGACCACTCCCTTGACCCAAAAGAATTAAAATATATGGGTTATTTGCCCCCTGAACAATGTAAACAAATCTTAGAAGTTACCTATCACCCCAATCAGTCTGTTCAGTGGCTCGGTTCCGACTGGAAATATAATCCTGGAATCCACTGGGTAGCCCCCAATGGGACCCAGTGGCTCTGTGGGCTTAACTTATGGCCATGGTTACCAGTTGGCTGGGTGGGGCGTTGCACATTAGGATTTGCTTTCGCCCATGGCAATATTAAGCCTGGCCTACACCAGCCTCCAGTAAACCTGCCTTATCTGCATGCAAGATGGACACGATCTGTGTTCCAATGGTATGACTATCTTGCTGCCTTGTTTGTACCCTCTGTAGGGACAACGGATATCATGGTTAAGGTAGAGGCCTTAACTAATTTCACTAAACAGGCCCTCTTAGACAGTACAAAAGCCATTCAAGCTTTGAACGAAGAACAAATTCAGATGAGGAAGGCAGTAATTCAAAATAAGATGGCATTAGACATACTCACAGCAGCCCAAGGAGGGACTTGCGCCGTAATTAAAGTCGAATGTTGTGTGTACATCCCTGACCTGTCTGGAAATGTATCTACTGCCTTGAAGAATATGCAAAATCAAGTGAAAGCCATGTCTAATGAAAATATTCCCTTTTGGACTTCAGTTCTCTCCTGGGTAAAGGGAGACTGGTGGAAAACCATTGTAACTGTTGTTATAGTAATCTTAATCATACTGCTCTGTGGGCCCTGCTTCCTACAATGTCTTGTGAATTTTGTAACCCAGAGGTTGATAGCATTCTCTCATGTGGGTGACAGGAGGGCTAAGGTACAATATATCTCAATGAATGATGCTCGTTGTGGAAACTAAGAGCATCAAGAGGGGGGAATGAAGAAGGAATTCATAGGGCCTGAACTCCATCTCAGGCCTGTCCGTGCTGGCTGTGCTCGACTGCCTCTCCAGTGGACTCTGAACTCTCTGCTTAGTGCCTGTGAGGACGACAATGGAAGGATAAGACCCCCTCCAGACAGAGGAATCCTGAAGATCACATCCAGGCTACTCATTGCCTAAGAGGAAGCATACCGTAATCACACCTGTCTCCGGACAGGTCATAAACTTTTTTTCGTATCTGTCAAGATGTAATCACAGGCTTATCGATTATTAACTGGTTAGAATGTAACTGCGGGCTTATTGACTATTGACTGTTTAAGACACGTACACATGGGGCAGGTGGTGGGTTAAGACACGTACACATGGGGCAGGTGGTGGGTTAAGACACGTACACATGGGGCAGGTGGTGGGTTAAGACACGTACACATGGGGCAGGTGGTGGGTTTAGACACGTACGCATGGGGTATAAAAGATTTTCACAAATGCTGGACGGGGTCCTTGGCTAAGAGGAGACTCTGCCTTGGGCCTGCCGGCGTAATAAACTGCACTCCACTATCTGCATTGTCCTTCTGAGTGAGTCTGTTTCCCGGAAAGCGTGGCTATAACAGGTTCAAGAACACCTAGAATTCAGAACATACTCTGCTATCAACTAGCTGTGTGATCTTGACTATGACACTTAATTCCTCCCAGGTGGAATTTCATTCATCCTCTTATTTTGTTTTTGAAAGTTATATATGGATAACATCCAGAGTTATTGCAAAGATTAAACTGTATATCTGATAAAGTAGTACATATAACACCTTATCTTCTGCTCAAACACCATGAAAAGACAGAAAATACACTTTCTAAAGATCCAAAAATAATTTGAAAACAAAGAGTTTAATTGATAAGCCCAAAGTTCTGAACAACTCTTGAAAAACAGAAAGTTCTTAGAGTTATCTTGAAAATCCAGTCTGAGGGAACACCAAGAGTTAGCAGATGGAAGGGACAGGGAAGGTCCTGAGAAAAAGTTTCTCCTCTTGACTTTACTATTAAAATATTTGAGGGCTTCCCTGGGGGTTCAGTGGCAAAGCATCGGCCTGCCAATTTGGGAGATGGTCTAGGAAGATCCCACATGCCTCAGGGCAACTAAGCCTCTGCGCCACAACTACAGATCCCATGCTCTAGAGTCTGGGAATTACAATTACTGAGCCTATGCACCAACCCAACTCACCGCAACTAGAGAAAAGCCTGAGCAGCAGTGAAGACTGAGCTCAGCCAAAAATAAATAAAATTATTAAAGAAAATTTTTTTAATCTTGAGAAAGGTCATAGAGTGCAAAGTTTCAATAGTAGCTTATTTTGTAATAATGCTCCCATTCAGGTTATACTGTCACTTAACTTTGCACAAGAGCATCTGAGATCCTATTAAACATCTGACACATTTCAAGACGTAGAATGGAGATAGAAACCACAGTGCTTGAGAGATGGGAACATTTCAAATAAGGCTGTTTCAGAAAAGAGCAGCCCTGAAAATATTAATACAATTAAAATTACCTAAAACTTTGCATTAATCTTTTTAGAAGCAAAGGAAAACAATTTTAACATTTGAAACACATGGAAGATTCATGTTCTATTTATCAGAGAATCTAATAACTACTTTTCTAAATAAATATTAGTTTGTACTGATTACCTGGCTTAAATACCAAATTTAAGGTGTTATTGTATTCAGGGAATGAGGGACTGCATTGTGTGAAAATTGTCCAAGAGAAAGAGATGGCAGAGTCTTCTTGTGGTACCAGGGCCAGGGTCAAAGACATTATTTGCATTCTTTTGTTCTTCAAACCCCATATTTCTTCAAATAATAGGGACTTATTTCCTCTCTTTCCATCCTCCTTAGAGAAACTAACCATTTAATAGCCATCCTTTGTAAAAAGCTTTTACTTGTAGGAAGAGGCAAATTAATTATTGCCACTTTGCATAATTAGTTCACAAAAGTTTAGGAAAGTTCAACCAGCAGGGGGAAAAAAGGAACAGTCTTAAGTATGTATCATGTTTGCATTCTTCATGATCACTAAAGTTTTCCAATCGGGAAAAAAAAAAGCCTTTTAAAATTGGTGTGGGAATAATAAAAGATTTTCTATAAAAGTTTTCATTTTTATACTCAATGAAGGCTGAGCACCAAAGAACTGAAGCTTTTGAAGTGTGGTGCTGGAAAAGACTCTTGAGAGTCCCTGGACAGCAAGGAGATCAAACCAGTCAATCCTAAAGGAAATCAAACCTGAATATTTATTGGAAGGACTGATGCTGAAGCTGAAGTTCCAATACTTTGGCCACCTGATGCAGACTGACTTACTGGGAAAGACCCTGACTCAGGAAAGATTGAGGGCAAGAGAAGAAGTGGGTGGCAGAGGATGAGATGCTTAGATAACATCACTGATTCAATGGACATGAGTTTGAGCAAACTTCGGGAGGTAGCGAAGGACAGGAAAGCCTAGTGTGCTGCAGTTCATAGCATCTCCAAGTTGGACACGACTTGACTACTGAACAACAAAAAAGGAAAAGAATCTAAAAAGAACAGATATACACATATGTATAACTGAATCACTTTGCTATATGCCTGAAAGTAACACAACATTGTAAATCAACTATACCTCAATAAAAAAAAAATTTAGTCTTGTTTAATTTCAAGTTTTTTATTTAAATGAACTACTTGAATATTCATCCTTAAAGATCTGATCACAGTTTAATGCTGTAACATTTAATTACCTTCATTTTTGGGCCACTATAAATCAAAAGATTGTAATTCAAATGTATACTAATTTATTCTTGACCTTGAAGTTAATTACTACCATCGGAGGCTTTAATTATTGTTGGCAAAGTGGGAATATATCAAAAGAAGACTTGCTGAAACAAGAAATAGAAATGAGGTTTGTGGGCACTGAGAAGGTCTAGAAAAGTTGGTAAATGTATAGCCAAGTAAGACTAAGGAAAACCTGACAAAGAAATAATAAGAAAAAATAAACTGTAGACCAATATCCCTAATGAAAATGCATGCAAAAATTCTAAATAAAATTTTAGCAAGTTTAATCCAATAAATATAAAAAGTGTAATTCATTATGACTAAGTGGGATTCGGGCTAGACATACAAAGTTAATTTAACATGCAAACATTAATCAAAGTACTTCATCAGATTAATAAACTAAGAAAAAACATACTATCATTTCACAAATGTATGAAAAACACTTGACAAAATTCAACACACATGACTAATAAAAAATTCCCAACAAACAATAAATAGAAAGGAACTTCCTAAACCTGACATAGAGCGTTTATGAAAAATCAGCAGCTAACATCTTATTTGGAGCTTCCACGGTGGCTCAGCAGTAAAGAATTGTCTACAATGCAGGAGACACGTGCGGGTTCAATCCCCAGGTCAGGAAGATCGCCTGAAGAAGGGCATGGCAACTCAATCCAGTATTCTTGCCTGAAGAATCCCATGGACAGAGGAACCTGGCAGGCTACAATCCATAGGGCTACAAAGAGTCAGGCATTACTGTAAGCGACTTAGCACACACGCATGCAACATCTTATTTAGTTTGAGATTATGACTCATGAAAGAAAAAGGAAAAGGTAACTTGGATCTCACAAAATTTTAACACGAAGGCTCTTCAAAAGGTATAGTTGGTTACTTTCAGTATTGCCTAAGATGAATTAGCCTCTTTCTTTCTGATCCAATCTCTTATCATCCACACAACACAAAAAGACACCTCTACATGGTCTCTGAAAGGCGGGAAGAAAAAGGCAGATTGTAGAAGTACCCTGGGATTTGAGATTGGCTACCTGAATTTCTCACTGCCTTCTGTATATCTCAGAAAGGGCCCTGCAGAAGCCTCCAACTCAGACCTGTTAACACATACAGGCCCTCCACCATATACACATTCTCAAGAAAAGCCTATTCCTCCTAGTCAAAATACCAGAAAAAGGGTGGCATAACAGAACAAAAATGTTTGGCAATATCTACCCTGCCCAAACCAAGCACACCAAAGGAAAATCCAGTCCCCTCCACCCCACCCCACCCCCACACACACACATTTCTACAGTTTCAGTTAGACCAAGAAGGGAGCCGATCTTGAATCCCCATATCCTCAACTACGTCACTTCCCTCACCCCAACACAGGCACATCAGACAATGGTAGTTCAATCTCCCCAGCCAGTGGTGTCAGCAGAGCCAAGCAAGTGGAGATTCTTCCAACTCTCACCTGGCTAAAACAGGCAAAATTTCTGATTCTCCTGCCAGATGGATGTCTGCATGGCTTTGTGGGGAGTTGATATTCACCTTTTGCCCAACAAAAGCAGAGGGTACTTTGACTGCCCTGCCCAGGTGGTATCAGTGAGGTCTAGATTTATTGGGAAGTGAGTCTCATCATCACTCTGCTTCACACCCCCACTCCATTGTCAATGGGTCCAACAGAGAATTGACATCAAGAGGTGGAAAGAAGTGATGGAGAGAAGGTACAACAGCTGGTGTCAGCTGGGATCTCTCAGAGGAAAACCTCAGTCTGAGCTAATGCCCCACCTGCACTGGTAAGGTTTCAGGGGGCCCAATGAAACTGCACTTCCACCCCACCCATCTGTCACAAATCACTGTGAATCAGGGTCCCACATTTGCACGGTGCTAAACTGAATATATATACACCCACTCAGCCTTTTTGCTACACCTCAATGGAAGAATGCATACCAAAAAAGATGAAGTAGAATTCAGAGTTTTATAATATAACATCCAAAATATCCAGGATACTCACTCATTCCACTGAGAACCAGAACAATCACAACCAGAATGAAAAAAGACAGCCAACAGATGCCAACATGAGATGAATCAGATGTTGGAATTATCTGGTAAGTATTTTAAAGCCACCAAGATAAAAATACTTCAAAAACCATTGAGGAATTCTTCTGAAACAAATGAAAAAAAAAAAACAATATCTTAACAACAATAAATAAAGATGTTATTAAAAAAGAACCAAATGAAAATTTCAGAACTATAAAATATAGTAACTGATTTTTTTTTTTTTAATCTTGCTGGATTCACTCAATAGTAGAGTGCAGATGGCAGATACAGAATCAATAAACTTGAGGTCAGAACAATAAAACTTACCCAACTTAAATGTAAATTAGTACAGTGACTATGAAGAACACTATGGAGGCTCCTAAACAAACTAAAAATAGAGCTACCATACGACCCTGCAATCCCACTCCTGGGCATCTATCCAGAGAAAAACATAATCTGAAAGGGTACATGCACCCCTATGTTCATTGCAACACTGTTCACAACAAGTGGAGACATGGAAGCAACCTCAGTGTCCATCAACAGAAGAATGGATAAAGAAGATGTGGTACATATACACAATGGAATAGTACTCAGTCATTAAAAAATGAAATAATGCCATTTGTAGCAACAAGGATGGACCCAGAGATTGTCACACTGAGTGAAGTAAGCCAGAGAGAGAAAGGGAAACTTGTCTGTATGACATCCCTTATATGTGGAATCTAAAAAGAAATGATACAAATGAACTTCTTACAAAACAAAGAGTGAAAATTATAACACCATTTGATGGGGTGCTTGATATATAGAGAAAACCTTTTAAAAATTCTTTGAAAAGTAAGTAAGTAAATGGAAGTAACATATCTACACTTCACTTGAAGCAGTAAAACACTGACACATGTTGACTATTTTAAGTTATATATGTATACTACAATACCTAGAAAATCTACTAAAAAGCTACACCATATGTTATACTTTAAAACAGTACAAGTGAAGCACCTAGGAAGGCAACAAAAGAGAAATAGAGGAATAAGAGACAGGAGAAACAAAGATAAAACAAACACATTGAAAGAAAGCAAGCAGATATAAAAATATGCAAACAATATGAGTCAATTTATATGAATCACAGTATATACATATTTAAGGTATTTTCTGGATTCCGTGGTGGCTCAGGCCGTAAAGAGTCAGCCTGCAATGCAGGAGACCTGGGTTCAATCCCTGGGTTGGGAAGATTCCCCTGGAGAAGAAAGTGGCAACCCACTCCAGTATTCTTGCCTGGAAAATCCCATGGATGGAGGAGCCTGGCAGGCTATAGTCCATCGGGTTGCAAAGAGTCAGACACGACTGAGTGACTTCACCTTCTTTCTTTCTTTTCTTCTAAGGTATTTTCTTATTCTCAAGACTAAGAAAAACTCATCTATTGTGATAGTTATCAGAATACTGGTTACATTTGTGGGGAGAGCACTGTATGGACTAGAAAGGGCTAAGAGAGACCCTTCCTGGGTAAACAGAATGTTCTATAAATTCATCTGAGTACAGTTTGTGTGTGTGTGTGTGTGTGTGTGTGTGTGTGTGTGTGTGTGTGTAAATTCATTGAGGCATAGACTTAAGCTTCATCCACCTTACTTCATGTAGGGTGTAACACAGTAAAAAAATATAACAAATTTAAAAGATGCAAACATTTTAAAAGTTAAATAACTTGCCACAGTTTGTATCTTATCAAGAGATAGAAACCACAGTGATTTAAGCAGGAAAGCTTAATAGGAAGGATATTTACACTATAAAAGAATCACTATAAAATATAATAAAAATTTTAAATGGTACTGTAGGACTGAGGAACATTATGCAAGGAAAGACAATCTTGAAAGAGTACCATCTCCCCAGGGTTGAGATTCTCCCCAAGGATGGGTTTTAATGACATCATTAGAGAAGGAATAGCTAAACCCACTGGATGGCAGAGAAGTGGTTTGCCAGGCCAGAGTTGGTCTGCTGTCCTGAGCAAGCAAGAAGCACCCCTGTGGAGCCCAAGCAGGTACATGAGACACAGCTGGTGGCCAGCACGTGGGCACAAGGTAGGTGGAGCACCTGTGAGGTAGGCGGTCTGCAGCACAAGGTGTCCCTGATGGGAAGCCCGCAAGAGACAAAGAGGGCAGTGTGTGAGTCATGAGAACTGTGGTACTAGGGTGGGCAAGAGGACTGGGTAGCAAGATGCCCATGTTGAGAAGACTGTGTGATGGTGGCCACTGGCCACACGGGCTACACTGTGAGACCACCAAGGAGCCATGTGCATTCTGAACACTGGGCTAAACAGGCAACCAGTGGATGTCCTCACTCCCACACCAGTGACCCCTGTGCTACAGCATGGAAACAGGGGCCCCCATTCTCCTGCCAACATCTTCTGTCACCCCCCTACTAAGAATCCTTAACCTCATGCTCACTCTAAAGCAGAAACGGTTAAAGGAGCTCCATCTATCACTACAAAGCAAGTATTGAAGAGTGAATTTGGACCTGAGAGGCAATAAACTGATAACTGACACAACATATATCATAAAACTAAATGAAATCTAGAATGAAAAAAGTAAATGAGATAATGCATGTAAAGCACTTGGCACCAGGCCAAGCATCACAGTGTATATACTGCATAAACTTTTATTATTATTAATGTTGCTCTGATAGTTATGACATTTTAATTTCAAATATATGTCAATTTGGGAAACAGGATAGAAGTAAACCAACAACAAAAAGTTTTCCTTTCATCCTTTATATTGTGCCAGAGATGCTCAAAGGGCTCAAACAAAACCTTGTGTGCACCAGGACCCAGAGACCCTACAGAGACTGAGCCAGACCTGTGTTTGTGTCTGCTGCAAAGGGATGGGTCAGCAGTGGCCTGCTGCAGGGGCAGGGGCTCTGGGTGCAGCTACCTGCTCACACAGCTTGTGGCATAAGCCCTCACACAGTTAATGGAGGTCACCATTAACTCCACTATAGAGCCGCTGAGCAGACATCCCAAAAACTGCATAACAATTATAACAAAGAAATTTGTGCACTGTTAAGAAAGTTCTAGGACCCACAACAGATTTCCCAACCAGGGAATCTGGCAAAGGGACTGAACCCCACCCCCCACCCCAGAGAATTTGACTTTGGAGGACAGTGGGATTTGATTATAGAACACAGGACTAGGGAAACAGACTCTTGGAGGGCACAAACAAAATCTTGTGTGCACCAGGACCCAGAAGAAAGGAGCAGTTACCCCAGAAGAGACTTGCCCAGACTTGCTTGTGAGTGTCCAGGAGTCTCCGGTGGAGGTGTGTGCTTCTGGTGGCCTGCAGGGTCAGAGACACTGAGTGTGTCAGTCCGTGCATGGAACCTTTTGAAGGAGGTTGACATTATCTTCATTACCTCCACCATAGTTTGGTCTCAGGCCAAACAATAGGGAGCAAACAGCCCCAGCCATCAACAGAAAATTGGATTAAAGATTTACTGAGCATGGCCCCACCCATCAGAACAAGACCCAGTTTCCACCACAGTCAGTCTCTTCCATTGCAAAGCTTTGATAAGCCTCTTATCCTTATCCATAAAAGGGCAGATAGAATGAAAACCACAATCACAGAAAACTAATCAAATTGATCACATGGACACAGGCTTGTCTAACTCAATGAAACTATGAGCCATGCTGTGTAGGGCCACCCAAGACGAATGGGTCACAGTGAAGAGTTCTGACAAAACGTGGTCCACTGGAGAAGGGAAAGGCAAACCACTTCAGTATTCTTGCCTTGAGAACCCCATGAACAGTATGAAAAGGCAAAAAGATATGACACTGAAACATGAACTCCCCAGGTAGGTAAATGCCCAATATGCTACTTGAGAAGAGTGGAGAAATAACTCCAGAAAGAATGAAGAGATGGAGCCAAAGCTAAAACAACACCCAGTTGTGGATGTGACTGGGGATGGAAGTAAATCTGATGCTGGAAAGAGTAATATTGCATAGGAATCTCGAATGTTAGGTCCATTAACTAAGGTGTTAGAAGTGGTCAAACAGAAGATGACAAGAGTGAACATCAACATTTAGGAATCAGCAAACTAAAATGGACTGGAATGGGCAAATTATATCTATATAATGGGACCATTATATCTACTACTGTGGGCAAGAATCCCTTAGAACAAATGGGATAACCTTCCCAGTCAATAAAAGAGCCTGAAATGCAGTACTTGGGTACAACCTCAAAATTGACAGAATGATCTCTATTCATTTCCAAGGCAAACCATTCAATATTACAGTAATCCAAGTCTATGCCCCAACCAGTAATGCTGAAGAAGCTGAAATTGAACGGTTCTATGAAGACCTATAAGACCTTTAAGAACTGACACTCAAAAAAGATGTCATTTTCATCATAGGAGACTGGAATGCAAAAGTAGGAAGTCAAGAGATACCTGGAATAACAGGCAAATTTGGCCTTGGAGTACAGAATGAAGCAGGGCAAAGTCTAACAGAGTTTTGCCAAGAGAATGCACTGGTCATTAGCAAACACCCTCTTCCAACAACACAAGAGAAGACTCTACACATGGACATCACCAGATGGTCAATACCGAACTCAGATTGATTATATTCTTTGCAGCCAAAGATGAAGAAGCTCTATACCGTCAGCAAAAACAAGACTGGGAGCTGACTGTGGCTCAGATCATGAACTCCTTACTGCCAAATTCAAACTTAAATTGAATAAATTAGGGAAAACCACTAGACCATTCAGGTATGACCTAAATCAAATCCCTTAAGATTATACAGTGGAAGTGAGAAATAGATTCAAGGGATTAGATCTGAGAAACAGAGTGCCTCAGGAATGATTGATGGAGGTTTGTGACATTATACAAGAGTCAGGGATCAAGACCATCCCCAAGAAAAAGAAATGGAAAAAGGCAAGATGGTTGTCTGAGGAGGCCTTACAAATACCTGAGAAAAGAAGAGAAGATAAAGCCAAAGGAGAAAAGGCAAGATATATTCATTTGAAGGCAGAGTTCCAAAGAATAGTAAGGAGAGATAAGAAAGCCTTTCTCAGTGATCAATGCAAAGAAATAGAGGAAAACAACAGAATGGGAAAGACTAGAGATCTCTTCAAGAAAATTAGAGACACCAAGAGAACATTTCATGCAAAGATGGGTACAATAAAGAACAGAAATGGCATGGACCTAACAGAAGCAGAAGATGTTAAGAAGAGGTGGCAAGAATACACAGAGGAACTATACAAAAAAGATCTTCATAACCCAGAAAACCACAATGGTGTGTTCACTCACCTGGACATCCTGGAATGCAAAGTCAAATGGGTATTAGGAAGCATCACTACGAACAAAGCTAGTGGGGGTGATGGCATTCCAGCTGAGTTATTTGAAATCCTGAAAGATGATGCTGTGAAAATGCTACACTCAATATGCCAGTGAATTTGGAAAACTCAGCAGTGGCCACAGGACTGGAAAAGGTCAGTTTTTATTGCAATCCCAAAGAAAGGCAATGCCAAAAAGTGCTCAAACTATAGCATGATTGCACTCATCTCACACGCTAGCAAAGTAATGCTCAAAATTCCTCAAGCCAGGCTTCAACAGTACATGGACCATGAACTTCCAGATGTTCAAACTGAATTTAGAAAAGGCAGAGGAACCAGAGATCAAATTGCCAACAACCGCTGGATCATCAAAAAAGCAAGAGAACTCCAGAAAAACATCTACTTCTGCTTTATTGATTACACCAAAGCCTTTGACTGTGTAGATCATAACAAACTGTGGAAAATTCTGTAAGAGATGGGAATACCAGACCACCTGATCTGCCTCCGGAGAAATCTGCATGCAGGTCAAGAAGCAACAGTTAGAACTGAACATAGAATAACAGACTGTTTCCAAATTGGGAAAGGAGTACATCAAGGCTGTATATTGTCACCCTGCTTATTTAACATATATGCAGAGTATATCATGGTCATGCAAAATGCCGGGCTGGATGAAATACAAGCTAGAATCAAGATTTCTGGGAGAAATATCAATAACCTCAGATATGCAGGTGACACCACCCTTATGGCAGAAAGTGAAGAGGAACTAAAGAGCCTCTTCATGAAAGTGAAAGAGGAGACTGAAGAAGTTGGCTTAAAGCCCAACATTCAGAAAACTAAGATCATGGCATCCCATTCAATCACTTCATGGCAAACAGATGGAGAAACAATGGAAACAGTAACAGACTTTATTTTCTTGGACTCCAAAATCACTGCAGATGGTGACTGCAGCCATGAAATTAAAAGATGCTTGCTCCGTGGAAGAAAAGCTATGACCAACCTAGACAGCATATTAAAAAGCAGAGACATTACTCTGCCAACAAAGGTCCATCTAGTCAAAGCTATGGTTTTTCCAGTAGTCATGTATGGATGTGAGAGTTGGACTATAAAGGAAGCTGAGCACTGAAGAATTGATGCTTTTGAACTATGGTGTTGGGGAAGACTCTTGAGAGTCCCTTGGACTGCAAGGAGATCAAACCAGTCAGTCCTAAAGGAAATCGGTACTGAATAATCATTGGAAAGACTGATGCTGAAGCTGAAGCTCCAATACTTTGGCCTTCTGATGCAAAGAACTGACTCTGGAAAAGACCCTGATGCTGGGAAAGACTGAAGGCAGGAGGAAAAAGGGATGACAGAGGATGAGATGGTTGGATGGCATCACCGACTCAATGGACATGAGTTTGAGCAAGCTCCAGGAGCTGGTGATGGACAGGGATGCCTGGTGTGCTGCAGTCCTTGGGTCAAAAAGAGTTGGACATGACTGAGCGACTGAACTGAACTGAACTGATCAATCCTTCTCCCCTTCCCAGAGGTAACCACAGCTAGCAATCTTTTGTGTTGTATATTTAAGTTACACTAATTATTAACAATGATTAACACTTCATAATACTAACACATATTAGGCACTGCTCTAAGTTTGTTATGAATATACTTTTATGTAATCCTCCCAACCACCCTACATTGTTGGTTTTATTATTATTCTTTCTTAATAAATGAAGAAACTGAATCATTGACATTTAAACAAAGACTAAGGACAAAGGCTTCCCAGGAGCTTGGTGGTGAAGAATCCACTGGCCAATGCAGGAGACACAGGAGACTAGGGTTCCATCCCTGGGTAGGGAAAATGCCCTGAAGGAGGAAACAGCAATCTGCTTCAGTATTTTTGCCTGGGAAATCCCATGGAGGAGCATGGTGGGCTACAGTCCAAGGAGTTGCAAAGAGTCGGACATGACCAAGCACACATACACACACACACCAGGACAAAGGGACGTGAGAGGCATAAGAATATTTCAACACTAAGTGGAGTAGGTTAAGAGGCTGTGGGAAGGTGGCAACTGAGAAAAGACTTGAAGAGGTGTTGGACTTAGCTGAGTGCATCAAATTAGGAAAGAGTGTTCCAGGCTGAGGGAACAGCCAGAGTTCAGGACTCAAGCATCCATGTGGTATCTGGGAAAGTCAAGGAGAGCATAGCAGCTAAAGCTGTGACAGGAGAGTGGTCCTTGCACAGGTGCCAGTCCATGAATTGGTCTGCAAAAACCTTAGTGAAGACACTGTGGGGGGGGGGGGCAGTATTTAGAAACTTCTACAGCAGCTTGACAGATGAATTTTAGGCCCACTGAGTCAAATAATACAACATTAGGGCTTGCATTTTTTATATCTATTTCTCATATTTTTACATTTTACTTTTTGGTAATTTTTTTTCTCATTTTACAAGTTTTAGTCCATGATGGATTCAAAGTTTCATTTGTTTTTATTGGTTGCTTGATGGGCTTTTTAAATGATCTTTCACCACAGACAGTCTTGTGATAGTTGAGGATCCTGTTAAGATACAAATTTTTATTCAGAAGGTCTGGAGCAGGGTCTGAGATTCTAAAAAGAAATTCTTATTTCTTATTAGAAATTTTTATTTCTAATAAGCTCTCAGGTTTTGCTGATGCTTCCAGTCCAAGGAGTAGCCGATATAGTAATTACTCTAGAGAAGTAGAGTAACTCAGCAGGGAAGCAGGGAAACTCAGGCAAGAGATGATGGAGCTTTAGATTAGAGTGGCAGCCATGGTGGTGGTAAGAAGTGGTCAGATTGTAAGTTTCTGTCTGAAAAGTAGAGCCGAGAGGATTTCTGGATGCATATATGATGTGGAGTGTGAGAAGGGGTTAGAAGACAGGGATAACTATAAGGCTTGTGGCATAAACAAAGGAAAGAACTGGGTCACGCAGAATGGAGGGGTTGACAACAGAGTCTAGGCTGGTAACTTTCATCACAGCCACTTTCCAGAAATGGTCCACAGTGGTGGAAAATACTTAGAAGACAGATTTACCTTTTGGGTCCTTCTCTCTACAAAAACAAACACAGCAAGCCATGACATGTACAACTACTGTTTCAATGCCCCCAATCAACAGCAGCAGCAGCAGCAGCAACAAGGGGCTTGAAAAATCACTAAAATCAAAGATGTAAGGACAAAACAAATGCTTCAATTGAATGAGACACAGTGACCTGTTAACTCAGCTGCTTAATCAGAAAGGCAAGTGGACCAAATAATCTTGGCCTGAATCATCTGAGTCTCTTAGGTTTCAACAGTTTTCTCTGTGAGGGAGACGGTTAATTAGATTTTACAGTAAAAGATATGAATGAATCAACACTGTATTGAAACCTTATTAATGAATAATGAGGTCTGATTGAATGACATATGTTGTGCCAGGTGTGTGTGTGTGTGTTTTATGAGTTGCTAGGAAAAAATGATGCCTGGAATGTCACACACTATTAACAAAGGTGACCTCTGGGGGAAAGGAGTGAGGTTGACAGTCAGAAGAGGATGGGATAGGAAGGTGGGAATGGCATCCTCTTTCTGAGATTCACCTTTGATTTATCTGAATTGTTCTATAACATACTACTTCTATAAGTTTCCGGACAAGATAAAGAAGGGAAAAACTTGGCAGTCTCTCTACCTTCCTACCTCAACTTAAGAAATATGTAACAAGAACTTCTCAGTAAATCTAACAATTTCCTAAAACATTTTGCATATCCCTACAGGAATTTCCTTGAGCAATACACTGCTGAACAGATTAAACTACTAAAATGCTTGCTAATATATGCAATGTGTACCTCTTTTCTTCATTTATCTTTATCACTATCAGACATCAACTCCCAAAATAATGAATACAAAAAGGCAAAAGGAACTTGAGGTTAAAATGGTACCAAGATTTCTTCATGCAGCAAAAATAAGGAAGCTGAACGCATTTATGGAGAACCATTAAGTCATTCTGCTGTAATATTTTTACCAAACTCAACCTGTACTTTACTGTCATAAATCTTTATGCTATATCACCAAATAGTCTCTCCAACTATCTAGTTTTTAAAGCTTCTCAATGTTCTCTCTCTCTTCTTAGGTACCTCTAAGGAGGGTGCCTCACGATTTGCTCCATGGATTCAGAAAAGACCTCTATTTGGCTAAGATCAAAGCACTATGAACTAAGTTTGATTCCCGTAGGTATCTGATTGCAAGCTGCATGTATAATCCTGCACTTTATAAATATAATGATCTTATAATAGACCTGCTGAGCGTAAGTGGGCAGCTTAACGCACATGGCTTATGAATCTTCATGTTAATTAATTTTGCTTCCAAACTGTGTGCAGTGGAAAGAACCAGATGGAGGTTAGAGTCTTAGCTCTACAGCTTACTGGGAGGACTTCAACAGTCACTTAACCTCTCTGATTATCAGTTTTCTTATCTATAAAGTGAGGATTAAAATATTTACTTCACAAAGTTGCCTTTGAGGCTTAGTGACATATAAGAAATTGTGAAACTTCTTACTCAATGCCAAGCACTTAATAAGCCCATGGTAAATGCTTATTAATTTTAAACTGCGATCCAGAAAGGAAATGCCTGCAAATAAGACAAATACTGGCCTTCCATGTGGGAAGAGTAGAGTTGGCAGCTACTTTGGTAGAGTGGGATGTGGGAAAGATTTTATGCTGCCTCTTGGCCTCCTTAAGAAACGTCCTCTTTAGTTTGGCTCCATCACTGTGTCCCCTGGTAAAGGTGAGTTATTAACTAGGTAACAAGTGAACAGAAGCTAGGTTTTTCTCCATGATGAATCCACTCCACTTGCTGCAGCCCAGTTGAACTAAGAGTTGTGGCAGGCAAAGGGCAGGAAAAGGCGCTGGACATGGAAGGATGAAGTGGAAAGCAACTCAAACAGCTCTGGGCAAAGAAGGACGTGGTTGAAAGCAACTGAAGCCAGGGGAAGTGAAGCAAAAAGGAAAATTTGGGCTCATTTATCAGCCCCACTTAAGGACAAGCTGTGTCTGTATTGTAACACCTGTAAGTCTGCGTGCCGGGAATTCCACACGCAAAGAGCCCTGTTTGGGATTTGAGGCATTCCAGCTCTGGCTCTCAGCCCTGCAAAGTCTGATAAAGTGCCCCTGGCAAAGGATGAGTTCTAGCGAAGGTAGGGGCAGGTGTGCTGCGCTTAAACACTGTCCTGGAAATTTGCACTGAGTTTGCCGAACTTCATCAGTTTGCAAGTTGGAACTGCTTTACCTTGCAAAACCTTGATTCAAAAATGATAATTAATAGAACTGCCATATGACCCAGCAATCCCACTTCTGGGCATACACACTGAGGAAACCAGATCTGAAAGAGACACATGCACCCCAATGTTCATCGCAGCACTGTTTATAATAGCCAGAACATGGAAGCAACCTAGATGCCCATCAGCAGATGAATGGATAAGGAAGCTGTGGTACATATACACCATGGAATATTACTCAGCCGTTAAAAAGAATTCATTTGAACCAGTCCTAATGAGATGGATGAAACTGGAGCCCCTTATACAGAGTGAAGTAAGCCAGAAAGATAAAGAACATTACAGCATACTAACGCATATATATGGAATTTAGAAAGATGGTACCGATAACCCTATATGCAAAACAGAAAAAGAGACACAGAAATACAGAACAGACTATTGAACTATGTGGGAGAATGTGAGGGTGGGATATTTCAAAAGAACAGCATGTATACTATCTATGGTGAAACAGATCCCCAGCCCAGGTGGGATGCATGAGACAAGTGCTCGGGCCTGGTGCACTGGAAAGACCCAGAGGAATCGGGTGGAGAGGGAGGTGGGAGGGGGGATCGGGATGGGGAATACGTGTAAATCTATGGCTGATTCATATCAATGTATGACAAAACCCACTGAAATGTTGTGAAGTAATTAGCCTCCAACTAATAAAAAATTAAAAAAAAATAAAAAAAAATGATAAATAATAGGCCTGGTTCTGCAGTGAAAAGAGGGGGAAAAAGGTTGAAAGAATAAACTCTGTCTTAAAAGAAGGATTAACTCTTTCCTGGAACTAGCTTTCCTGCCAGGCAGCAGCAGGGAATCATGTAAATAGGATCCAAATAGCATAGCATAAATGCACACTTTTACCATATGATTTTTACCTTAGATTCTCCTTGAGGTAATTGTGATATCATTAAATATCAAAAATCAAAGTAAGGGGAAGCTTACTCATAATCTGTTTATGTGGCACTAACTAGACACCAAGAATTGAAATAATAACTGCTGAATTTGGAGTATTTATTTATCTACTTGGGGATTTGGCATAAATATCAGTGATAAAAAAATAAGGATAATGCTGCCTATTATGGTTGTCATGAAATTTCAATAGATAATGTTTGTAAGAGCCCCTTGTGCATTCCCCAACAGATTATCAATTTTGCTTATTTTATGGTTAGAGTCAGGACTCATGTAATAGTTTAGATGGATCATATGGTTCACTAACAATCAAATGATGTTCAAGTTCAGTGTGTTTGCCCAACAGCAATGGGCTTCCAAGGTGGCACAGTGGTAAAGAACCTGCCGGCCAATTCAGGAGACACAAGAGAAGTGGGTTTGATCCCTGAATCAGGAAGATACCCTGGAGAAGGAAATGGCAACCCACTCCAGTATTCTTGCCTGGAAAATCCTATGGACAGAGGAGCCTGGCAGGCTACAGTCCAGGTGGGGGTCACAAAAAATAGGATGCAACTGAACATAAACACACACCAACAACTATATATAAACATTTTGGAAGAGCTGATGAGGAAAAAGGAATGGGAGTATCTGCTCTTAGTAGATAGAAAATGTGTATCACAGGTCAATGCAGCCTTCCATACCTACAAAGTATACTACAACTTCACTTAGAATACTTGCCATTAGTTAATAGGTGGAGAGATGACTCCCAATTCATGTAACAAGACATATATTTATTCCACTTGTAGAACACAGAACAAGGTACAATCAAAATAAACACATTAGATGTCCACTTTCAGTCAAGATGAAATAACAAGGACTGGCTTTATATGCCAGCCTAAAACAAACAAACAAGAAACAAAATATATAAACAATGGTTTTCAGACATTGGACCTCAGGATGCACAATGTGATTACCTCTGTGAAGGCGGAAATAAAAGAAGTAGCCCTGTAAGTACCCTAACATACTGCTTGAAAAGAGTTTCCAGGCTGCAGAGGAGGCAGAGGAGACCCAAATAGTTACCCTTAGTTGAGAGAACAACATTGGGAGTCCAGAGAGACCAAGACACTGTAATTCACAGAGAGGAGTACTAGAAAAGAAAAGGTTACAGAGACCTAGCTCCAGATATCTGGAGAGGGTCCCTCTTAAGTCTTGAACTAAATACTGATCAGTGGTATGCATATAAGGAAAGTACCTATGGCCAGGGAGAGAAGCACCCAGAAGGAGGAGGGAAATCACTGAAGTACACCCAGGGATGGGACTTGTTTGCATTGCAGTTTATATTCCCACCAGTCAGAATAGGAAAATTTTGTAATCCATGGTAGAGAACTCAGAAGGGTTTTGTCTCAGTTGTTGCACAAAATTAGATTAAAGGCTACCTCGGTCTTACCTAACAAAGATTAAAAGCAAGAATCAGTGCCTTGGAAGGATCAAATGCTTCTCAACAATTTATCTGCGTACTAGAATGAAATTCAGGGTTATTTGTAGGAATACAGAAAGATCTAGTTCCCAAAAGGAAACACTTACAATGTGTGACGTCCTTTAAAATATTATCAGGAATGAAAAAGAAGCAAGTAAATAGCACCACAATGAGGAAAAGACCAGCCAATTGAAACTGATGAAGGAATAACATAAATGACAGAACTTGTAGTTAAAGTGAAAGTTGCTCACTCAGTCACATCTGACTCTTTGTGACTCCATGGACTGTATCAGTTCAGTTCAGTTCAGTTCAGTTGCTCAGTCGTGTCCGACTTTTTGCGACCCCATGAATCGCAACACGCCAGGCCTCCCTGCCCATCACCAACTCCCGGAGTTAACTCAAACTCATGTCCATAAAGTCTGTGATGCCATCCAGGCATCTCATCCTCTGTCATCCCCTTCTCCTCCTGCCCCCAATCCCTCCCAGCATCAGGGTCTTTCCCCATGAGTCAACTCTTCGCAACTCCAAGTATTGGAGTTTCAGCTTCAGCATCAGTCCTTCCAGTGAACACCCGGGACTGATCTCCTTTAGGATGAACTGGTTGGAACTCCTTGCAGTCCAAGGGACTCTCAAGAGTCTTCTCCAACACCACAGTTCAAAAGCATCAATTCTTCGGCACTCAGCTTTCTTCACAGTCCAAGTCTCACATGCATACATGACCACTGGAAAACCATAGCCTTGACTAGATGGACCTTTGTTGGCAAAATAATGTCTCTGCTTTTTAATATGCTGTCTAGGCTGGTCATAACTTTCCTTCCAAGGAGTAAGTGTCTTTTAATTTCATGGCTGCAATCACCATCTGCAGTGATTTTGGAGCCCAAAAAAACAAAGGTCTGACACTGTTTCACTTGTTCTCCCCATCTATTTTTCCCATGAAGTGATGCGGACTAGATGCCATGATTCTTAGTTTTCTGAATGTCGAGCTTAAGCAACTTTTTCACTCTCCTCTTTCACCAAGAGGCATTTTTAGTTCCTCTTCACTTTTTCTGCCATTAAGGGTTTTGTGTATCGATATCTGAGGTTATTGATATTCTCCGCAATTCTGCATTCCAGCTTGTGCTTCATCCAGCCCAGCGTTCTCATGATTACTCTGCATATAAGTAAATAAGCAGAGGTGACAATATACAGGCCTTGACGTACTCCTTTTCCTATTTGAACCAGTCTGTTGGGTCAGTGTTCCATTTCTAACTGTTGCTTCCTGACCTGGGCATACAGGTTTCTAAGAGCAGGTCAGGTGGTCTGTATTCCCAACTCTTTCAAAGAATTTCCATAGTTCCTTGTGATCCACACATGTTGATGAAAGGCTTTTGCATAGCAATGAAAGCAGAAATAGATTGTTTTTCTGGAAACTCTCTGCTTTTCCAATGATCCAGCAGATGTTGGCAATTTGATCTCTGGTTCCTCTTCTGCGCTTTTCTAAAACCAGCTTGAACATTTGGAAGTTTCACGATTCATCGATTGCTAAGTCTGGCGTTAGAGAATTTTGAGCATTTAACTTTACTAGCATGTGAGATGAGTGCAATTGTGCGTAGTTTTCAACATTCTTTGCATTGCCTTTTCTTGGGATTGGAATGAAAAAACTGACCTTTCCAGTCCTGTGGCCATGCTGAGTTTTTTCCAAATTTGCTTGCATATTGAGTGCAGCACTTTCACA
This sequence comes from Cervus canadensis, assembly GCF_019320065.1. Classification (NCBI taxonomy): domain Eukaryota; kingdom Metazoa; phylum Chordata; class Mammalia; order Artiodactyla; family Cervidae; genus Cervus; species Cervus canadensis. The sequence continues at coordinate 30,789,442 of NC_057400.1, read as the reverse complement.
GTGTCATCTTTCAGGATTGAAATAGCTCAAGTGGTGTTCCATCACCTCCACTAGCTTTGTTCCTAGTGATGCTTCCTAAGGCCCACTTGACTTCACATTCCAGGATGTCTGGCTCTAGGTGAGTGATCACACCATCGTGATTATCTGGGTCGTGAAGATCTTTTTTGTACAGTTCTTCTGTGTATTCTTGCCACCTCTTCTTAATATCTTCTGCTTCTGTTAGTCCATACCATTTCTGTCCTTTTATGAACCCACTTTGCATGAAATGTTCCCTTGATATCTCTAATTTTTCTTGAAAGATCTCTAGTTTCCCTTCTGTTGTTTTCCTCCTATTTCTTTGCATTGATCACTGAGGAAGGCTTTCTTATCTCTCCTTGCATTCTTTGGAAACTTATTAAAAGGGAAATCTTTCCTTTTCTCCTTTGCTTTTCCGCTTTATCCTCTTTCACAGCTATTTGTAAGGCCTCCTCAGACAGCCACTTTGCTTTTTTGCATTTCTTTTCCATGGGAGTGGTCTTGATCCCTGTCTCCTGTGCAGTGTCACAAACCTCCGTCCATAGTTCATCAGGCACTCTGTCTATCAGATCTAGTCCTTTAAATCTATTTCTCACTTCCACTGTATAGTCATAAGGGATTTGATTTAGGTCATACCTGAATGGTCTAGTGGTTTTCCTTACTTTCTTCAATTTAAGTCTGAATTTGGCAATAAGGAGTTCATGATCTGAACCACAGTCCGCTCCTGGTCTTGTTTTTGCTGACTATATAGAGCTTCTCCATCTTTGGCTGCAAAGAATATAATCGATCTGATTTCGATGTTGACCATCTGGTGATGTCCATGTCTAGAGTTTTCTCCTGTATTGTTGGAAGAGGGTATATATGGACTGGATAGGCCATGAAATTCTCCAGGCCAGAATACTACAGTGGGCAGCCATTCCCTTCTCCAGAGGAACTTCCCAACCCAGGGATCAAACCCAGTTCTCCCACATTGCTGGCAGATTCTTTACCAGCTGAGCCACCAGAAAAGTCACCAGGAAAATATTTAAAGGTCAAATATTTATTGTAAGTGCATTCCATGTATTCAAGAAGGCAGAGGAAAGCTTGAGATTATGGAAACATGGAAAGTATTTTTTAAAACAGATGCAAACTGAACTTCTACAGATAAAATTGCACATAATGTATTGTTAAAATATCACACATTTAGGTAATAAGGCACAAGCAGTGAACTGGAGAAACACATCACTATTGCTTTCTGGCTCATTTAAGTGTATATTTGCAGGTTCACTTTTCCATGACTTTCTCAGACCCCTCCTTGTACTGTAGAATGCTCCAAGGAAATCATTTAACTCTTATTTGAGTCTCACTTTCTTCACTTATAAAATGGTGATAACACCGATCAAACAAAACACTGTGAGAGTCAGAAATGATCCATGTAAGTTGTTGAACAGTAGTCTTAACAAAGACGTGTTTGTTTCTTCCTTTGCTTTTACATTAAAATCAGAAGCAAAAATAAAGTAAAACATGGAAGCTACAAGGAATCAAAAATTGTCATTTGTGTATTTTGAAAGACGTAAAACTATCTTTACTGTGGCATTTAAATTTTTATTGTAAATCATGATATATTCATGGAAAAGAATACAAAAATAAATATATCACTCAATAAATTTTCATAAATTAAACACTAATGTACATACTATTCTGGCCAAAGAAATAGGAAATTGTAGACACCACAGAAAAGTTTCCCTAATGGCCCATACATTCTTTCATCTTCTTCAAAAGTAATCACTATCTATCATTATCAGTTAGAATCACTGATTTCTAACATTGTAATTTAATTTTGCCTGTATCTGAGTGTTACATAAAAGGAACCTTACAATATATATTCCTTTATAACTGGTATTTTTCCATCAACACTGTGTTTAGGAAATGCATGCTTTACTTTGAGAAGCGCAAGCCTAAGGCAGTATGGATGTGGAAAAAGGAAAATGAGGCAAGAAAATATATAAGAAATGAAATGAAAAATGTTACCATATTTCATCAAGCTACCAAGAAACACAATAGGCTGCTCAGCAGCTGAGTTAACTTTCTGGCATTATACCTTCTGCATAGGAGTTATAAGAATGAATCACACCTAGAACTGTTCAATGGAAGAAAGAACAGAGGGAGAATTCACCTTCTTAGATACTTTCCATTTCTTACTGTTCTAAGTTTTATTCATGAGCAACTAATTCTCCAGCACTAGTAAACTGTATTATCTGACCCTTTGATGGTCACTCAGGAAACCAGATAATGCCTAAGGATACAATATATAGAACCTGAAGCTAAGGATTGATGTTTTTAATTCGCTTTAGAAAATTCCCAGACATTACTTCAGTATTGCTTCTACACTATTCTCTATTTCTAAAATTCTAATGACATGCATGTAAGATCTTCTTAGTGTCTACTCTATGTCTTGGCCCATCTGTTCTTTTTCACACATTCTTTTGTTTCTCTGGGTCTTATTCTAGATATTTTATTCTGGCCTATCCTCCAGTTACTTTTTTTTTTTCAGCTGAATCTAATCTGGTTTCACTATCACATGTTGAGTTCTCAATTTTGAATATTGTATCTTCCAATTTTATAATTCTTAAAATTCCTAGAATTGTAAGAGTTACTAGGCTCTCCCCAAATCCACAATCTGGTCTTCAATCTCCTTGAAAGGACAGTTATTTTAATCACTATGTCTGACTGCTTGATTATTTGAGGCCATGAGGGTCTTTTCCTGTTGTCTATTTTTTTTCATTGTCTTATCATTTCATATGACTTATAGTTTAAATTGAGGGTTGTGTATTGCATACAAAAATTGTAAAAATTCTAAACCTATTAAGATGCCAATATACCGCAGACAGCAACCTATAAGCTGCATAAAAATAAAACCTGGAGAGCAAATTAGAAAAAAAGAACTCACAAAACCAGTACACTCTTATGAGGAAAACAAAACCACAGGCTCACGGAATAAACAGTTACTCTGGAACATTTTGTTTAATGCATCAGAGTAACATCCCTCCATTCAACTGCTCCCTGGTAAGTTCTCTTGAAAGCCCACTTTCTTGTATGCCTTGGGGCAGCTCTGTGCCAGCCTGTGTTCTTTTAACTAGACATTCTCCTCCAAATTCAGGTCCCCATAACTAAAATTACAGGGGCATTTATAGCACTATATTCCTCTTCTCATGTGGTGGGAGGGAAAGAGTTTCTTCATCCCCTTTTAAAAGATGATTTAAACTCTTTCAAGACTTTATGCCTTTTATTGGACAATTTATGGAAAGTTTTGAAGAGGTTCAGTGAATTCCATTAAATGAAACTTAAATCCAAAAGAATTCCTTCCCCCTAAAGGAGTTCCATAATATTTATTTGATTCTCACATCAATTAGCCTATGAGTCACTACTTTTAAGAGGCAGTTTGGTTAGATATCTTATTTGGTCTTAATTGAATATGTTAACAGTAGGCTGTTGAGCTCAGTAATTACTACCTCAGTGGGATATACTTCTTTGACTGTCCTAAATCGTCCACAATAAGCAGGGTTGAAGGTCTGCATGCTGCTATATCTACTGGTCTTAGGTTCTCGGGCTTCATATTACTGAAGGTTTGACTACTTTCCAAGAACACTGTTGTATTTGAGGTCTGAATTACTGAGTAAGAAGGCATTTCAGGGTGATATTCATGATAGAACCTAAATAAAAGAATTCAAGTGCCTGGAAAAGCACAAAGGAGCTAGATAAAGAAAAACCCCAAGTTTGAGAAAGGTTGGAATGTCACCATAATCTGGAGAGCAAGTATATCATTCATCCTGATTCTTAGAATTAAGTCATTTCTTACGTGGACTAGAGGCTGATCTCACATATTTCACAGGTGAAGGTAAAATCAAGGAATGCTTAAAATGTGTGACTTGACTGTGTTAAAGCTGTTTTTTTTTTTTGGCCCTTTTCCTACTATCTTCAGTGCTGAGGCTAATGATTAAGGGAACACAGGGTAAGGGGGCAGTGAATAAGAGCTTGTAAAAGGAACTAAAGCTGAAAACAGCACAGAAAAAGAGGAGAAGATCTCCCAGTGAAAAGCATTAAAATCTTCAAGGAAGTACTGAATACCCTCCACATACCTACATCCTCTCAGGCATGACAATACCAACCATGTCACAGAGGAGAGAGAAGTGTAAAAAAGGAGCAGAAACAACCCCCAAATATGGAGCCACTCCCTCGGGTCCTGGGTCACTGAGATAACACAATAACTACCAAACAAACTGCAGGCTGCCACATTGCCAACACCTAAAGGATAACATCACCCCATCTTCAGAAATAGAGAAAAAAATTTAAATAAGGAAAACAAGAAAGCTCTAGCTATATCATGTATAATTCCTCTTGCTTTTCTTTGAAATATTTCCTCTATATATAAAATTTATGTAACTGTCAGTGGGGAAAATGCAACAGCAAAAGAACTCATAAACAAATGTTCATAGTGTTATAGATTTATTCATAAAATCTCCAAATTGGAAAAATCCTATACTTCAACAGGTAAATGGATAAACACATTATATAGTACATTCACATAATGGAATACTATGTAACAAAAAAGACAGGAGGGAAACATAAACTACAGATTTGTACCATGATATGTATGAATCTTAAAACTGGTACATGGAGTGAAATAAGCCAGACATAAAAGACTGCAAATGAGCTATCATTTATGTAAAATTGTAGGAAAGGGGAAAAAACCCACATCTATACTGAGACAAAGAGATCAATGGCTACCTGGGACTAGAGTTTGTGGAGACCAGGGTGGTTATTAACTGCAAAATTATAAATTTGTGGGGAGGCTTATATGTTGTGTGTGTGTGTGTGTGTGTGTGTGTGTATTGCAGTGGTGGCTGTAAAAGTGTATGTGTGCTGCATGCTAAGTCACTCCAGCTGTGTCCAGCTCTGTGCGACCCCATGGATTGTAGCCCACTGGGCTTCTCTGTCCATGGGATTCTCCAGGCAAGAATACTGGAGTGGGTTGCCAGGTTGTCCTTCTCCAATAAAAGTGTATACATTTGTTAAAACCCATTGAACTTCACATTTCAGAAAGGTATTAAAGTATATCTCAATAAATTTGCTTTTATATTCAACTCAGATAAAACAAACCTAAAACTTGAGTGTTCTCTTTAAAATCTATTGACATACCAATAAGAATAGCTTTAAAAAATGCAGATCTAGTGAAAATATTGGTTGTGTAAAGCTACTGGGATGTTGTTTTACATGGATTTTTAAATCCAAAGGTAAGGGAGAAATACCTTCTCCCTGCCAGACTCTACATGGATGAACAGTTCTTCCAAAAGGTAAGGAATAAAAGATTCAGAACTCAAAGGACAATGGGCATCACCCATTGCTCTATGGTGTCAGTGTCCATGGAGACCAACAGTAAGCAGTAATAAAGTATCTCTGCCCTCCCCAGCCAGCATGATATCATGAAAACCTAGTGTAGAGTCAGAACTTCCAGCCCTGTCCTGCAGTAATTAAGAATCCTTCCCCTGCCTGAGTGTCAAAAGAGGTTAGATGGGGAATGGGACTTCCACTCCCACTTGACAGCGATGAGGTAGCACCCTTCTTTCCCCACCAGCCCAGTGTTAAATGAGGTCTGCTAAAACACACATTTAACTAAGATCCAGAGTCTCACAACATAATACTCAAAACATACAGGTATACTTAAAAATCATTTGGCATAATCAGAACCAGAAAAACTCAATTTGAGTGAGAAATGGCAATCAACAGACACCAACACCAAGATGACATAGATGCTGGAATGATCTCACTAGGATTGTAGAGCAGCCATCATAAATATGCTTCAGTAAGTAACTACAAACATGCTTGAAATAAATGAAAAAATATAATACCTTGGCAAAGAAATAGAAGACATTAAGAAGTACCAGTAACTAAAACAAGCACTAGATGAGCTCAACAGCAGAATGGAAATGACAAAGAAAAGAATCAGTGAGGTTGAAAATAACACAATAGAAGTTCCCCAACCTGAACAACAGAGAAATGGACTGAAACAACAAGTGATCAAAACTTTAAGAAGTATAGAGGTGAGGAAGACAGTAGTAGTTGCCAGGGATTAGGAATGGATGGGAGGTAGAGGTGTGACTATAAAGAGGTAACATGAGGAAGATCTTAGAAGTGATAGGATACTTCTGTATCTTTATTGCATTGGTGGTTCCATGGATCTACATGTGTGAAAAGATGTCACAGAACTACACACACACCAATATCAATTTACTAAATTTAATACTTTTCATTAGACACTATTCTTATTTGTTTTTTCAGTAAAAAAATTTCACAACTATAGTGGCCTTAACCAAGGAAATTTATTATCACACAGTTCTGGGTCACAAGTCTGGGCACAGTGTGGCTCAGCTGATTTTTTACTCCTGGTTTCATGGGGCCTAAATCATGGTGCTGGCAGGCTGCATTCCTTCAAGACGTTTTTGGTTAACTCCACTTTCAAGCTCATTCAGGTTATTGGCAGAATTCAGTTCCTTGTGGTTGTAAGATGAAAACCTCTGCTTCCCTACTGGGTATTGGCAGGGGTCATTATTAATTTCCAGAGGTTACCTGTATTTCTTGGCTCATGGACTCCTTTCTTCATTGTCAAAGCCAGCAGTTGCAGGTCAAGTACTTCTCACTCTCCAAATCTCTCTGACCTTTCTCTCTGCTTTCATTTATCCTCTGTTTTCTTCTTTCCACCACATCTGACTTCAATTGGAGAAATTTTCTCTGCGTTCAAGGGCTCAAGTGATTACATTATGTCAAACTGGACAATCCAGGATAAATGTCCCTATTTTAAGATCCATAAACTTACGGCATCGGCATATTTGCCTCACAGCAGTACCTGGGTTAGTGTTCAAATAATCAGGAGATGGGAATCTTGAGGAGACATTGCTAAAGTTCTGCTTATCACAATTATGCAAAATATAACCATGGGAGGAAACTGGATAAAGGTTATATGGAATCTCTATGCTATTTTGGCAACTTCTTATGAATTTATAATTATTTCAAAATGAAAAGTTTCTTAAATGCATAGAAGAAAAGTAAAAGCAAAATAAATATATTTTCTATCAAAAAATATTTTCCACCACCAGAGGACCTACAGTAAAAGAAATACTAGGGAAGGTCCTTAAAGTAGGAAAATTTTCATCTCAGTGGGAGATATGGAATTGCAGGAAATGAAGACACTGAAAAGGGTAAATATGTGAGGAAAATCTAAGTTAATATTAATTTTATAATATAATAAAAATGACAGGCTAGGGTTAAAATATATATAGAATGGAAATGCACATCAAGATGAGCATAAAGAGAAGGAAGGACTTAAATGGAGTTCAAGTGTTTTAATATATTTACATTGCTAGGAAGTTTAAAATGATTAAACTACAGATGACACTAGAAAAGTTAAGGATGTATATTATAGTTTCTATAATGGATGATGAAAGATTGTGTTAACAAGCCAACGGAGACAAAGAAGTGGGAAAATAAAATATTCTGTCACACTCACCCAAAAGATAACTAGAAAGGAGAAACCAACAATGAATATTAGGTGGGACAAAGAGAAGATTCAAATATATCAATAAATACATTAAATGTAAGCAGACCACATATTCTAATTAAAAGGCAAAGACTATAAGAACAGATAACAAAAAACTACATGCTGCTTAGAAGAAACACATTTAATGTAAGGAGACAAGTTGAAAGTAAAGGATGGAAATTAAAAAAAATACAGCCAAAAAAAAAAAAAAACCACACACATAAAGCAACTCTTCCACAAAAAAGACACCCTAATATAGCTATGTTAAAATCACAAAAAAAAGAGGCTGAAGAAAACCTCTTTAGGTTTTCCCGATAGGGACATTTTATGATGCTGAAAGTGCCAATCTTCCTAGAAGATATAATTCTTAACATGTATGCCCTAATAGCATAACAAAATATGTTAAGTAAAAACTGGCAGAATTAATAAAATTTGGCAAATTCACAAGTATGGTTAGAGATTTTATTAAGCATTTCTCAGTAACTGTTAAAATAGATTAAAATAAATCAGGAAGGAAATAAAATATTTGAATTAGCACAACTAATAAACTTTACCTAATTCACATATGTATAATAACATTTAAGAACATTCATTTTAATGCCCACAGAACATTTAAAAAAACTGTACATATAAACCATGCAGCTAGTCTTAAACTACAAAAGACTGAAATCATACAGACAATGTTCTCTTATTACAGTGGAAGTAAGACTGAAATCTATAACAACATTAAAAATTAACTAGAAGATGGTTAAATGTTTGGAAACTAAGTAATACACTTGTAAAGAACCCATCGGTCAAAAAAAGAAATTCCAATGAAAATTAGAAAATGATTGGAAGTGAAAAAATAACTGAAATATGGTATATCAAAATTCACAGAGTACAGAAAAAACTTGTGCTTGAAGGAAATTTTATAGCTTTATTTGTATATATTAGAGGAAAATGTTGGGCTAAAAATCCAGTAACATTTCTGGAGAAGTTAGAAATAGAAGAGTAAATGTTATATTGCCTTTTTTTTTTTTTTAATTTGTAAATGTTTTAAATCCTTGGGTTTTCAAGCTAGGGCTTTCTAAATCCATATACTCTTTGAACAGACATCATTGTTGTTGGATTTAGAATAATAGATGCCTCTAGGAGGAATTCACAATTAGTCAGTTTAGAGGGTTTAATCAAAACCCCTAATTTGTATTTGAAATTGTTGCTGCCATATTGAGAACCTGTTAACAGCATCTATATCTTAAAGGAGATTTAATGTGGCTGTATTTTTTTAGTTTGGAATGCTATTGTAAGTATTACTACATGTTTTTAAAGCTCTTATAAATCTGTAGATGAAAAGAGCAATATAAATGCAAAAGCTTGGTTTTTCAAACCATTTACAATGTTCAGAATAAAAGAAAGAAGAGAAAAATTGAAATGTGAACTGAACCACAAAATTGGAGTGTTTACTTTCCTCTCTTCATTTTTAAAACAAGCAAGGCTCAGAGGAATAAAAGATAAGGGTAGCTATAGAATTGGTTTTCCAACTCATGAATAGTAGTTCTAAAAATAAGCTAACTGGCTGAAGAAAAACATAGGAAGTTCTTAAATAAAACAAGTAACTAGTATTTTTCAACTTGATAATAGTGAGAAAGTAGGTATCAAACTTGACCAAACTTTTGAGTGGATTTCTTATTATTCATTCACCAACTCATTCATTCAACCACACATAAAGCCAAGAGATACTTGTTAACTCTGGCAGGCACTATGCTAGTGCAGGAGATATAATGGTGAGCAGAGACATGCTTTCTTTCCTCTTGGTGCTTACAATTGAGTAGGAGAAAATGACATTAAAACAGTCAAATAAATAAATACAGACTGAGATTCTCTCTAATGACAGAGAGGCACAGGGTGTTTTGTGAGATTAATAGGACATTTAGTGTAGGGGTTATGAGAAAGCTTGCGCTAGAAGGTCTTATGTGAGCATCAGTTTGTAAGATAGAGGTTGGTTAATTAGGTCAAAGAGAGAGGTGGAGGGGAAGAGCCTTCTGGGCAGAAGAAATAACACAAACAAAGGCTTCTGGTTGGTGTAAGGAACTGAATCAAGGCCACTGTGGTCAAACAAAGAACATGAGGGGAGAGTATGGAAGGGGGAGGCTGAAGAGAGAGTGAAGAAGGTGGGATGGAGGTGTGGGAGACCTCCATCAGAAACCTATTCCTGGAGCCTCAAAGGCCATCTTAAAGGTTTTTTCTATCTCCTAATAGCAAAGCAAAACTGGGAATGGTTTTGGCTGTCTTCAGATCAGCCAGGGCTTTAGCTTCCAAGGGGAGGCAATGTCCTCCCAAACATTGTTCCAAGCTCCAACCTACCATCTTCTCACGTAAATGATGCAGAGGATCCCCAGTGATCTCCTGGAACAGGGGAAGTGACATCTGTTAAAAAATACTGAACTAAACATATCATTTCCTTGCTAAAACCTGTCACTTCCCTTTTCCAAATCTACTTTTAATGATTCCTGTTTCTGCCAACCCAATATATGTACTGTCGCCTACACAAATCTTTCCTACTTTCTTCCACTTTTGGTCATGTTGCTCTTTGCTTCATGAATGTCATATGCCTCTTTCACCTAAACTGCAACCATCTTACACAACAAGCTCGAAGTTGCATCTCCCTTTTGTTTAGGACATTCCCACCCACAGCCAGCTACTTCTGGCCTGCATTGCACACTCACTGAGCACACCCCATAACCAAAGAAAGCTCTCAGGAAATTTGCAGAACTGGAAGTGAGAAGACACTGATGTGCTTTGGAAAACTATTTTCCTGTAGGATGTGGTAGGAGCACTTACAGCAGCTGCCACACCCATTTCATGCCTTTGCTGTTGCACGTATTTCTACCTGTAATTCCTTTCTTCCAATTTTGATATTTTAAAAAGCTTACCCAGAGATTTTGCCTCTCCACAAGGACTTTTCCTAATTGCACCAACATAATGTGGTCTTTTCAGGCTGCAAGTTTCTGTGGTTCTTATTGTGCATCATATTACAGTCTGCCTTGGATTATATTTATTTATGTGTTGATTTCAATGATTGACTCTTGAAATTTGTGATCCCCACATTTCTTTTCTTCTTTTCTGCAGGCCCTAACACAATACTTTGCCCATAGTAAGTGCTCAATAAATACTGGTTGGATTACATTGTGTTCCACATTGAAAATGACTAAGCACAAAATGTACTTATGTTCTCCACCATGCAAGTGTTATATTCAGCCTCTTGGGAAATGTTTGCTGGAACATCTCCTTCTCTAATGAATTTTGATCTTACATTGCATTTAAATGCCTGGAGATACAAAAGACAAATATATCCTCATGTAATTTAAATGACAATCAGTGGGTTATTTTTTCCTTATTAATATACAGAATGCTGTTGGTCACAGCAGGTAACTGATGAGACTAATGTCAATGTCCTGATAATTCTCTGCCTGATTGCTCCCAGTCTGGGAGGCTGCATAATCACAGAAACAACAAGTGATTTGATCAGGACCAGAATAGTTCATCGATTGTCCTCAAGTGAGCTGGGTGTTGGCATTGGATGAGCTAAGTGTGATATCTCAGGGGAGCCCCTCAGGAAGAAATCAATATTAAGATTTCAAAATATTATAGAGAGGAACTACAGGAAGCTTCTATGAGATGCAATCCTAGGAATACTTGGTGTCATGGAAGGAGACTTGATGCGATTAGTCATCACATCAGACTCTATTAATTGGGACTCCAGCCAAAGGCATTTAAAAAGGTTTGAGGATCCTAACAGATGACTCAGCCATTTGATTGCTTTGGCTTCCACACTTCTCAACAGTTTTCTAAACAGTCTGAACTATATATTAACAAATTGTCAACAAAAATATTCTCCAAACAAAAGGGAAATCATTGTTTCCATTACAGGATAGGGAAATATGCAGGTGACAAGGCCTTAGTGGTGATTAAAGGACATATTACTTTTGACAATGACTTTTAATACATAAAAATGCTGCACATATGTTGAAACTTTATCCTTCACTTGACAGCACTTTCAGATAGGCAACATTCACACAATTAGGTAATCTACCTTGTGGGTTGAATACTCCCAAACTTTGGCATACATGCTTTCCTTGCTCTGAGCCATTGCAATTCCTGTTTGGTTCTTTGAAGTCAATTTTACTTTTAATTTAAAACCTTTCAGTAGCCAGACTTCTCCCCTTCCTTATACATTATGCTCACTGATTTATGACACCTGGAGAAGAAGCAGAGACGTTCAAGGGAAGCAAAAGGGCACAGCAAAGTTTATCCCTAACTGGTGCTGCTGTGTTGATTTGGCATAAGAGCTTTCTGAACTTGGTAAGTGCTGAAAACTAATTTGTCCTCTATGAAGCACCTTTATGAGTTCTTTGTAGTCCCCAATCTCTGAGGCTCTCCAACATGCTATTCCTTCCCTAAAGACTAACACATTTTTACCCTTTTTCAGACTTTAAGAATACAGCAATACCATTAGCTTCTCTCAGCCAAAGTCCATTTGTTCTTCTAGATGGTCTTCTGAGTTAAGACTTCTTTTGCAAAAAGGCCAGGGAGAACTCACACATTCTCCCAACTAAGTCTGTAAATACAATTATTTTCCAAAGGGTAGACACAGAAGCCAGCTTCTCATTTTACATATTTCTCACAGAAAACAGAGCCCAGTCCACAGTGTCTCCACCAAAATACACTAAGATTTTCTAACAATTTCCTTTGACCAAGGGCTTTCAATTGCCCCTTACACACTGAACTATGGCTTGACAAGTCTTTGGTCAGGCTTCACTTTTCCCTTTATGTCCCTAAACTCAGGCTTAGTTTGAGTGAGCACTTAAGTACATGCCCTTTAACAGGTCATTCTGAGAATCAGCTGATCATTTAGAGAAATATTTCCTGTTAAACTTCCCTGATCATGCTTTCTTCTCACCCCTACCAGTTACCCTGCTCCCCACAGAGTTCCTGCTAGTCCTGTCTTCTTCTTGTTGTTCAGTCGCTAAATCGTGTCTGACTCATTGTGACTCCATGGACTGAGTGTTCCTTCACTATCTCCCGGAGTTTGGTCAAACTCATGTCCATTAACTTTGGTGATGCCATCCAACCACCTCATTCTCTCTTAACTCCTTTTCCTCCTGCCCTCAATCTTTCCCAGCATCAGGGTCTTTTCCAATGAGTCAGCTCTTCCCATCAGGTGACCAAAGTATTGGAGCGTCAACTTCAGCATCAGTCTTTCCAATGAAAGGTTGAATATTGATCGATGGTTTGATTTTCTTGCATCCAAGGGACTCTCAAGAGTCTTCTCCAGCACCACAATTTGAAAGCATCAATTCTTTGGTGCTCAGCCTTCTTTATGGTCCAACTCTCTCTTATCTGTACGTGACTACTGGAAAAACCATAGCTTTGACTATAAGGACCTTTGTCAGCAAAGCAATGTCTCTGCTTTTTAGTACACTGTCTAGGTTTCTCATAGCTTTTCTTCCAAGGAGTGAGCGTCTTTTAATTTCACGGCTGCAGTCAATGTCTGCAGTGATTTTGGAGCCCAAGAAAAGAAAAGCTGTCACTGTTCCCACTTTTTCCCCATCTATTTGCCATGAAGTGATGGGGCCAGTATTGAGTTTTAAGTCAGCTTTTTCATTCTCCTCTTTCACCTTCATCAAGAGGCTCTTCAGTTCCTCTTCACTCTCTGCCAATAGTGTGGTATCATCTGTATATCTGAGATTATTGATATTTCTCCCTGCAATCTTGATTCCAGCTTGTGATTCAGCCAGACCAGCATTTCACATGATGTACTCTGCACATAAATTAAGTAAGCAGGGTGACAATATATAGTCTTAAAGTACTCCTTTCCCAATTTTGAACCAGTCCATTGTTCCATGTCCAGTTCTAACTGTTGCTTCTTAATCTGCATACAGGTTTCTCAGGAGACAGGTAAGGTGGTCTGGTATTCCCATCTCTTTAAGAATTTTCCAGTTTGTTGTGATCCATACAGTTAAAGGCTTTTGAGTAATCAATGAAACAGAAGTAGTTTTTTTTTTTTTTTTTCCTTTCTAGAATTACCTTGCTTTCTCAATGATCCAGTGGATCATTGAGATTTTAGCAATTTGATCTTTGGTTCCTCTGCCTTTTCTAAATCCAGATTGTACATTTGGAAGTTCTCAGTTCACATATTGGAATTTGCTCCAACTCATGTCCATTTAGTTGGTGATGCCATCCAACCATCTCATTCTCTGTCACCCTCTTATCCTCCTGCCCTCAATCTTTCCCAACATCAAGGTCTTTTCCACTGAATCAGCTCTTCACATCAGGTGGCCAAAGTATTGAGGCTTCAGCTTCAGCATCAGTTCTTCCAATGAATGTTCAGGGTTGACTTCCTTTACGATCGACTGGTTTGATCTCCTTGCAGTTCAAGGGACTCTCAAGGGTCTTCTCCAGCACCATAGTTCTCAAGCTTCAATTCTTTGGTGCTCAGCCTTCTTTATGGTCCAACTCTCACATCCATACATGACTGCTGGAAAAACCGGAGCACCACCTGGGAAGCCCAATACGTAGGGTGCATCACTTCTTTTAAAGGAAGGACTTGATATGTATTTTTGGCTTAGTACATTGAAACCAAATTATGATTTTACAACTGTGAGTTTTCCAGTTATAGGGCAGTGCATGGAGCAAACATTGGAAGTAAAAAACTATTTGAGAAAAAAAAGTGTGATTTTTTTTTCAGTTAAATTTTTGAAAAGTACTAAGCCTATGAATGCAAATTTCCCCATCATGTCTGATAGCACAGACTATTATATTAAGGAGAACATTTTTAGCTAAGTAATGTATACCCATTTTGTAATGTCCTTTTCAAGACTAAAATATCCCACCTAGCTAGGCAAAGGGCAGGTTATACAGAGCCCTAAACTCCAGGGTGAGAAGTCTGCATTTTATTCCCAGCAAGATGGAAGGTCTTGGATGATTTCCAACAGGGAATCCTTATAATTTACACTTTTAAAAGCTCCCTCTTGGCTGTTATGGTGGAGAAAGAATGCGAGAAGGACAAGAGTAGCAGTTAGGAATACAGTCTAGATAAAAGATGATGGCTATTTGGACACAGTGCAGCTACCAAGCAACTCAGAATGAATCTTGCAGGGGCCAAGGCTGGAGAAACTGTCAAGTCATACAAAGGGCAGTTCCCACTTAAAATCAGCTAGAGTACGTCCTTAAGTAGGGTGCATGTTTTCTGTTTACTCTCATCCTTTTTGCTTTTACAGGGCACATATTCACCCATCTTCCCCACATAGTACCCCCAACTCCTGCCCTAGCTGTGGTCACCTTAGATTTCTTTCTCTCTTCAACAATTTTAATCTTGGCAACTGAGAAGACTTTGGTCAAGTATGCAAAAACTTTAGGTATAAAACACCAATCACCCTTTTAACTTCAGAGAAATTAGGCTAAAAACACTATCACTTAGTGGTCATTGCACTGTTTGATATCTGCCCTTCCTGCGTTCAAATTCTAGATCCAATAATAATTAACTATGATCTCGGACAAGTTGCTGAAATTCTCTGTGCCTCAACTGCCTTATATGTAAAGCAGGAATACTAACAGTACATATCTCACATGATTGTTACAAAGATTACATGAACTGACATTTACAAAGTGCTTTGAACTCCATCTAACACATAATACATGCTACTTGGGTGTTTGCTATTATCATCATTACCTACCTTTTACAGCTGCATGAGAAATAGATAAATAATGCCTGAAAAGCACTCAGCACAGGGGCTCACACATATAAAGTGAATATCCAATGAATGCTCAACTATTATTACTTTGCTCAAACATGACACAAACCTTAGCAATGATCCATTGCTTATTTATTTATTTTTTGCCTCTCTTGCTGTTTCTAATTTCTTTTTCAGCCCCTATGAGGTCATCTATGCCTGTGCTTATGTCTTCGATGAGTATATTTAACCTTGGAGCCAAGACAAAAGATACTGGAAAAGAGACAGAAGACACAGGCTCATTTTCCAGTTTTTCTGCTTTATTAAAAAAATAAATAAAAGTGCTTCTCCTAAGAATTAGGTACCACATTTTTGAGACTCCAGCTGAGGTAAATTGGTTGAATAGTTCATTAATTTTGGCACTCTTACACGAAATGAAAGCAGTTTTAGAAAGTGTGCTTTTGTCTGGGTTAATTAGTAAATGAGAACATTAGGACTTTAGTGCATTTTTTTGCTTCGGCAATTCCTGTAATTATTTTTTTAGGTTCATGTTCCATATAAACTGTATTACAAAGATACTTTCAATATCCATTTTGTGATACAGGAATATTAGTAGTGTTCAAGACACATCGGGGGCCGGGGAAAGGATAGGGGCTGTGTTGCTTAAAGCAAAGAAAGAAACTAAAGAGAAAGGGATTGAGGGAAAGAGATGAGGCTGTCAAAACAAGAAAGGACACAGTGAAGAGGGAACAGCACCAAAAGGAGGCACCCTTAAGAGCCTGTTCCATTTTGACATCTGACTCCCTGGATCCAAGCCACATTTTTATCATCTTAATGTTTATATGGTTAGTGACATCCTTGACTTCTGTAACTTCTGAATGCCTCATAAGGAATCTCTCCAATTATTGGAGTTTTTCACAGATCTCTAAAAGTATCTGGCAGCAAGACTATGTTACATGACAGCAAACAAATGCTTAGTCATGCAATGATGAGTACAGATGCTGGGTGCTGCTTGAATCAGTACAGAGTACATTTTTTTTCCCTTCCTTTTGGTTTGAACCAATTTATTATAATAAAATTGGTATCAGATGCCCAGATTAACATGTATACTGCCTCCTTTATTTGACTGTAAAAAAAAAAAATTAGAGAATCCCTTCTGCTCACATCCCCATAATGTCTGCTGCTCCAGGTTAAACTGTAGCGTGATATGTAATCTGCCTGGATGAGGGTAAGAGTCATTGTTGTGGGCAGTGTAGTGATGACTGTGCAAAATTACGAGAAGGTCAAGAAGAAACCTGAAAGCACCCAAAGAAGACAGAGTTTCATAAAATTATATAAGGTCATTGAGTCAAAAGTAGTTTCCTTGTTCCAGGACTATCTGGCTAGTTTGGGAATTAAGGTTTAGAGAGTAACAAAATCTGTATCAGATAATTTACAGAATCATTTTATCCATTCCTTGCTACCATGTTATAAATCAAGTATCAAAAGCCCTATTTTACAGATTGGAAACCTGGCTCAGAGGAGTCAAATAACCAGCCTAAGGGGGTGCTGCATGCTGGTATATTTATAAAATTAAACACTCAAGACGAGTTTGGGTCTAAGATTATCCCTGTACCCATCTTTCTGTATGAATGTGATCAGCAAAGTGATTCTTGGTCTTAAGCACAGGCTGCAGAGAACTAGAACATATGTTTTTTAGGTAGTATTACTCAGGCCGGTGGAAAGTAACACAGAGAAAATGACATCACAGATGCTCCTGTGTGTCACACACACTGGCTATTTAAGTGTTTGTAACAGAATCCTACTCAAATAGGGTTTTAGATGCACATGGCAAAAGAAATCTAATCTTGCCTGGGCCCCAGAATTCCCTGGCAGCTGAGGACGCAGGGGTTCTCCCCTAGGATCCTGGTGATGGACACTCTGCCCTGTCCCAGGATCCTTGAGGATCCTGAAGCAAAGGTTGCTCTTGATTCCAAGAGTCTCCATATCCTACATCTGACCACCCTAGATGGTAAAAAGTGCTCTTTCACCAATCAATGTATCAACCAATCTCATACACACACACACACACACACACACACACACACACACACGTCTCTCCTTCACATCTCTCTTAAGATTTCTTTGCTTCCTAATGTGCTGTGCTGTGCTTAGTCAGTCAGTCGTGTCCAACTCTTTGCAACCCCATAGACTGTAGCCCACCAGGCTCCTCTGTACATGGGGATTTTCCAGGCAAGAATACTGGAATGGGTTGCCATGCCCTCCTCCAGGGGATCTTCCCAACCCAGGGATTGAACCCAGGTCTCCAGCATTGTAGGTGGATTCTTTACCATCTGAGCCACCAGGGAAGCCCTTCCTAATAGATGCTCTCAAGAGACTCCATGGAAGCTGGGATGGCTCCAGATCCATAGAACTATGCAGAGACATTTTTGATTATCACAGTGACTCATGGGCGCTTCTGACCTTTACTCTCATTTACTTCTGGCATAAGGATCAGAGATGCTAAATGTCTCCCAGTCTGTACAAACCCAAACCACACTCCCTGAGCAACAGTCCCTCTGAAGGAGCCCTGCACCCACATCTCCCCACCTTCCCTTCTTCCCACTTTTTTAATCAGTGCCCCATCCCCACCCAAAAGCTCATCCCAGCAAGAGCCTTACAGAAGAGGAGGGGAAATGGATTAACCTCTCACCCAAGAAGATAACCTACTGTTCTGGGTTCTGACCTCTTCTGACCTAGGTTCTCCAGTTTCTTGATTCACAGAGAACTTTGCTTTTTGCTCAGCTTGCTGAGTACTCTCTATTGGCAGCTACTCAGAAGGCCCCCATTTGAAAATCCCAGCCCGTGGGGTTGATTTTTGCTGCCAAAAACAGCAGTTGTTGAAGTCATCTACATATTGCTGGGTCATCCATAAGGGTTTTGCCTTTTTTTCCAATATGGAAAACATGTGTTCTGCCAAAGTCATGCCTACCCCCAGCATGGGAGCTGACAGGATTCCATTGGCTTCTAGCATAGGGAGAACTGACCCCTATAAATTACATTCTTCAACAATGGCCTGGCCCGGAGAAATCTGGCATCACCCCAAATCTTTCTCTTTCCAGACTCTTGTAAGCTAGATGAGAGGAAGGGGGCAGGAAGGGGAGCAATCAGGAACAACTTCTCAGACTCCTTAACTCGAGCCCCTGGGTGAATGTGATGCTCCTTAGTATCATCCTTAGTAAGATGTGGAATACTGCCTGGGAAAAATCTGGAGAGAGGAACATCAGGGGTTCAGTGCTGACCTTGTTAAGTCTGAAAGGCCTGTTAGACTTACTTAAATGGAGATGTTAAGATGCCAGCTTGGTCCATGAGTTAGATTCCAGGGAGTGGCCAAGATTGAGACATACATTCGGGAGAGATACACAGTTCTAAGTCTGTGGACTGAAGATAACCTAAAGAAAGTACAAATACAGAAAGAAACAAAAAGACATCTCAGTCTCAGGACTAGGCAGCTGCAAGGTTTAGAACCACTATGAAATCATTACTGGGTTCTGAGTCTGGCAAATATTACTAGTCATGATGTCTAGTTTATGAAATTAACTACTGGAGTTTCAGTTTTACGTACCCCATTGTTGTTTCACAACCTTGAAGTAAAGCGTGAGATGTATATGATGCTGAGGTTATGGATGATTTTTAGTTTCTTCCTTGTCCTTTCTATATTGCTCAAATTCTCTACAATGAATGTGCAACAATTCTACTATGAGAAAAACACAATAAATATTTTAAACAGTAATAGCCTATATGTGGCGCACAGTGCACTGCAGTCAGTGATCATAAATTCATGCAAACTCCACCACATTATCAGGTGAACACCAGTGTAAGGGTGGGCATTCCTCCTGTAATTTTAAATGAATTATGTATATAAACATTCATGACTTTAATGATCCAGAATAATGATGCCTTGGTAAAAGTGGTAAGACCAAGATGTCAGCATGATACTTTGGGCATAATAAAAGCACATTGATTGAATAGACAAAAGGTCACAGCTAAAAGTCACCCTACATGAGTCTATTAGCTTGAGGAGTTCACAGGCATGTTCCTTACATTTTTCTGTATCTTTTCCAACTCTCCAAATGCAGAGGGATAGCAAAAATGTAATCAGGGAAATAATTCTTGGCCACAACTCACATTCCAAAGGAAAAAATAACAACAACAACATACCCAAGCAAAACCATCAAACCACATCCTGGTAAAAACTTTTCATGTGCCGTGAGGGCATCATCTGGTCCCCATCATTACCAGCTGTGACTTGTACACCCGGAAAAGGCCAGACTGTAGCAAGAGGAGCTAAAATGAAAGGCCCGTGACAAGGCTCTGAAGCTGAGTGTGTTCAGCAGCATTTGTAACTAAGGTGGCGACTAGAGAATTAAAGAAGGAACAGGAAGGGTCAGCCTAAGACGGAGTCCTAGAGCCATTAATAAAGATAGGAGGAGTCTTCTCAGATCCAAATAGGAATGGCAATTTTCAGATCTATCACGAGAATTTTCTATTTTTCATTCAGTCGATGTGAATTAATAGCCCACTTTGAGCAGTGTACATGCGGGTGCTCAGGGAGATGGGACAGCAAAATTGAAGGACTTTATACCAAGTTGGAAAGAAATGACTAAATACTCTGAAACTGATATCAGCAAACTTAACCCTCACACCAGTTTATCACCGCTATATCCTGGAGCCCAGTCCATAGAATCACAACTCCTAAGGATGTAAATGTGTGATCAGATAAGTTAATCAAGATAAGCTCCTTACAACAGAAACTTACATGCAGAAACTTAAATGCTATAAGTCTCCCAGAAGGGTATAACAGAACTGACATTTCCCTCAGTTCTTTATATGAAAACTCTTACCCAGAGCATCCTAGAAGAGTTATGTTCCAAAAAACACACTTGATAAATCCTTCTGAGCAGACATTAGGGTCACATAGGATTGATCAGGAAGAACTTTCTGGATGTTGAAGCAGAGTTTCTAAACAGAGAGGTAAATAATTTGATGGAGAAATAAGAAGATAAGTTAGACTGAAGGACCATACAATGGGTCAAAAATTAAATGTGTTTCTGAGGATGAGAACAAGCTACATCCATGAAAGAGACATGGATTCCAAACTACGTGTGGCTGAGAAAGCTTTCTCTAAGAACTGCACTGTTGCTCTTTAGTCACAAAGTTCATGTCTGACTCTTTGCAACTCCATGGACTTTAGCCCACAAGGCTCCTCTGTCTATGGGATTTCCCAGGCAAGAATACTAGGGTAGGTTGCCATTTCCTTCTCTGGGAGATCTTCCCAACCCAGGGATCAAACCGCCTCTTCTGCATTGCACAAATCCTAACAAATCAAGTAACTGGAAAAAGTCAACTAGTGCTTTGAATTATAAAGAGGTCAATGAGAAATGGTGGGTGAATGTTGAAGAATCTACTAATCTTATAGATAACCTATCACAGAAGAGAATTCTTAATTTTAATAATTTTAAACTATTGTTTTGAATGATTTAAGAGTTGTCACAAATTTATAATGATCTACATATTTCAGAGCTAGTATATATTTAACAAGTTTTTATCAATTTGTCTCTTCTATAAGTTATATTTGTCCCTTGGAAGGCTGCATGCTTTATAAGACAAATTCACAGTACTATTTAATGCATTTGTTCTTTCTAGAATTCAGATTTATCAACCTTAAGGCAGAAATCCTGCCGGTTATAATCCTATCCTCACAAGACATCATCAAAACGCTGATTCATACTTGACTAAATAAGCTGCATATTAATTACTCATTTCAGTGTCAGAGTATTCATTATATATTGCTTTTTCCAAGGGAGGGAAAGATAAGGAGATGCTGATGCTTCCAGGGCATTTCATTAAAATGCACAATGCAGCAAAAATAAGTTACTTTTGCCCTTTAAATGAATTATGTAGAGCAAATCTGTGAAAGTAATAATGAAACTAAAGGCTTCATCATTTGGAGCCAAAAGGATGTTTTTAGTCTCCTGTCTTAAATGCTTTTGGTGGCTCAAAGCTATACAAGCTATGCTATAGTTTCTCCAGTCTATACCTCATGTGGAACTATTGCCTATGCCTCTAGTTCCTCAGTACATATCTCCTCTCACTTGTATAGTAGGTTTTAATAAAGTCTGAGGCTACAGGGTGATCCTGACATAGTAGAAACTCATCCTGGACTTGGTCTCTGTGCCCCCGCCGTGTTTCAGGTCTGCCAGAGCAAGTCTTATGTAAGAACGCAAATCATGCTCCATCTAGTTAAATAGTGCTGTGGACAGCAGTCCTGTGTGGGCTTCCCTTGTGGCTCAGCTGGTAAAGAATCTGCTTGCAATGCGGGAGACTTGGGTTCAATCCCTGGGTTGGGAAGATCCCCTGAAGAAGGGAAAGGCTACTCACTCCAGTACTCTGGGCTGCAGAATTCCAGACTGTATAGTCCATGGGGTCACAAAGAGTCGGACACGACTGAGTGACTTTCACACAGCATCCAGCTCGTCAGAAGCACTAAAATGGTAGACATTAGGCTGAGGATGGTTATAATTACAAGACTGAAGGTGAAAATGAGAATGAAGCTGATACTGTTTCTTTCTGGAGAACTAGAGAGACAGTACTCACCAAAGTGTCTCACCTTGATATCAAGAATCCCTTAGAATCAGAACTCAAGCCACGCTCCCTTGTAGGGTTTAGGCACAAATGGATACAGTGATATAATTTGATGGCCCAACAGTTTTCTGAATGGAGGCTGAAAAGTCTACTTGTAGGAAGCTTATGCTAGGGGGGAGGGTGAAGACGAGCTGATCCTGTTACAAACATTTAATTATCAAAATGGAGGAGGTATCCTGGGTACATCCTGGCAAACACATTCCAGACCTGTCCCTGCTCCAGCCTTCTGGATACATGTATATGTCCAAGAAAGCAAGATGGAGCTGTAAGTGCTAATTAATTACTTATACTAATTTGTATAATACATCTGCTGTGATCCTACCCTACCAGAACATTAGGCGAAGGGGTGAAAAATACATCACCTTCCTCATCTCCTACCCCTCCGCATTCTCCTGACACCAAACCAGTAGATTTGGTGTGATGGAGCCTCATGGGTTCTTGGTGAATCAGTCCACCTGCTAACTGCAGAGCAGAGCACGGGAGGGACTGGAATGGCCAGTGAAGGAGTGTGGAGAAAGGGGACCCCAAAGACCAGGAGAGGACATGTGGAGCTGTGTCAGGGGGGCACATACACAGAACAGCAACTGGAAGACAAAACCGCCCAGTGTTCTGGGTGTGACCAGGGTGAAACTGCTGGGAGCCGATTTAAGACACCCCACGGAGAGTCCTGGAAATACTAGTGGGTGGGCAGGCAAGGAGCTGAAAATCCTCTGTCAACGGATGAGGAAGGCCAGCAAAACCAGTGAAATTTTAGCTTTTGCTATGAATGTGACCTCAAGGGTTTTTTTCTAGCTGATGAGTCCTGGGAGAAATATGTGGCATGTGTGAATCTCAGAGCTCCCCCCTTGCTCATTTTCTAACACAGAACAGAGGTCTGCTAACTGCCATTCTAGGAGAATCAGTTTAAGGACTCAAAATAGCTGGTCAAATATACCAGATTTCTTGTTTTCTTTCATTTTTCAAACACAGGAAAGCATGGGAGTGGGGTGATCATTTGGGGCCAGAAAACAAGATGGGAGAAGAGAAGCAGAGAGGGAGAGAGGCAGCCCGGGAGCCAATGAGCACCCATCTTGTACTAGGCTCCTGGCTGGATTTCATTCATGGCCATTGTTTTAGTTGATTGTCCAGCAAACAAACACACAAAACTGAAACAAGTGTTATTATCAACATTTTACAGGAAATAACCGATAAAGTAACTTATCCAAGATCACATAACTTCTAAGCGTTAGAGTGAAAATTTGAATCAAGGTCAATATGACATCAAAGTCCAGACCTGCACCCCCAACTATGAGCAAGGCAGCTTGCTAGGGAAGACATTAAAAGTCCTATTTCTTTTGGACTTATGCTTGTCATGAGGGCCACGCTAGTCCAGATCAAGTAGTGACCCACCACACATGGTTCACAAAATATTCAAGGAAGAGGGACTGAAGATGACAGTGAGGGTGTCCGTGGTCTGCTCACTCATCTATTAGCTTTTACTGAATTATAATGTGCTGTTGTTTATGGGGCCCAGATAAGTCACTTATATCATGATGACACAATGGGTTTTGACTCAAAGTCAGGCCAAAAAAATTATCAAGCCTATTTGAGATACCGATATCTAACATTGTAAACACTGTCTTAATGTATGTTACATATTTTTATGTGAAACAAAATGATTTTGTCATTGATGAATATACAGTTTTAAAATATTATATGTTAATACATCATTAACTCACTTTTAAACTTTTCTCTTTTGGAGTAAACAGACACGATACATCAATTCAATATGTATATGTATTATATATGTATTATATGTATGTATATATAAGTTATAAACAAATATATTTATTTCTATTGAGGATCCATGTTCAAAAGGTCCAGTAGGCTATGTTATCAAAAAAAGTTTTTGTTGGGTGCTTTGAATATATATGAATATATACGGTATATAAAGTTTTCAAAAAAATTTTTAAAGAATAAATAGAACAATAAATACCAAACAAATATGAGGTAAATGCCATAGAGTAAGGGATGTTTGGGAAACAGAGGAAGGGAGATGCCCTAATTTTGAAAGACTGAAGCCATCAGAGGGTGACCATACATTTTCTTCAGCCTTGGCATATGCTTGTTACCCTAACATCTCTTCCAGATATTGAGTACCCCTTTTACTCTCAAAGTGATAATTTTGTGGTCACCTTAATTATATAGAGAACTTTAAAATTTTTCAACTTCTTCATCTCACCCTATTTCTCTCACTTGCTCGCCTTTCTACCCTTGACTCAATTAAAAGCTTTTTCTCTTATTTTTGTGGCCAGCCCTATTGTCTGTATCCAATGGAGCCTATGCCAAGTTTATGTCATGATCTTCCTTCCTGGCTAAATATATTTTAGGTGGGAGTTCACTGGTTAAGAGTAGGCATTTTCACTGCTATGGGCCCAGGTTTGATTTCTAGTCAGGGAATTAAGATCCCACAAGCCACACAGCATGACCAAAAAACATCTTACGTGCCTTCCTCCCCCACTTATAAACATATTTAAGTCTTATAAAAATCTAAAACAAAAAAAAATAGAGACCAATCTCTCTTTGCATATTTTTTCCTATTTTATTTTGAAAATATATACTTTTTCCCTAAAGGAAGTTCTTACTTGCTACCTCTATTTCCTTCTACACCCTACACACTATAGTCATTGCTTTTTTACAGCTTCCCAATGACAATGCCATTTCATACCATGTTCTCTACTTTCATTTGCAAAAAGTTAATGAGAACTTCATTAGAGGTTTGAGCAGGGATCTCAGCTCTTTAACCAAAGAATGGTCCTCCTTTACCTACTAAGCCAAGAGGAATGAATTGGTGACCTTCACATGGTCACAACCAAATCAGCCTCCCATCCAAAGGCATTTTCTTAGCCTCCCTTCCTCTATATCTTTACCAGAATGTTTGGAGTTATTGATCAGATTTACATCTTAGAAGTTTCTATTATTTCAGTATATTTCAGGACACTGGGCAGTATAGTATAAATGCTGCGGAATTTGAAGTCAAAAAAATCCGTGAATTCTGGTTCTCTCCCACAATACTGCTCAATAACCTCACCCAAGTCATTAGCTGCTCTGAACCGGATTTCATTGTCTATCAAACGGAACTGATGATACCTCATCACAGGCTGATTATCACTATGAGCTGTGTTCAGTCACTCAGTCGTGTCCAACTCTTTGCAACCCCATGGACTATAGCTTGCCAGGCTCCTCTGTCCATGGAATTTTCCAGGCAAGAATACTGGAGTAGGTTGCCTTTCCCTACTCCAGGGGATCTTCCTGATCCAGGGATCAAACCTGCAGCTCTTGCATTGGCAGGCAGATTCTTTACCACTGAGCCACCTGGGAAGCCCAATCACTGAGAGTTAAGAGTTACTAAAGACTGTGTTCTCAAGTTTGTTTTTGTTTGTTTGCTTTTTGTGGTAAAGTCTTCAACTCCTTTAAATGGTACAATTCATTGAGTGGGCTGTGCTTTAATCAACACTAACTTGCAACTGAATCAAAAGCACTATAAGAGTCACTGGTGACATACTCCACATACTCGAGTCTAGAGTCTTTAGGGCAATGACACCATTTGTTCCTATGAGAACTCAAGACAAATAAATATACTGAGAAACTTCTGGGTAGTGTCCAAGCTCTGATATAGTTTATGCTGAACAGTTTCTTTTTTTCTAATTCCATTTATATAATATGTAAACAGAAGGAAGAATGGTATGAAAGAATGTAAGGGAAGAGTGTAACAGAAAAATTCTGGAGCTACCACTAACCGCCTGATGAAGGAGCTGGAGTCCAGCCTGAGAAGGGTTACACTGACCCTCCCCCTGAGCCACAGGCAAGAGCTATTCAATGGCTGGTGGGGGAGGGGGTCTGAAGAACCCTCAGGATCCATGAGAATCAGAGTCCACTATAAACACCTGCCAAGCTGATGGCACTTGGGCACCCCACACAGAAGTGCACTCTGGTAAACAAGGCTCCCTCTTCCTTCTCACCTCCCGCATGACCCAGCCTCCATAGGAATATGGAGCAGGAAGAATAGAAGTGTTCTGAAAAATAGCTGAACACACGACCACTCCTCAGTAACAGACTTTCCACCTGCAACCTACACAATCCCAAATCGGAGAAAGAAGACTCACCTCAACTTAAAACCAAGTTGGGAGTTTTGATAATTATTTGGTAATTATTATTCTTACTTACCTGAGTGTTGTGTTTTATGTCTGGTCACCAAGAGTGACCAGAAAAATCAAGGGACTGCTTAAGTTTTCACTCAAGGGGAAGGACTGTCTCAAGAAAAATATAAATAGAGTCAACAAGAGGCAAAAATAAAATTGTATAACTGGGTTCATCAACTTCAGTCATTCCTCTCACTGAGACATCGGTCGTAGGCTGCCCCCCAAGCGGCAGGAAAGAAAAGAAAGTGAAAGTGAAGTTGCTCAGTCGTGTCCGACTCTTTGTGACCCCATGGACTGTAGCCTACCAGGCTCCTCCCTCCATGGGATTCTCCAGGCAATAATACTGGAGTGGGTTGCCACTTCCTTCTCCAGGGGATCTTCCCAACCCAGGGATCGAACCTGGGTCTCCCACATTTCAGGGAGATGCTTTAACCTCTGAGCCACCAGGAAAGCAGCAGGTGCACACCTTAAACACAAAGCTGACATGGCAAAGCCTTAGACTTGAGGAGCCCACTGCAATGGTCAACACTGCAAGCCAAGGCATGGCAGAAGAATCATGGTCTGCCATGTTGACTTGAATTTAAAGTGTAACAGGTGCAAGAATTGAAAGTAAGGTCAGGACAGGAATTCGAGGAGCAGGGGCAAAGAAACAGAATTTTACAATTGCCTTTAAAGACTTAAGACTACCAAGAAGCCCCACACTGACACTGCCTTCCAGAAGCCTTTGGTGCATAATCCAAACCTCTGCCTTGACACTGCCAAGCACACATTTGTTGATAAGCAGCTGAAATCAGCTAGAGAGAGAAAAGAACTCTTTCTTCAGTTATGGTCTCAGAAGTTAAATTTTTTATCTCAACTTGGTTCTTTGAAGTGCAGGAGAAAGAGTTACTCAAAAGTTTCCATCCTCTGATAAAATACCAGGCAACTATCAACATGGAGGTAGCCTCCACCTCAGAGTCACTGTATGCAATGATTTACAGGCAGAATTCCAAGGGTGGGAGGAAGACAAGAGCCTCAGTGCTGTAGACCAGGGAAGCAATGCTTTATAATCTACTGGACAAATGATAAGTCATATTACAGAAAACATGCAACTGCAGAGATAAAAGCACATTCATTCCCTGGGGCCAGGAAATTGTAGAGCATTTATCCAGGAAGCTTAACATGAGAGAATTTCCCTGAGCCCACTCCCTATATTTATCTTTCTTGTTCTGATCTTTCTGTCTTCATTTCTCATTTCCTGTATCTTACTGACAGTTTTTAATAATCAATCTACATGGAGGTAAGACAGCATTTTAAATAAATTAAATATATATAATATTAGTTCAAGTATTACAAAATTATTTTTGTCTCTAAATAATTCTAAAGATTTAACACATTCTATCTAAAAACAAAACAAACAAAAACTCTTAATCCATAAAACCTTAACAAACCAAAATACAGACAACATAGTATGATAAACACTTTAATATAGTGGCTAAGAATAAATCATTCTGATGGTAACTTTTGTTGCTGAGAAACTTCCATTGTCCACACTTCTGTGTAAAACGGGAAATACTATTTTCCTCCTCATTAAATTTACTGTACTTAATGAAATCAATGATGGTCACTTTCAGCTTAAAAATTCAATATCAATCAACACCTGTTTCCTTAAATCACCTCCCTACATGTATTTTGCAAGTCTTCATATTTGCAATACAAGGAATGAGTCATAGTTATGCAATTATTTCTAGTTTTCAAAAAATCAGAACTTACTTGGGACAGAAGACCGCTTAGCCTACCCTAAACAGCCATTCTTAAACACCATTGTTTTGATCATTTCTCCTAAGTGTTGACTTTTAAAAAATCTTTGATTTTTAAAATTCAGTCTAGCTTGATCATTCTCATAGTTGATTCCACTTAAAAATTCACCTTAAATTGTGGTTGAGCATTTCTATTTGGGAGAGACCGTACTAATGGCTTTACATGCACTAGCTCATGAACTCTCATAGCCATCCTATGGGAGTGGTATATCTGCATACAGGATGATACTCCAACAGGGACAGAAGACCCTCAGCATCCACTATCCTGCACAGCCCCATGGAAAAGACTGAAATGAGAAGTGTGGGAGGTCATGGGGCAGAGTCCAGCAGGGCTCAACTGCTCCCGCAGAGAAGCCCAGCAGCTCCCGACATCCTGGTTCTGGAAGGCGGTCTGTGTGGTCGGAGCAGCTGTGAGGCATCCAGACGGTCCCTTTGTGCTGGCACCAAGGCCCTGAAGAAAGTGTTAGCAGCATCCTTCCTGTCCTCCCTGCTGTTAAGACAAACACTGGGGTTTCTCTGCTGAGGTCCCTTCCTTCCTTCACATCCCACTATTCCAGAGTTCAGGCTGACCTCTTTTATAGTCGGTCATTCTGCAACACATAAAAAAATTCCTGAGCTTAAATAAAGTGTACTTAATGCAGTAAGCATGACCCTTTCCAAATATGTGATGACTTAAGCTTTCTTTTATTGACCGTTATGGATTGAATTCTGTCCCCCTAGTACCTTAGAGTGTGACTTTATTTAGAAAGAGCATCTTTATAGAGGTAACCGATTTAATATGAGGACTTGAGGGTGGATCCTGATCCAGTATGATTGATATCCTAACAAAAAGGGGAAATTTGGACACAGATAATATAACCAAGCAGTACCTTATGGGACCTTCCTGGAACAGACTCCACCCCCCACGTCCTCTGCCTGCTTCTTCTTTGTAGAAAAACTGTGGTCTCCCAGGCCTCCCCTGAGTCAAGAAAGTCTGGCTTAAGAATTAATGAGTGAAAGGATGTGAAAATGTAGTAACAAAAACAGCAGTTGGGCCGGGAGAACTGGGAAGAATTTAAACAGTAAATCAGCCATATGGCAGTCACAGAATATTTGATTCCTTCCTGAAGTACCTAGATAACAGGATCTGACATACATCTCTTGAATTAGTTTACAGATGCTAAAACTCCCATCAAATAGGAGTTAACTATTTAATGATCATGAGCAAGTAGCCCCCAGACCTACGGGGGCCTAACAACTAATAATATTAACACCTGTGACATTATCCTGTTTTTCACCATCAACCAATCAGAGAACTGTGTGTGAGCTGATCACACACTCTTCCCTCATCTTGGCTTTAAAAATGCTTTCCTGAAACCCTCAGGAAATTTGGGTCTTTTGAGCATGAAAGTGAAAGTGAAAGTCGCTCAGTTGTGTCTGACTCTTTGCGACTTCAAGGACTATACAGTCCATGGAATTCTCCAGGCCAGAATACTGAAGTGGGTAGCCTTTCCCTTGTCCAGGGGATCCTCCCAACCTAGAGATCGAACCCAGGTCTCCTGGCCTAAGAATACTGGAGTTGAGTAGCCTGTCCCTTCTCCAGCGGATCTTCCCGACCCAGGAATTAAACTGGGGTCTCCTACATTGCAGGTGGATTCTTTATCAACTGAGCTATCAGGGAAGTATGAGCCGCCTTATTTCTCCTCGCCCTCAGACACACCTTGATTTCAGGCTTCTAGCTTCCAGAACTGTAAAACAATGTTTCTGTTGCTTTAAGCCACTTGCTTTGTGTTACTCTGTTAAGGCAGCCCTAACAAACTAACAGGTTAACCAAAGACTTTCTGGCTTTCTGGTTTTCTTGTTTTCCTTTCTTCCCCCCATTATTATGGTAAGTTTGACTAGCTGCAGCTAAATGGCTGTTCTGATTTTCTCTTTTATTAAATTATCTTTTCTCGGCCTCAGAGATGGAATTTATTCTTAGTTCCACTGCTGCTGCAAATGAAGCTCGAAAAAGAAAGAAGAGTTCCACTACCAAAGGAGGTCCTCACTTTACGTTGCAAGAGCTAAGGAAGTTTAGTGATAAGATCCTTAGACTGGCTCACACACTGCCTTGACATTGCAGCGTTAGCACAAAGGGCAATTCTCCCTCCCCCACCCTCCAAATGAATGAGAGTTTAAATGACAAAAGACTTATCATTATTTGCCTGACAGCTCAGCCTCCGCCAGTACCATCTTGCATCTGCAAATGTGCTTGTCACTACATCCAGAGGAGAGCTGGGGATATCTCTAGACTTCAGGGGTGCTTCCAGCAGCAGTAATCCAACTCCACATTGTAAGCCATCTGGCCTTAGGCATGCCTGTGTTCCCAGCTACACACAAATCTAAGTGAATTCATGATACGGAGCCCTCTTCCCATCCTTTCTAAGAACACTGGTGAAAATATGAAATCTTCTGTGGGGTAGAGGATGAAACCAATCTTATAGCCTTTAATTATAGTGCTGTTTTAAAATTTTTTCTGATTAATATCTTCTTCTGAGTCAAAATATTTATTATAAGACCTATCTCATAGGATGCTCTGAAATCATCCATGTATTCATCTGCTTATTTATTATTTATTACTACATAAAATAAATAGAAACCATTTATCAACAGCTTACCGTGTGCCAGGCACTGTGCTAAGTACTTTATCATTTTTACACCTAGGAACCACATAAGGTACATACTATTGTCACCTCATTTAATAGACAATGACGTTTACCTGGCTCAACAGTCCATACCCAAGTTCACAGGGTGAATACTTAAAACCAAATTTCTGACTTTAGAGTCCACTGCTCAGCTATTGAGCAGTGCTCATGAGCGCTCAGCGACTGTGCTAAAAGGGCTTCTCTGGTGGCTCACCAGTGAAGAACCCTCCTGCCAAGGCAGGAGACAAAGGAGACAAGGTTCGATCCCTGGGTCGGGAAGATCCCCTGGGGAAGGAAATGGCAACCCACTTCAGTATTCTTGCCTGGGAATTTCATGGACAGAGGAGCCTGGCAGGCTTAGCAACTAAACAACAACAACAATTGTGCTAAAAACAGGGAAGAATAAGATTTTTCTTTTAAGGGCTATATTCCTTGTGGTCAAGGAGCTGACAGTTCAGGGAACAAAAATGATAAATAAGGATCTCAAAATCAGTGAGTCTGATAATGCCCAAGGGCTTCCTACATGGCTCAGTGGTAAAGAATTTACCAAACTCAGTGGCAAAGGAGGAGACATGGGTTTGATCCCTGGGTCAGGAAGATCCCCTGTGTTCAACTCTTTGCAATTCCACGGACTGTAGCCTGCCAGGCTCCTCTGTCAGTGGAATTTTCAGGCAAGAACACTGGAGTGGGTTGCCATTTCTTCCTTCAGAGGATCTTCCTGACCCAGGGATCAAACCCACGTCTCCTGTGTCTACTGCATTTGCAGGCAGATTCTTTACCACTGAGCCACCTGGGAAGCCCTTATGCTGATATGGCTCACATCAAAATCTCTTAATACACAATGACGTCAAGGACCCTCTTCGTATGGTATTTGATTAAAAAAAGGATCTTCAGAAGGAACATTCCAAATGATGACAGGAAATAAGATAAATAAAACATACATAATATGCTGACTTGAAACTCAGATTGAAAGAATCTAATCTTGGCAAACTTGGGAAGCAGTCATAACATTGCAGAGATTGTATGGTTTAACTGCCTCCTCTTGCTTGGTTGAAGCCTCCTGAAGAGGACAAGCTGTCTTTCCTCTCTTGCCTTGCTCTGTCTCAGGCAGATTCCAAATCCTCCTCCAGAGTCCCCTTGTCTACTGCAGCCCAAAAGAGCATGCGCTACCAGTACTTAAGTTTTATTCAATTTTTGGCTTGTCTTTGGCCTGATTTCCTCAAGCTCCCCAAGGCTGAGGGTTACTGCTAAGTGCTGCCGTATCTAATTATCAGTCGTACGTGACCTCATGGCATTCTGTAGCTGAAACAGATCTTAGCGATCATTCCCTTGAACCTGCTCATTACTTTGACATCCTTTGGCATTTATGCAATTAGTTTACTCAGTTTAATTTGTATTTATACAGTTGATGATTTGGTGGTATACTTAAGAATTTTTTCTCTATGCATTTTCTCTCTCAACTAGACTACACAATCCTCAAGGCCAGGGGATGTATGAGTACAAAGGATTTTAAGTTTTACTGTTCCCGCCTATGGTTTTCAAGCCATGAGTGCTCAATAAAAGTTTTTAAGTGGAGAATCCAATATATTGAAAGTAGGACGAATACAGAAAGTAAAATCAGAAGTCCTTTTTCTTCGTTTAATGAAGCAGTTCACTTCTCAAAGCTTTTCTAAACTAATTGGAGAAAACTTCAAAACTGAGTTTGGGCTCTGGTTATTCCATCGGACAGTCTTAAATGATATCAATTCATATTAAACATCTATATTTATGATAGATGTTTACTGGTTACTGTTTAAACAGTACTGGTTACTGTTTATCTGGTTACTGATAAAAGAAACCCACTCATAATTAAATAAGAAAAAACATGACGGAAATCACCATGAGACCACAGGACAAAAAGTAAGCTATGCTTCAGGACAAGGCCTCTGACACCTTCAGAAAGGCCTCCTACCTCTCCTCTCTGCTCCGCTTTATACACATCCTTTATTCATCTCCAGCTCAATCTCTCTCCTTCAGATAACCACAAGGGAAAAATAAGGTGGCCAGAAGACACCTAGCTTACATGTTGCAAGTGCAGTCATACCAAAAAGACTGGATTTTTAAATTCCAAATTTCCTAAGGGAAGGACTCTAATAGACCTAATCTGAGTCTTCTACCAACCTCTGGACCATGGCTAGAGAAAGACAAGCATGTCAAATCTTGATTATTTCCATTCTAATGAGAAGAAGAGTTGATAAGATTTCTGGAGGTGGGATGGGATGAGATCAAACCTAGATAGGAAAAAAAAAATCAGTGAGAATCTACTATAATTTCTATAGCCAAACACTCAGTTACTCAGGTTCTTTAAATTCTGACTCAGAGAATTAAGTCCCAATACTTTACACATAGAAGTGCTCAAACATTCACTATTATAATTATTTAGAAGAAGAAACTATTCAGTAAACATGTGCAAGCCATAATGATGCTTGCTCCTTGGAAGAAAAGCTATGACTAAACTAGACAGCATATTAAAAAGCAGAGACATTACTTTGTCAACAAAGGTCCATCTAGACAAAGCTATGGTTTTTCCAGTATGGATTTGAGTCATGTATGGATGTATGGATTTGACAGTTGGACTAGAAAGAAAGCTAAGCACAGAAGAATTGATGCTTTTGAACTGTGGTGTTGGAGAAGACTCTTGAGAGTCTCTTGGACTGCAAGGAGATTCAACCAGTCAATCCTAAAGGAAATCAGTTCTGAATATTCATTGGAAGGACTTATGTTGAAGCTGAAATTCCAATACTTTGGCCACCTGATGTGAAGAACTGACTCACTGCAAAAGACCCTGACACCGGGAAAGATTGAAGGTGGAAGGAGAAGGGGACAACAGAGGGTGAGATGGTTGGATGGCATCACCTACTTGATGGACATGAGTTTGTGTAAGCTCCAGGAGTTGGTGATGGACAGGGAAGTCTGGTGTGCTGCAGTCCATGGGGTTCAAAGAGTCGGACACGACTGAGAAGCTGAACTGAACTGAACTGTTCAGTAACCATGCGCAAGCCATAGTGAATGATCAGAAGTTTTATCTTTAACTTAGGCCTCAATATTTTATTCATTTATTGAAATGACTCCAAATGCTACTCCTAATTCAATTTGTCTTTTTTTTCTTGTGAAATCAGTTGATTGCTTAATGGATAATTTAACTCTTATAGAACCATAAAGTCTAATCCTGGGAGAATTACTAAATTCTCCAGAGAATTAGAGAATTCCAGTGGTGAAAATACAGAGAAAAAGATTTATAGACTGCTCTCATGGCATAACATATAGAAACAACTGCTGTGATATTTTCAAGTCCCCACAAGCCAAGAGTTGTATAAGAGCCCAGTGGAAATATCCTAGCAACCTAATGACCAATTCCAGGAAAATTCTAGGATTTTTTTTTTTAACCTCATCCAACATATTTAAATAATAAATTCCACAAAGTAGCACAGACAGAAAACAATAAGTACACAAGAGCCAATGTTCTTTGAGTGTGGAAAATTCTAGAATGAGAAATAAACTATTCTGTGTGAGACCAAAACAACATACAGGGGCAGGAAACTGCTAAATGTAACTTAGTGAGTATTCTGCAGCAAGCTATTCATGGTGAACAGCATGAACAAAACCTCTGGGTTCCAAATCTCCCTTCCTGACAGAGACTTGTATCTATCTGCCCATTCATTATTTGGATCAGGGATGACTGACTGTGGGACTCTCAAATCATGCATAATATAAAGAGACTGACTTCCCTCAGGCTTCCAGATTGTCAGGCAAGGCCATCCAGGGCACGTCGGCATTAAAATCCAAACAGTCACTGAACAATAAAATACGTTACTATTGGATCCAGTCCAAGCGAGTCAAGGTCTCATTATACAGGCCCTCAGGGCTGAGAAGAGGCAGGAGAACAATGATGGAAATGTGGTTGCCATGGTGTCTCTGCTGCATCCCCTCCATTCACAGGGGTGAGACTGAGTCTCTTTGAATCAATTTGGTGGCAAACATCTTCTGCTTACCTTTCACAGAACTCGGATCAACTGTGAATGTGCCTGCATCTTGCACTGATCATTATAACTCTATACTCTTCAGGTATCCTAAGTGATCATTTCACAATTCTGGAACAGAGTTGGCTTCTTGCAGCTGAGAGCACAAAGCAATTTTACCATGATGTATATGCAATTTTGACATATGAGATTAGGAGAGAGAAGGGAGCATAATCAGGAGCATAGAGCCATCAGACACTGGGAGGAGGAAGATCAGGGTTCTCCTCTTAACTCTGTTACCGAATTACAGGTCAACCTTCAGAAAACTCCTCAGCTAGCTGAGATCTTAGTTTCTTCAGCTTATCTAAGACATTGATTAAAAGATGCACAGTTATTTAATTTATGACCAAGGAATAAAAACCAGAGCCATTTATAACTATAATACACCATGGAGTATAAAATGCATCTTGATTGCAGAGATATTAAAATATGAAAAATACATTTCAGAATCAGTAATAAAACAGTATAATTGATGGGTGTCATAAAACAGATATATCTAAAAGAGGTCCTCCCTGGTTGCTTGCTTTTTTAAAGAAATGACTATTGGAATGGTTGGCATCCTTTCTTTTTGCAGTTGCACTGAAGCAATTCAAAACAGCTGTAGAAAAGAGAGGAGCAAGGTTTTTCAGGAAAATGCACTTGCCTGTAGTTGTAAAGTGACTCTCAGACATTTCAAAGTTGAATTCCCGGCCCATTCGAAACAAAACCCAAAGTCAGGATTCTGTGAGAGGTCAACTGTCATTCCCTGTTTACCAACAAGCTTGGTCATCATCCTCATCGACCAGACTCTCTTCACTTCCAGCTTATTGATTAGTTATCTCTTCTTTCTGTCTCCCTCCCTTTTCTTTTTCTTCCTCTCATCCATCCATATTCATTAAGCACCTACTTTGTGCTTAATAAATAGCCGGGTCCTATGCTAAGTGCTCAGATACAACAGTGAATAAGATAGGCACAGTCTGAGCCCTCTTCAAGAAACACAGCCACCCAGAGTGGGAGGCAGTCATGGGAAAAGCAATTGCAATGCAGTGTAACAGGAGCACAGGCAGGACTCAGAAGAAGGACATCCGAGCTGAGACCTGAAACACAATGAAGAGCATGCCCATTTATACAATAAACTCCCTCACACAAGAGAACCGCATGCTCCAGCTAACTGAATGCTAGTTAACTAGAATAACTCAAGAGCATGTGACCTACATCCTCTGTTTTCTCCGGTAATCTAACCTTACTTTGCACTCCTCTCCAGGTTACCTTCTGCACAGCCAATCAGCAGCCTCACTTCTCTGCGCCCTACACCTTCACTCCACTCTTTCAGTTGCCTAATGGGCTCTCTTCCATAGTCTTCCACCCAATTACACTATGACTTAACACAGCACCTGTTAGGCAACTCTGCACAACTTTCTCAGGAGAAAACTGAGATGCAGACAGGTTTAGCAGCTAGCAAGAAGTCATACAGCTGGTAAGCAGTCAAGCAGAATTCAAACCAGGCCCAGCTGTTCCCCAAACCCCTCCTCTTTCCACTATACCCCACTGGCACAGTATAGCCAAGGTCTTCTTTATCTCAAGGCCAAGCTCAAGTCTATGATGTCCACGAGATTTTCCTCTGATAGTCGCAGCCCATGCAGCCCTTACTTTCCCTAGTCTTTCTGTGTTTATTCTCTGAAATTTGTTACAGACTGTGACACTGTTTTTAAATGAGCAAAATATTCTCCACAAAACTGTAAACAATTTTTGGGAAGAAAGTGTATTTTATGGTATCTTTGGGATTATCAATGTTATCATTTATATCAATAGTTGACATTCTCTAATGACAATGGGCTTTTCTATTTTATATATATAGGTTAGAAGATTAGGATATTAGCTATTTGAGAGGACTCCTTAGGTGGGTTCCAGGTAAAGAACACTTCTGGTGATTTGGGGCTATAGAAGAAGCTCTGAGAGACACCAGCCAAACTGCTTTTACTCTTAATTCCACTTTCCTTCCAGGCAGGGTCATGAACTTAGTGAGCACTCACTATAAATGGGAAATGAAAAAAAACATAAACTCTGAGCTCTGAACTCCCTCCCTATGCAGTCAGACCAGAAAAGTATCCCTCTCTGAATGCAAATGAAACACAATTGAGGATGAGAAATTAGATTTTTCTACTGAAATTTCTTGGGACATGATTCTCAAGTGGATAAGAGTTGACATGAATTACTGTTTTTATTCTCCCCCATGCCTAAGTCACTTCCAGGGTGTTCACGAAGCACTCAGAGAAGTGCATTCACCCCACCAGGCTGCCAATTGATCATTTAGTGCATTATTACATAACTTATTACCAGAAAGAGGCAAAAGCACAGAGCGGAACTTGATTCCTTATCATTATTTGCCTGACATTTATAGTACTTTTCTCCAGACTCTGTGCAGAGAACATTTAACAAGCCACATTAACTTCCAGGCATCTAGAATTGTACAGCTGAAAACAAAGGAAGCAGAGCAAAGAACAGTAACAGTAAAAGCGGGGATAAGGGAATCTCTCCAACAGGGTAAGAAAAACAGATAAAAGTAAAATCAAATCCCAGAGAAGATGGGAGAGTGTGTTCTAGCTACCTGGGAGTCATGGTACCATAAAGACCACAAAACAAAACTGCTGAGAGAGTTCCACTTGCCCTTTAGGCCAGAGATCAATTTGCTGAATTGAATAAGGGACTTCAGGGCCTAGGAAATAAGAGAAAAAAGCATTTCCAATTTGCCACGCATGTGCTGAGTTGAAGGCAGAGTAAACAGGAGGAAATCTTTATGTGGGCCCCAAGTAAAGTCTATTATCTAGTTATGTGGACACAAACCACCTAGACTAGAGTGCACAAATAACTGAAACTCTCTTCTTTTTCACTCAGAGAATAAAAACAAGGATCCAGAGTGACATCATATCCTTAGCTACCCAGGAATTTTACTTCAAAGATATCAGCCTTTGTCAGTTTTTACCAGGATAGGCTTTTCTCTATAATGCTTATTTTCAGCATTTTTATTACCATTTCACATATAGATAACTACACACACATATCATATGACTTTGCATTGGATATGAAGACCTAGTTTGGAGGTTGCACATTTTTCAGTGATCACATTTTCCTATATATTCTGGATGTGTCTCAAAGACTATCTCAACTTCCACTATCCCTCAAACACCTCATGATGGCCACGTAAGGTCCACATCAGTTCATAAAGGTTTCTCTAATCACATGCAATTCTCATTACCAGGATATACTTTTTCCAAGAAAACGTCAAGAGAAAAGAGACAACCTGAAGAGATTTGGCAAAACTTCCCTGGTTATTTATAAGAGATAAATGTTTCCTTTATTCATTAATTCACATCTTTTGGCATAGAGAATGTGCATTACCCTTGCAGCTATCACCAGCCTCAAAAAACCTTGGAAAGTTTTTGAAAAAGCTTAATGACTCACACTATAAATGGCAAAGTTTCCCCAGCTGGCATCTACAACTTGCTAGAGCCATTGCTTTCCAGATGAAAATTAAGCTGGAAGATAAAATGGGAAAACATCACAAAATGCCTTGTAATCTCCAGATAAATTTGAGAGCAGCTTAATTTCCATTTGTCTAGGATTTAAGATGTTTACCATAAAGCCTTCCTTTGGGAATGGAAAACCAGACTTGCATGATAAATATTAATAACAGATATTTTATCTCAAAAGATGGTTGCAAGTTATCCATTTTTTTAACCATCCATATATCCCCCTTTAACAAATGCATGTGGAATATTTATTATGTGCTCTTCATATTTTAGAAGACATAAACAAGAGCAAGTCATGCAATGTCCACAAGGAACTTACAGTCTTCTTCAGGGAGAGAAGACATATATTAAAAAATGGTAATGATAAAAGACAAATAACTTTTAATAACAAATATATACCTCCCTACTCAACTTTTTTCTTAGCTATATTCAGAGACAGTTTAGGGACAGATGTCACCTCTGGGTTCATGAATTCAACTCATTAGGGTGAACCCACTAGTATTCATTTTTAGAGTAATCTATTATTTACCATTTTTGCATCTCAGTTTATCAAAATGAAGACAAGAATGTACAAAACACATTCATGGAACCATGAGTTGCTAGTTTCATCTGTATCATGGGCAATTTGAAGAGAGTTTTAGAAGAATACGTCTGAAAGGTGTGGTGTATTCACATTGCAAAGCACCTTAAAGGCACGGTTCTGGCTAAGTTTAATTCAGCAGGCAACACCTGATACTGAAAGTTTTTAAAAAGGGCCCAAGCTTGAAAAATAACCTGTTATTATGAAATGTATCCATACACATATAAATTATGAAAATGAGAACGAAAATCAGAGCAACCAGTTAGGAAGGTATTGTATTCTTCATCACTGGTGATGAAAGAATGAACTAAAATAACAATAAAGAGAAAAAAAGTGAGTTCAGCTTTGATCACCTTTAGTTTGGGTTTGAATCAATGAATCATCTTTCAGGTGAAATTATACAGCAAACAACTGAAAATGCAGGTCTAGACAGGTCATTGCTGTGATTTAGGGTTTGGAGGTATTTTCCAAGAAGTGTTATTTTAATTCAAGTGACCAGATGGCAAACACTTAGAGAAAGACTATTGCTAGGGAGAGAAATGATAACTAAGAAGAAGGAGATCTTTATTTGGAAAGCAAGAAGAAGACCAAAGGGCAAGTCTTAAAAGTAGTAATAAAGAATCAGAGATGCATAGAAACACTTGGCATCACAAAGTTCAACTGAAGTTTTGAGGTGTGTGTCTTAGTTTAATTGTGATGCTGTAATAAAATACTATAGAATAGGTGGCTTAAACAACAAACATTTCTTTCTCACAGTTCTAGAGGCTGGAAGTCTAAGATCAGGGTCCTGGAATGGATGGGTTCTTGGTGAGACCTTTCTTCCCAGTTTGCAGATGGCTGCCTTCTTGTTGTATTCTCACCTGATGGAAGGAGAGATCATCTTTATCATGTCTCTTGTTATGAGGGCACTGATCCCCTTCATGAGGGCGCCATCCTCATCACCTAATTACTTCCCAATGGTTCCATGTCCAAATACCATTGCACTGGGATTAGAGCTTCAATATTTGAATTTTGGAAGCACACATTCAGCCCATCTCAATGTCGACGGCCAAGATGTCTCATACTGCAGAAAGAGTCAAGAAGGTAAGAATTAAGATTTGGTCTTCTGAGTTACAGACTATGAGATGTTGGTGACTGGTAAGAGAATAGTTTGAGCATAGCTGAGGTTGCAAGCCAGATTCCAAGAAGTGTGTGGTAGGTACAGACTATTTGTCAGCAAAAAAAAGTAAAGAGGTGGTATCAGGGTCAAAGGGTCTTGCAGAGGAGGAGGCGTTTGTTATTTTGACTGCTTGTTTTCTCAGTTTGTGGGGTTGTTTGTTATTTTTTTACTTAATGTCAACTTGAACATGTTTGTCAAATGAAGGGAGATGTCCAGAGATGTCTCTGAAGAACATATTGAAGCATAAAGGCAATAACCAGCAAAGCAAGATCCCAGAGGAAGCAGGAGGCCCTGAGATTTAGGAGAATAGTGACAAAGGAGAAGGATGCCTCTTTCCTGAGATTTGAAAGCAAGAGTGAAAAATGGGTGAAGATGCTGAGAAATACTCAAGAGAAGTTTCCCTCACTCACTGTAGTCAAGCAGACTTGAGATACCTCTAGAATCAGAGAATGAAGGCCAGCTCGGAGAACGTGCAGAAAGTTGAGACAGTTTAGAAGCAGGACTCAGCAGTATGTGAGAGGGAACTCAAGAGAGAAGGCAAAAGTACTGGCCCTAAGTGTGGAAGCTCCATTGCAGAAGAGCTAATGCATTTAATTTACAACTCTGGGATCAGTTTTGTGACTGACTTTGACCAGTAACCTGTGAACAAGAAGTAAAAATACCCAAAGTGACAAGGCAGGACTATTAGGCAGGCAGGCTACTGTTTCCCAGTGTTCTCTGTAGCTGGTGGGAATGGCAAAAGGTCTGTGGGTCATGAAGATCAGGACGGACAGCATGAGTGAGGCTGGAATTCTTAGCCCTGAGGTTCACTCTGCATAGGGAGGCCACTGAGACCCAAAGCGCAAAAGCTGGTGCCCAGACGCTGTTTCTGAAACATGATATTGGAGGAGGTAAATGCACATAGAGTCAAGTCTGTACTTCAACCTTCTTAGAAGGTTCCTATGCCTTATAGGCATAGGAAAATTCCTCATTCCTTTTGAGGTAGACCAGTCCGTGGCATCCAAACTAATCCAGGGAAGCATTGCTGCACCCATCCTCTAACAGGACTCAGAAGGAATGGCTAGTTGGCTTCTGAATTGGCCCAGGAGAAGCTTCTACACTAAACATGGATCTTTGTTTCACCAACACAGCTCAGGCACAAACTCTAACTGTGTAGTCACTTCAGAGACAAAG
The DNA here is from genome assembly GCF_019320065.1 of Cervus canadensis. Classification (NCBI taxonomy): domain Eukaryota; kingdom Metazoa; phylum Chordata; class Mammalia; order Artiodactyla; family Cervidae; genus Cervus; species Cervus canadensis. The sequence goes on along the minus strand of NC_057400.1, from coordinate 30,748,336 downwards.
CTACAGAGGACACTGGTAACAGCAGAAAACAGTAGTGAGTAACTCTTTTAAAGTGTCTAGAAACACAGTGTGACCAGGATTTTTGACCTTACAGGAAAGTTCCCCTATTCTCTCTGTACATGTGATCCAGAGCATTTTGTATAATATTCCTCTAAGTATGAGGACCTTGGTGCATACTTCAATCAGATAAAGTTTCCCCCAATAAAGAAATATCTTGTTTCATTAGTCTGGAATTCATTCAGTTGCCAATAACACTTTGATTTTCAGCTGAATAAACAATGAATTCAAGAGACTATTTAGATGTAAGGTACACTTGAAAGAAGTTTTTTAGGACACAGGAGCCAAAGGTGTTTGCTCTAACATTAAAAAGATAATATAACTCGGTTGAATAAGCCCATCTGGGGGATACTCTTCTTCCCAAGGGAAACTACAAAGTTGTTCTTCACAAGCAGACATCATTGTCCTGACACAATTAGACACTGGGGATCAGATAAACTGTTAATGTATTTATCACTCTGAACTACAAATTCCTTCTAATAAATCCAATTACTCACTTAGATAACTTTAAAAAATGTGCTTTTTAAGGCAAATAATCTGTCATCAAAAAAGTTATTGCATGCAAAGAATGCTATAAGACAGAATGAAATTTGAACAAATTTTCCTCTCCCCCACTCTTTCCCTCAGGGCTCTCAGAGGTGGGGGGCAGGCCCTCCTGCCCCTAAAGATGGTTGCCTTCCAAAGGCAGCCCTCAGGGCATGGCATGGATTGGAGGCTATAGCAGAAATTGTGCAAACAACACAAGAGTCAATGGGCTCCACTCTGCTCTGCAGGCATGAATTTGGACTGATCCAGAGGCCAGAGGAGGTAGTTAAGGCCCAGACCTGCTGATGATATGTTTCTGATTATAAGAATTCTGGAGAAGGAAAATTGCTTGAAAATACTTCAAAAGATAAACCAATAGCAACTCACTGGGTCTGAAGGGGGACTGACTACATATCAGACTTCCACAATCTGACTGATCAATCACAGGGCTCCAATAAGTCCAACTTCCCACCTTGGCCCATGCTGTTCTGTCCATCAAAAGCAGCTCCTTCCTGACTCAGGCTCACCTTCCATTCTCAACTTAGAACTTTCTTCTAAGAACTTTCTTTCCACTTACCTAGTGCCTCCCTTGTTGACTCCAGCTGTCTACCCTCTCTTTCCCTCTGAAACCTCTATCATCTATCGTCTGCCACTCATGTGTCTCTTGGCTTCCCAGGTGGCGCTAGTGGTAAAGAACCCACCTGCCAATGCAGGAGACAGGAGAGATGTGGCTTTGAGCCCTGGATCAGAAAAATCCCCTGGAGGAGGGCATGACAATCCACTCCAGTCTTCTTGCCTGGAGAATCCCAGAGGAGCCTGGCAGGCTACACACAGTCCAGGGTCGCAAAGAGTCAGACACAACTAAAGCAATTTAGCACACATGCACAATGTATCTCTTATTGACCCCACAAGGCACTCTAATGTTAGTTTTCAAAGGTATATCTGGATAGCTTAGTTGCACTGTGGTATTCAGCATCACAGACTTTGGCTTCACCCACAGGGATGCCGAATGTTCCTTCTGGGGTCACCGAGTAGAGAATTGAAATTCCCCTGGGTTAAAAGCAGCCTGGTGTAAACACCCACAGTCCAATAAGTACCCTCATTGGTACACGGGTGAATCAAGCCAACTTCAGACACAGTGTGGTGTGAAAAGGAACAGCAGAAAAGCAGGAGAGAAGCTCCATGAGCCACTGCCCTTCCATAAATGTCTGAATTTTGTTACCCTTTGAGGAATGAATAAAGCTCCATTCTGCACACAGCAGAACTTGGAAAGGCAGGTATTTTGCTGGAGGTACCCATGAGGTCAGACATGAAGGCCTGAGGATATCTGAGGTCCCCTCTGAACATGACTCATACTTGCCAAAGGTTTGCTTCATCTCAGCCTTACTGTCATGGTGCTGCCGTAAAAAAAAAGAAGCATGGAGAACTGGCCTGACCACAAAGGTATGGTGACCAGACCTGTTGCTGGATTGATGACTCTGAGAAATAGATTATAGCGAGGTGTGATCCAATAAGAATTTTCTTACTAGAAACAGGGTAGATTCTTAAGAGCTGATGTGGTATATGCATGGCAGGTTCCTCTGCATTGACCATTCTTCAGGGACAACTAAGGAGACTGTCCACTCACTCATATCCTTATTCACACACACCCTCTACCTTGCTTGTGGGCTGGTTCCAAGCAAACTGACCTCAATCAAGCTCTGGTCATCATCTGCAACAAACTTTGAAGCTGTATTCCTGATTTTCATCCAGCTCAAGTGGATAGGCCCACTCCTAAGACCTGATAAGCTTACTTCTTCTGACCCTCCATGGCCTTCAGCCTTAATTCTGGAGATCTGGTCATCTTTCTTTCAATCACAAAGTGCTGCCAATGACCAGGGAAACTCAAACCCAGAAGAGACAAGACATGAGTCTGAACAGCACCAAATTTTATTCCAAGACTCCAAATCCTTCCAATGTGATCTTCCTGTAATGTATCTGACCATGTGTTTGGGGAGTACCTAAAAATTTCTAATACAACAAAGCTACCAGAACTCTTGCAAAACAGAAATCCTTTAAAAACTGGGGGAAACATGCCTTTTATCTCAGTTTGCAACAAGACATCAAACACAAGTCAGCACCATTCTCTTGGGTATTCCTTCTTGGCTTTTATTTTTAACGAGATATTTGGTATCAAAACATACTTTAAAAGTCTAATACCCCATATCCGCAATTACTATTTTGAAAGGCAAAGCTTTTTCACTCAAAAATATAAAAACTTCAGACCTCACATGGCATTAACTAGGTCTTCAAAGTTTGCAAAAATGAATGCTAAGAGCTTTTTTATGTAATGTTTTGAATTCTCTATTGACCTGAAAACAGCAGAGAATTTATGCCCCTCATATCTCCTGAGGACTGATGGGGCTCTCAATCAGCAAGAATGAAAGGGGGAAAGCAGCACTCCACACCCCATAATCTTTACAAATGAACCTATTTCTTGTCCAGTGGGATTTCTTTTGTCTACCTTGTACAAGCCCTAAAACGAAGCCCTGTCCAGCTGTCCATGTTTGTTCTACGTGTAAGACCACATCTAGCCTTCCTCCAGTCACTCCCCTCCTCACAAAGCAAGAAAGGCCTCTTCATACCAACCCTATACTTCTGGAAAATGTCCCAGGCACTCAGGACTCCAGAATAGTCCCTGTCTAACCAGCCTAAGCCTTTTTCTATGGCCATAAGATACAGCCCTGCCTTGAGAATCACCCAGTGAGACAAGCACAATTAGAAGAACTGGTCTAGAAGATTTACTTAAAAACCACCCCTTCTCATCATCATAAATTCAGTGAAATGATAGAGGTTGGGAGGACCCTGGAGACCTGTACTTCATCCCCTCATTTTATAGCCGAGCACTGTGGCAAGCAGCGGAAACCTGGCTTCAGTTGAAATCTTGGCTACAAAGGTTCTAAACCCTTTTTCGGAAACCCTTGTGGCAAATTGTGTTTTGAAGTTCTGAATTCAGGTGATGTTAGCAGGTGACAGAGTACATATACCATAAAACATCACACCACCTTTGGGGTCAGCACTCCATAATCAAATATAATAATATCTCTTCAAGAGACTTTGATATTCTATTTTTATGGGCTCAATGTGTCCCCTCAAAATTCATATGTTGTAGTCCTAACCTCCAGTACCTCAGAATATGACTGTGTTTGGAGGTAAGAGTCTTTAGAAAGGTAATTAAGTGAAAATGTGGTCATTAGCATGGGTCCTAATCCAATATGACTGCTGTCCCTATAGGAAGAGGAAATTAGGACAGAGAAAGGCACAAAGGGAAGACCATGTCAAGACAGAGAAAGCACAACCAACAGCTAGCCAAAAAGAGAAATCTCAGAAGAAACCAACCCTTCCAACACCTTCACCTTAGACTTCTAGCCTCCAGGATTGTGAGGGAAAAGTTTTCCATTGTTAAAGCCTATGGTACCTTGTTGCCATAGTTACGGCAGTCCTGGCAAACTAATGCACTCACTAAGTGAGGATGGTCAATAACCTCGTCAGTTAAGGTCGGGTTCTACTCCCAGATCAGGTAGGAAAAACCTTCCTATATTTTCAGAGCTTTTTTTGGTTTTCAGAAAAGAACAGAGTATGAGCCTGGCTGTTTGTGAGCCTGGGGACAAGCTGTCTAGCCCAGCCAAGAGTCTGGAATTCACAAACCTTTCTAAGAGCGCACATAGCAATCAGCATCCCTTCCATGTCCTGAAAGCTTCTTTACAGCCCGGCTGTCCATGTTTCCAAGCTGCCCTTTGAACAGGTTTCAGATAAATATGATTCTTGCTAATGAATAACTCCTGTTACTCAAGGTCCCCCTGCAAGGAAATCCTGAATTAGCCTCTCACCAGGTCCTCCTAAATTGGCTAAATGCTTCGGATTCTTTGAATTCTGTGGCCTTATTACCACTTCCATTTTAGCACTATTAGGAAGCAGACATCCTTTCCCTCTCTGTTATGCCAACATTTTTGGTTTGATTTCTACACTGAATCAAAAGAAAGGGGATCACCTCAGAGCTTCTGACAGGTAATAAGCACATATGTCTGTATGTAAGAGAAAAACAAACCATTTGAAAACAGCTTTATTTAACAACTAGCTGTCCGTCCCCCACTTCTCCAAATCCTTGATCAGGGCAAGCAGCCAGTTGCTAAATTTGACAGTTTATTATTTAGCAGTAAAAACAAGCTCAGTTACTAAGCTCTTTAAAGAAACATGAAGTACCATTTTTATTCCCAGAATTCCTTTTTTAGCCCTCACTGGCTTTGTTTCTTGAGTTTCTCAATTTTTCCTCAACTAAATCATCCTGCTTTAAAATTATACCTTGCAAGGTCCTCACCAAGTCATAGAAAACTTTGAAAGACCAGCTTATTTCCTATTACATAGCTATATAACAAGAATAATAATAATAGTAATGATGACAATAATCATAATAGAAGTTAGCCATTAAGCTTCCCCAAACCAGACACTATCCTAACATGCGCCTATAATCCATTTAATGATCAGAAGTCTTCTGCTATTGTTATTATCATTCCCTTTTTATGGATGAAGAAACTGGGAAATAGAAAAGCAAAATAAATTGTCCAAGGTCATATTCTAGCGAGTGAGAGAACCAAGACTTGAACCCAAGCATTCTGGCTATTCTTAGCCAATATCCCTGCACCTATCCAGTTGTTCACATCCAGTTGTTCATTTGTTCCATAGGCAAACATGGATAGCCTTATACATAATCTCTATGAGCAAATACTTTCAGTATATATACCATACCTCTTTTTTGAAGACTTCATTTGTCTAGAGAATTTTTAGTTCAGTTCAGTTCACTTAAGTTGCTCAGTCATGTCTGACTCTTTGCGACCCCTTGGACTGCAGTACACCAGGTTTTCCTGTCCATCAACCACTCCTGGAGCTTACTCAAACTCATGTCCACTGAGTTGGTGATGCCATCCAACCATCTTATCCTGTCGTCCCCTCCTCCTCCTGCTTTTAATCTTTCCCAGCATCAGATCTTTTCCAATGAGTCGGTTCTTCACATCAGGTGGCCAAAGTATTGAAGTTTTTGCTTCACCATCAGCCCTTCCAATGAATATTCAGGGCTGATTTCCTTTAGGACTGACTGGTTGGATCTCCTTGCAGTCCAAGGGACTCTCAAGAGTCTTCCCCAACACTACAGTTCAAAAGCATCAATTCTTTGGCGCTCAGCCTTCCTTCTAGTCCAACTCTCACATCCATACATGACTACTGGAAAAACCAAAGCTTTGACTAGACAGACTTTTGTTGGCAAAGTAATGTCTCTGCTTTTTAATACTCCATCTAGGTTGGTCATAACTTTTCTGCCAAGGAGCAAGCATCTTTTAATTTTGTGACTGCAGTCACCATCTGCAGTGATTTTGGAGCCCAAAACAATAAAGTCTTTCACTGTTTCCATTGTTTTCCCATCTATTTGCCATGAAGTGATGGGACCGGATGCCATGATCTTAGTTTTCAGAATGCTGAGTTTTAAGCCAACTTTTTCACTCTCCTCTTTCACTTTCATCAAGAGGCTCTTTAGTTCTTCACTTTCTGCCATAAGGGTGCTGTCATCTGCATATCTGAAGTTATTGATATTTCTCTCGGCAATCTTGATTCCAGCTTGTGCTTCATCCAGTCCAGCATTTCTCATGATGTACTCTGAATATAAGTTAAATAAGTAGGGTGACAATATACAGCCTTGATGTACTCTTTTCCTATTTGGAATTAGTCTGTTGTTCCATGTCCAGGTTTAACTGTTGCTTCTTGACCTGCATACAGATTTCTCAGGAGGTAGGTGAGGTGGTCCAGTATTCCCATCTCTTGAAGAATTTTCCATAGTTCCTTGTGATCCACACAGTCAAAGGCTTTGGTGCATTCAATAAAGCAGAAGCAGATGTTTTTCTGGAACTCTCTTGCTTTTTTGATGATCCAACAGATGTTGGCAATTTGATCTCTGCTTCCTCTGCCTTTTCTAAATCCAGCTTGAACATCTGGAAGTTCATGGTTCACGTACTGTTGAAGCCTGGCTTGGAGAATTTTGAGCACTACTTTACTAGCATGTGAGATGAGTGCAATTGTACAATAGCTTGAACATTCTTTGGCATTGTCCTTCTTTGGGATTAGAATGAAAACTGATCTTTTCCAGTCTTGTGACCACTGCTGAGTTTTGCAGATTTGCTGGCATATTGAGTGCAGCACTTTCACAGCATCATCTTTTAGAATTTGAAATAGCTCAACTGGGATTCCATCACCTCCACTAGCTTTGTAGTGATGCTTCCTAAGGCCCACTTGACTTCACATTCCAGGATGTCTGGCTCTAGGTGAGTGATCACACCATCATGATTATCTGGGTCATGAAGATCTTTTTTGTACAGTTCTTCTGTGTATTCTTGCCACCTCTCCTTAATATCTTCTGCTTCTGTTAGATCCATACCATTTCTGTCCTTTATTGAGCCCATCTTTGCATGAAATGTTGCCTTGGTGTCTCTAATTTTCTTAAAGAGATCTCTAGTCTTTCCCATTCTATTGTTTTCCTCTATTTCTTTACACTGATCACTGAGAAAGGCTTTCTTATCTCTCCTTGCTATTCTTTGAAACTCTGCATTCAAATGGACACATCTTTCCTTTTCTCCTTTGCCTTTAGCTTCTCTACTTTTCACAGCTATTTGTAAGGCCTCCTCAGACAACCATTGTGCCTTTCTGCATTTTCTTTTTCTTGAGAATTTTTAGGTTTATGACAAAACTGGGGGGAAGGTACAGAGATTTCACACATATCCCCTGTATCCACACATATGTAGCCTCCCCCATTTACCACCCTCACTCACCAGAATGATACATTGTTTACCAAGCTGAACCTACATTGACATAACATAATCACCCACAGTCACTAGTTTATATCATGACCTACTCTTGGTGTTGTACATTCTATACACTATACAAATGTATAATGACACGTATCCACCACTATAATTTATACAGAGTGTTTTCACAGCTCTAAAAATCCTCTGTGCCCTACTTCTTCATCTCCCTCCTCCCCTGCCCCTGGATACCACTGATCTGTTTTTTTTTTCTCCATTGTTTTGATTTTCCAGAATGTCATATACTTTGAATCATATAGTATGTAGCCTTTTTCAGACTTGCCTCTTTTATGTAATAATATACATAGGGTCTCAAAGAGTTGGACATGACTGAGGGATTGAGCACATGCATTTAAGATTCTTCCACATCTTTTCAGGACTTGATAGTTCAGTTCTTTTTAATGCTGAATAATGTCCCATTGCCTGGGTGTACCACAGCTTATTTATACATTTACCAACTGAAGGATACCTGGGTTATTTCAGAAGTTGATCAATTATGAGCAAAGCTGCTACAAACATTTGTGTGCAGTTTCTGTGTGGACATAAGTTTTCAATTCCTTTTGATAAATACAAAGAAGCCTAAATGTTGGATTGTATGACAAAAATGTGTTTAATTTTATAAGAAACGATCAAACTGTTTTCCAAAGTGGTTGTATCATTTTGCATTCCCACCAGCAATATGTGAGAGTTTCTGTTGCTTCACATCCTCATCAGCATTTGATACTGTCAGTATTTCGGATTTTGGCCATTCTGATTAGTATATAATGACAGCTCATTCTTGTTTTAATTGCCATTTACCTAAAGGCATATGGTGTGGAAGATCTCTTCATATGCTCATTTGCCATCTGTGTCTCTTTTTTGGTGAGGTATTTGTTAAGGTCTTTGGCCCATTCTTTGAATAGGTTGGTTGTTTTCTTATTGTTGAGTCCCATTTTGTGTATAGGGTAAATTGTGTTACTAGTATGGTTTATTAGAAACAGCATTGAACTGAAAAAACAAGGGTCTCATTCCATTGACTTATAACTTTGGAAAGTCATTTATACACACAAATGAAATTAAACAAGCATAAAGTCAGAAAAATTAAGGGCAGAGTTGTGAAATGGAGAGAGACTGTTAAAGAGGAGAGCCCAAAATTTGCTGAGCACAGACTATGAGTCAGTACATAATCTCAATGCAAATCCTCCAGGGTCTGTATGATGGGCTGAAAACCGGCCCATGAAGATGCCTGTCCATATCTCCTAATCCCTGGAAGCTCTAAATGTAATTTTGCTTGGGAAAAAAAAAAAAGGTCTTTGTAGATATAACTAAGTTAAGGATCTCCACATGAGGAGACCATCCTAGATTACGTAGTTGGGCCAAATCCAATGGTAACTGTCCTTATAAGAGACACAGAGAAGATGCCACATAGAACAGGAGAAAACAATGTGACTACAGAGGGAGAGACTGGAGTGACGCAGCCATAAATCAAGGGATACCAACAGCCACTAGACACTGGAAGAGGCAAGGAATAGAGTCTCCCTTGTAGGAAGGAACCTACCTACCAACACCATGATTTCAGAATTCTGGCCTCCAGAACCATGAGAGAATAAAGTTATGTTATTTTAAGTCACCTGATCTATGGTAATTTGTTACAGTACTTACAGGGAACAAACACAATCAGTGATATAAGAAACGATTATCAAAGGGCTGGCAGGTACTACAAGCAGGTTACATTAACATGCACTTAAGTATGCATATTTCCACTGAACAAGAAAGAAAATGAAGTCTCGGAGAATTCGCTCCTCATGTTTATCTTGAAAGGCTAGTATGAATATTGAGACATTTACACATGACAGGTGCTTGAGAACTGTAAACACCACATCATAAAAGCTAGGATGATGATGATGATAATTAGGACTTTGACCATACAGGATGGGGAAAGGCACATTTTTATGGATCAAATAATGAAAGTAATACACATTAGAAAATTCCCTGAACAAGTATTTCTAGTCTTCAAAAATTATAATATTGGGACTTCCCTGGAGGTCCACTGGTAAAGACTCTGTGCTGCCAATATAGAAGGCACAGGTTTGATCCCTGGTCAGGGAACTAGATCCTATATGCCACACAGCATAGCCGAAAAGATTTTTTTAATTACAATGAAATACACATAATAAAATATAATTAAACCTTTTTAATGATTCTGAAGAATCAGGCAGCTCCTCAGTCTTCATTATGAATATTAATTATTACTTCATTGTCAAAGAAATAAAAAGATTTCTATTTGGAGCTGAAGAAACAAACAGTTATGGAGTGCTTACCATGTATTAGATATAGTACCAGTGCTTTCATAAGCATTAGCTGATACCAGTCAACTTCTAATTTTTTTTCATTTAACTCTACATGTGGTCAACAAGATAATGACCCAAATGAGCAAGGCACTTTCTGATAGCATTGGTATTATTCTATAATCAAACTGAAGAGTGCTATTCAAGCATCAATAGACATACAATTATAACAGTTCTGGGAAAGATATTATTTAGGCACTTCATCCAATACATCTGGGGATGTGGCAAGTAATGAGTCAAGCCTCCTCTTCTAAAATGGACACATTTCCATTTGCACATTGATAAAAACATTTTTATGGCCATTTAGACCTTCTCAAATATTCCCACTCTAATCAGTACTGACAATGAAATTAGCCTAGGGGTTTCTCTTCACATGTGTCCTTTGAAACATTCATCTAAGCTGTATTTCTCTCCTTAAGATGTTGACATTTAAACAAAGAAAAAACAAGCATGTTAACAAGCAAAATATTTTAATGGACCTGTTCAAGAAAGCTTTACAATGAAATCTGAAAAGTACAAGAGGAAAAAAAGTTCAGATTAATTAAAACCAAGCACTGTGGAAGAAAAGAAAGGACACTAAAAGAAAAATTAATCATGGACAAGGAAGCTAATGATTCTCTGGAGGAAACAATTAGGAAGAGGATCCAGAGTAATACATACAACATCCAATGCCCATAAATCTACATATATAGTATGAGGCATGAAAAAAGGGAATGCACAGGTTGATGCCAGGAGGAAATACAGCACTGCATTGTATTAAACATTCAGTTCAGTTCAGTCGCTCAGTCGTGTCCGACCCTTTGCGACCCCATGAATCGCAGCACGCCAGGCCACCCTGTCCATCATCAACTCACGGAGTTCACGCAAACTCATGTCCATGGAGTCGGTGATGCCATCCAGCCATCTCATCCTCTGTCATCCCCTTCTCCTCCTGCCCCCAATCCCTCCCAGCATCAGGATCTTTTCCAATGAGTCAGCTCTTCGCATCAGGTGGCCAAAGTACTGGAGTTTCAGCTTCAGTATCAATCCTTCCAATGAACACCCAGGACTGATCTCCTTTAGGATGGACTGGTTGGATCTCCTTGCAGTCCAAGGGACTCTCAAGAGTCTTCTCCAACACATCTTCTTCAAAAGCATCAATATCTCGGCTTTCTTTACAGTCCAACTCTCACATTCATACATGACCACTGGAAAAACCATAGCCTTGACCAGATGGACCTTTGTTGGCAAAGTACTGTCTCTGCTTTTTAATATATCTAGATTGGTCATAACGTTCCTTCCAAGGAGTGTCTTTTAATTTCATGGCTGCAATCACCATCTGCGGTGATTCTGGAGCCCCAAAAAAATGAAGTCTGACACTGTTTCCACTGTTTCCCCATCTATTTCCCATGAAGTGATGGGACCAGAGGCCGTGATCTTAGTTTTCTGAATGTTTAGCTTTAAGCCAACTTTTTCACTCTCCTCTTTCATTTTCATCAAGAGGCTCTTTAGTTCCTTTTCACTTTCTGCCATAAGGGTGGTGTCATCTGCATATCTGAGGTTATTGATATTTCTCCCGGCAATCTTGATTCCAGCTTGTGCTTCTCCCAGCCCGCATTTCTCATGATGTACTCTGCATATAAGTTAAATAAGTAGGGTGACAATATACAGCCTTGACGTACTCCTTTTCCTATTTGGAATCAGTCTGTTGTTCCATGTCCAGTTCTAACTGTTGCTCCCTGACCTGCATATATTAGCTTTTTTAAAACAAAGGTAGAACTTAACTGTTTCCAAGGGAGAAGAAGGGGGAGTAAGAGAGTTAGGGATCCACATGTACACACTGGTATATTTAAAATGGATAAAAAAAAATAGGGGTAGATCATGAAATCAAGACTCAGTACTTCCCCATAAATTCTGAAGGATGAATGTTTTTACCTTACTGGCAATAGAAGGGTACAACTGGTTCAAGGAAACACACCAGTTGAGGAGGAGAAAGATCACTGTTCATGTTAAGAAAGCATATGCTATAACAATTACATACTAACGGTATAATTAAACGAATGTTAATGTTAATATGTTGTCATTAAATTAAAAAAATATCTTATTCTTGAGAGATGTATTCTGAACTATTTAGGTGTGAAGTGTTAGAATGTCTGCAATGTATTTCAAATGGTTCATTAAAAGTGACTATCCACAGAGCACCAGGTTTGAGCTCCCTGCATCATAAGTAAATTCTCACAGGCTAATCTATTTCCATTATTCCTCCCATAAAAAAAAAAAAATTTAAAAGCAAGCAAAAAAGCCAGTAAAAAAAAACTGATATCAAGGAAGAGAAAAAGATTTAAATGTGGACAGTTGTTGAATATAGATATAGGTATTTGTATAACACATGTTCATTATATACATCTTTCAACTTTTTTTGTAGGTTTAAGAGTTTTTTGAAATAAAAATTGGACAGAGAAAAGAAAATATTCACCTGAACTTACAACTCGAAACCCTAAAGACAATCCCCAGCTCATAAACTTGTTTTGTTTGACCAATATAGTATTTTCAGTTTTGTTTTAATGAATGAATATCATTTTAAGAACTAGCAGCTTCCATATAAAAATCTGGACCTCTGGGTTATTTTAAAATATAGGATTATCTGCCTGCCTTTCCTTATGGTAACAGCTAGCTGAAGGGGGTTCACTGTTGTCCACTGGGCATCATCACACCCCACTGTCCCCACCAAACCTGCTTCCCTCACTTCCAGTATTTTACTGGCCCCCATACAGAGGTTGAGTTTGTTATCCCTCAGTACACAGCATAAACCTGATGAGAAAAGGAAAGGTGAAGACTACTGGTAAAACTAAAAGGAAAATTGAATCCAAAAGAGCTGCATGGAAAAGTACAGCCAAACAGAAAATGAAGGACCTTTTCCTAATTCCCACTGTCAGACTAGAAGACAGGCAAAATAAAGCAATGTGGGACTTTGGTTCCCATTTGTAGTTATCAGGTCTTGTTACTGTGTACATTTATGGACATGCTTTCCATCACCATAGTTGTCACATTGCTTGTATCACATCAGTGGGTTTGTCTTCTCCGCTAAACTGGGATTTTTTTTGAAGGGAGTCTTATTTGTATCTTCACTTCTCCCAGGAAGCCCTGATATCTGGTAGGAGCTCTAGAAAGTTTTATAGGATGAGTGAAGGAATAAATGAATGAATGAAGTGGGTGCTATGTAAGCAATGAAGAAGAGGCAGTAATAATTCAGCTTAAAAAGAGATAGGCAGAGATGACAATACCTGAGGCAAATCTCCAAGATGAATCATAATAGTAACTAATATGTACTATTTGAGAACTAACTGTTCTTGAGCATTACTCTAAACATTTTACATATCATTTAATGTTTGTAACAGTCTACAAGACAGACACTATTATTATCTCCTTGTGACAGAAGAAGACACTATGACAAAGGTGTTAAGTGACTTCTGTAATACTCTAAATGTAGGTATTATAATTTGGCTTCAGGATCTGCCCTTTAACCACTGAGCATGGATAATGTGTCAGCTCTCTCCAATGTGCTCTACATATTATCTCATTTAATTCTCATGGCCACGAAAGTGGTGGATGACATTCCAGTCAAAGGGCAACATTAAGCAAAGTTATGGAGGTGGGGAACAAAAAAAGCAGGTACGCAGGTACTGGGAGTTACAAGCTGCTCGGTGTTCTGTATGTGACAAGCCCAAGACAGGTAAGATCATCCATGAGGCTGGACAGCATCCTGGAAGGACATATGAAAGCTATTTGACGGTGTCCTGTCCAGAGGGGAACAGCTGAGGGGTTTTCAGTAGAAGAGTGAAGGAGTCAGACTTCATTTCAGATAAGTCAGTCTATCATGATCTAGAGGACCAGTTAGGAATCACTGTGGTGCGCCACGTGAGAAATGATAAAGGCTGATGCTACAGCAGTCATAACAGAGGACAGATGGAAAACTTCAATAGCCAGTTTTGCAACTGACTGGATGGAAGAGATCATGAAAAGGAATGGACCGAGGATGAATTTTTCAACCTGGGGACCAGGTGATGAATGGAAGGGCCACCAGCTACAAGGAGCCCCAGAGAAAACCAAGAGAGCCAGCACAGGCTCCGTAAGCACACACCAACTACTCATTTCTTCTTTGATAAAGCTGATAAGTGATAAATGAAGAAGATCCCAGATATGGCCTGTCTGGATTTTTACAAACTCTCAAAGTCTCTTTGTGAGTCCTTAAATACACCAACACACTACCTTCCCAGGGTCCTTATGCAGAAAATGCTTCCTGGAGAGGTTCAGAACCAGCCAGTTCCTCATTTCATTCCTATCTTTACTTACAAGTTTTTCCTGACAGCCCTATATAAAAGAGCACTTTCACACCGTCCTTCCTTTATTATTCCAATTACCTTGCTTGGTTTTCCTTATTTAATAAACACATTAACTTATCTCCCTGCTCCTAGAATAAAGCCCCATGAATGCAGTGATGTTTTTTCTCCTTGCTGTAGCCCTAGGGCCTAGCATAGTGCCTGACACTTAGTAGATTTTTAATAAATTGTTATTGAATGAATTAATAAACGAATGAATGGAATCCTTATAAATAAAGTTGTACGTGTGAATAAAGAGATAGCACAGGAAAGCGAACGCAGAGAGCACTCATAAATAGATTCACACTAACATGAGGAGAGCTTCCCCCACAGAAATAACTAGCCTCTGTCCTTTCTTGACCCTGTACTAATCAATATTTCTATAGCAACAGCTTAAATCCAGGCAAGAAGGCATGCCTTTTCAACTTCCTTATATCATAACTAGAGGAATAATGACAGAATTCTTTTTAAAGATCTTAAATGATAAAACAAGAGGGAAGTAAATATAAATAAGCTGCATTTAGGGACCATAAATTTAGGGAACCAACTGGACAAAGGTATGTGCAAAAGGTATGAGAGATTGCTGATTTGAGTATTTTCATTGCTTACCTCATGTACCAACTAGATCATTTAAATATGTATTAAGTCTTCCTGGGTGCCAAATACCATGCTAGACAGACACAGATGCATAAAATATGGTCCCTACTTTCAAGAAACTTAAAATGTATCTACAAACATAATGGTAGATAAATTTTATATAATGTACAAGTGTTTGAACTTTTAGCAAAAAAAAAAAAAAAGGCTAATATTGGAGATGGAGAAAGAGGCAATTACTTCAGTCCAAGGAGAGATGATGATGCCTAAGCATGATCTTAAAGCACATGCCCATACTGGGCAGGTAACAAAAGGTGAGAAGTGGCATTCCAGGCAGAGGGAATCCTAGCAAAACACTATTTCTAGAGCAGTCTGGGTGGTCTCCCAACAGTACAAGTGGTAAAAACAACCAACGCCGCCCTGCTCCCCAGCAGCCCCCTACTGCAATTCTCCTTCTTTGCTCACCCTTGGGGCCCTCATCTCCTCTATCTCTTGTTCACCAGTTGCAAGACTTGGGTTCAGGACTTGAGAAACAAGAAGGTTCCCCTTATGCCTTTGGACCAAATTATCAGGGGTTTCTACGGTGTTTTGGCAAAAAGGCAAGCTAATAATACAGTAGTTCTGTTCTGTTTTCCTATATGTTTATCTCCACAGATTCCAAACACAGGGGGAGAGCTGACTGGATCTGGGTATTCCTCAATGTCCAAGTCAATGTCTACCTAATGATACCTCAATCCCGCCATTACTTTCAACACAAATATCTCAATGGTAATTGTGTATAAGAGGGAGAAAACATACTACTATGCTTTTACAGGCAAAAAGACAATATTTGAGTTTTTATAGGCAGGTAAAATTTACTAACAATGAAGCAAAACTTCCCAAAAGTCACAAATTTTATTCCAAAGATGACTGTTCTAAAAATGGCTTCCAGATACCAGAAATGCTAAAACAGATGTTAGAGAACAAAAGCCAACGGAGCACCTGGTTAATAGTTGGAAGGAAAATATTAGCTGTCACTTTGCCAAGAATTAGCTTTGTGAATCATACCGTGTCTAGTGTTCAGTGGCCCTGTACTCCATGAACCAAGACCACCATGAACCAATGACCACCAAGAACCTTTGGCTCTGTTGCATTGCTATGCATCTAAGATGTGCCTGACACACAGCTCAGTCAGACTTTGAACTATTCATAACTAGGGCATGTTTCTGCTTACTTGTTATTTTTAAATGCCAGACTCCTAAATAATTCTACCCTCAAACCACTGTCCCCTTGCTGACTTTTCTTTTGTTTGTTTACTTGTTTGTTGCTGGGAGCTAAAGACCTGGAGCTGCCTGTGGCCCTCCCATATTTGTATTCTTCAAAAAGTGAAAAAACAAACAATTTTTAAGGAGTATTTCCTGTAGTTTCCTCTAATTCTGGGTGGTAGACCCAGTTTCAATGGTTTTAATTTTGCCTTTAACATCCAAATGCTTTATAATCCAGGAATGAACATCAAGTGGCATTTTCTTTTCCCTATGTGGCTAGAGACCAAAATCTATGTTTTTTATATGCTGCTAATGTTATGCCTCAGATACATTTACAGTATTCATTTCATCAAATGCTGGACTCTCATTTCCAGAATTTTTTTTAATTCCATGTGTTTCTTCAGAAGACAGGAATAAACAATCTTGTAATACATGATGGTTCAATACAGTTAAAAGAGCTCTAGGCTATTTATAGCAATTAGACCATAAAGAGGGAAACAAACCATATGTACATTTATTATGTCCATAAAATGTAACATATGGAAATGAATTCTGACAGCAATGGTGGAACTATTTGCATGTCACATGTCAGCATCTACCATGGGAATTAATGAATTGGATTTGTCACAATGCTTTCTTTTTGGATCTGGAAGGGTCAAACTGCCATAATAAATATCAGTTGTGGCTAACACTGAACGGCATCGGCATCTTAGGGACAGAGAGGAATGTTCTCTGATCTCACCTTCCTTAGTCTTCAGCTCCTTCATGATAATTCCCAGGGGATGTAGAGGATTGCATCATACTCAAGCCTTGTGCCACACTCCAAGACACTACAATCTTCATCTTTGAAGTCTCTTGTGTCAGTGGAAGCAAACTCTGTGCCTTAGGACTGAGGTCTCAGCTATTATGTCAATGGCAGAAACATCAGTTAGTTGCAGCTTCTGCTTCACCTGGCAGAGTGGTACCTGAGCCCAGGGCCCTGCCCGGTGAGGGAAGAAGCTTTGCCTCCGTGTCTATATAGCCTCCTGTGCAGACAGCACCATACCAGGTGCCAGGAAAGAAGGAAGAGAGGCAGTCAGAGAGATCAGAAGATGTGGCCCACCCCCTGAGGGAGTTACAACGCAACTGAAAGATGAAACATCCACACATAAAACAATTATAGTATAACCAAAATTTTGTTATTTATAACCTCTCACTGAATTTGAAGAAGGGTAGAAGCTGATAACCACTGAGTGCAGTAAAATCCTGATTCATAATAATGGCTTTTGTTTAGCATTAAGTAGTGGGTGGGAACATTCAGAGGAGATCAATGGTGCTTCATGAGAAGGGGAGATGAGGAAGCAGCAGGGAAAAGCTCCCAGCGGATGCAGAGGTGGGAGGTTAGAACCGTAAAGCTCTCATAATGGAGGGGAGCACTTCTGGAGAAGGTCCCTTCCGCCTCCAGGCTGAGAAGGGAAACAGATAAATGGAGGGAAGGAGGTGGAGGGGTTGAAAGATGCTCTCTAAACACGTTATGTAAAACTCGTCTTCTTCTTCCCCGTGTGACTGCTGGTATAATCTTCATTTCTCAGACATACACTGTGCAGTATACTTCTTTTGAAAGCATTGCAAAGCCTTGCTAATTCCTTCCTCACTTAAGTCTTGAGTGAGGAAGAAGCTGATGTTATTCATGTAGATATGCTATTTAGTCTATAATGGAAACAGTACAAAGCAATAAGCTAAACAGGTGTTCAAATTCTACCTGCCCATTGGGGTCCCACTCAAATGACAACCTAATCCAAGAAGTCTCACCTTAAAATAGGTTCTCTTTCCTCTGAGCTTCTTTATTGTTCCATCTGGACCTTTTTGTGGTAGTTATTACTACTACCATGAAATTAAAAGACGCTTACTCCTTGGAAGGAAAGTTATGACCAACCTAGATAGCATATTAAAAAGCAGAGACATTACTTTGCCAACAAAGGTCCATCTAGTCAAGGCTATGGTTTTTCCAGTGGTCATGTATGAATGTGAGAGTTGGACTGTGAAGAAAGCTGAGCACTGAAAAATTAATGCTTTTGAACTGTGGTGTTGGAGAAGACCCTTGAGAGTCCCTTGGACTGCAAGGAGATCCAACCAGTCCATCCTAAAGGAGATCAGTCCTCGATGTTCATTGGAAGGACTGATGCTGAGACTGAAACTTCAATACTCTGGCCACCTCATGCAAAGAGTTAACTCATTGGAAAAGACCCTGATGCTGGGAGGGATTGGGGACAGGAGGAGAAGGGGATGACAGAGGATGAGATGGCTGGATGGCATCACTGACTCCATGGACATGAGTTTGAGTAAACTCCGTGAGTTGGTGATGGACAGGGAGGCCTGGCGTGCTGCGATTCATGGGGTCGCAAAGAGTCGGACATGACTGAGCAACTGAACTGAACTGATTACTACTACCTGTGGTATTCACTAATACTACTATGTGTAATCTTTCCTTCTAAATACTACACATTTCTTGAAGACATGATGTATCTGAAGCACCTTTTCAACTTCACATTGCCTAGTACCGTGCTTGGATGTAGTAAATATCTGCTGTAAGAATAAGTAAGTTTATGAATGCTGAAATAATACTGTATGTATGATGCTTATACACAGTGAAGGAACTTTGTGTAAACAGGTAAACAGTCTGGAGAGGAATTGGTCAGGTAAGGCATTGAGGCAGAGGTAACTTTTGAGCTGCTTCATAGACAAAATGGTGGACTTGGATCAATGTGGATCATGAACAGCATTCTAGGAGAGAAGGACAGTATTATTAGAAAAAGCACTGACCACCATGATCCAAGGATGTAGCTACGTATTTATAGTAATACCCACTTTTCTCCCAGAGAGGGAAAAATGAAGCTCTAGTCCTCTTGGGCTAAAGCAAAATACTGTGGGATGAGGATAAGGAATAATAAAATTTACTAATTTGCCCTGAAAAAAATATACACACATACATTCGTAACCTTCTTATGATAGGAGTGAAACGTACACTGAAAACATAAATCACAGACGTTACAAAGCAAATTCCAAGAGAACTATATGATGTCCTTTCAAAAGAACAATATCCATTCCTCATGTTTAGTTATTCCATTAATAGCTGGCAGAAACCTCGGACATTTACAGCAGCAAAACCAGAAGATGCTCAAGTGTGAACAAATGATCTGCTGGACTAGACCAGTTTGTTAGAAATCCACTCAATTATATATTCAATGTTCAATTACTCAGATACTTATTGAACCCCAAATGCATGTAAAGCACTTGCTAAGCAATCTGGATCATACATATAAATTTAAGACAAGATCCTTGTCCTCAGAGGGATTACAGTCTAGTTTGAAAGATCGGAATTGTGTGATCGAAAACAAATCATACATCAAAAATAAAATTTCTTAAATCATAAATAAGGATTGATGTGACGCCTATTACATATGAATAAAAATAAACCACTCAGAAAGGACTTTCATAGAGAGTCAACCACTGAGCTAAAGCACTTCATGGAAATGGTAGCCTTTGGTCCAGGACTTAAAGGAGGACGTGACTGAATGGAGTTTTAGAAAGGGCATTACAGATCAACAGCAAGGCATTAATACAAATACATAGGGCTATATAATTTATTTCTGGAGCACTAAATGTTCAAAATTCCAGACTCATTGCAGTGGAAGGTAAATACAGAGAACAGAAAACAAAACAAGAACAGTGTGTTGGAAAAAGATTGTATAAGAAGTTTTTTTGCTAGTTCCAAAGGCTTTGAACACACAAGACTTCCAACAGCTTGGGCAGTAACAGAGATTTTCCCATGACTGGAATTTACCTGAGTTATTGAAAACAGCTGCTTGGTTTCTCTTGGGTAAATTTCCAACTTATTACCTTGAAGTATGGATTGTTTTCATTTTTAAAAAAAATCAAGACCATACAACATTAGATATCATGATATATTCCTTGAAGATTTTGATATTATCTTTTAGATATTCAAACACAAGGAACTTCAATTTAGCCATACCAAGTTAATTTATTCTGTAAACAGCATAATCCTATAGCATTTTAGCAGCAAAACCAGAACCTCTGAAGTCGATAAATGAGGACTCGAGTATCAGCCATAATTTACATTTCCAGATTTTATAGTCACAGTAATGAAACCCTTTAGGATTATTAAAATGCATTTTGTACAGTGTATTTATTACTTGGCATTTCTTATTTATGACTCATAGAAAGGCGAACCTAAGTGAAATAAAACACAAACTATACTTTCACTAGAATAATGAGATACTATTCATTCTCTTATGCAAATACAATTTTAATAGGTTTTAAATGGTTGTGTTGGTTGGATTCTTGGGAGCAATGCTTTTCACTTTACCTATCTCAGAGGCCTTTCTTAAGAAAACTAATTTAGCATAAAGAAAACACTGTATATAGGTCTTGGAGCTAAACTATATTATTTAAAACACCTGGTGGGTAAAGGTTTTTTGACATGAAAGCACAAGGAGCAAATAATGCAAGCTTTTCCACCAGAATTACTAATGACCATACTAGGGCTAGCTGACTTGGTCTGGCATTATCTTAATAATTGAAAACCACCCTCGTTTAAGTCAGAATGAAGGCCTAGAAGAAAGAAACACAACGATCCAGCCACATCACCCAATTATTACCATTTCCCACTTACAAAAGATAGCAGACCCCCCATTATGAATTTTTTACTCAGAAAACTGTTCTCATTCAAACTAGAGCAAATTACAAAATATGCCTTCTTTAAAGTGCTTCACTTTGTGATGGCCTGGCCTTCTCAATAGGACAAAAGTGACCTTCCTTTCAGAGTCTCTGATTCAATCATTCTTCTCCAGTGAGTGTTTCCTCAAGCCATACCATCTTGGGATAGAAAAGGACCAATGTGATCACTTTATTCATCCCTATTTAGTTACTTCTCTTACTGATAAGACCTCAGAGTATACACAGCTTCCCTACATCACTATGAAGTCCTGGTTCTTTCAGAAAATTCCCTAGGGCCCCTGCTAGGAAAAGCAGCATCCTTTGTGGTGTGGCTGATCTGAAGCCTCTGCCAGTTCGTATGGCTTCACTGTACCAGGATCACTTCCAAAGAAGTGGGGCAGACCCTGGAGTCTACCAGTTGAGATTTATACCTTCACCCCATCATTACCAGCACTGGGATGGTCATCGTCACATTTTTTAAATGCCTTTGTACTTTTAAAACATCTCTGTACTTCAATTTCTCATCTGAAAAATAGATATAAACATAATATTTACCTCAAATGATTGTCATGACAGATAATTCATATGGAGCTGTGATAAATAAACACTATTAACATCATTGTTTGTTATGGCCTCCAATCAGGCATCATCCATGAAGCTGAGTCAGGGAGCAATCTGATTACTTGACTCAGTAACTTTACTCAAAATTTTCCTTCCCTGACAGTCACCACCTCTGGACTAAACTTGGGCTCCATGTTTGGAGTCCATTGTTGGAATTTCCCAGCATTCCCTCTTTCAACAGGAGGATAAATTCTTTCTGTTTATTGAGAGAACCCCCGTATACCCTCCCAGCCAGCTTTGCTGGCATACTTACTTGGTTCAGGCTCTCACACCGGAACCCTCAATATGCTGATTGAAGCCAAAAATACTTAGGAAAGACTTCTGAAAAATAGTGTCAGGTCATATGCAAACAGTGATTGACAGCACGAATAGTTAACAGTCTGCACTCTTGGGTCCAATAGCAGGCTCACCACCATCAGCAGGAATCTTGCATAAGTCACTTAACTGTTCAGTTTGTCCATCCTCATATGTGGATAATGGTACTAACTGTACCAGTTTCATAGGGTTGATACGACTATAAAAAGATGTTAATATGTATAGTGCTTAGAATAATACCTAGCAAGTATTTTTAGAGCTCAATATAGAATGTTAACTCTGGTCACCTGTTATCTTTGTTACAAAACATGATCATGCAGAAGCTTGGAAGGTTAAGTCTGGCTTTGAATCCCAGCCATCCCACTTCCAAACTTAATAATCTTGGATGATGATGAGGATGATAACTAACATTTACTGAATTACATGTTGTTGTTCAGTTGATAAGTCATGTCCGACTCTTTGAAATCCCATGGACTACAGCATGCCAGGCCCCTCTGTCCTCCACTACCTCCCAGAGTTTGCTCAAATTCATGTCCATTAAGTCAGTGATGCTATCTAAACCATCTCATCCTCTGCCATTCCATTCCCTTTTTGCCTTCAATTTTTCCCAGCTTCAAAGAATTTTCTAGTGAGTCAACTCTTTGCATCAGGTGGTCAAAGTATTAGAGCTTCAGCATCAGTCCTTCCAATATTCAGGATTAATTTCCTTTAGGGCTGACTGGTTTGATCTCCTTACTGTCCAAGGGACTCCCAAGCATCTTCTCCAGCACCACAGTTTGAAAGCATCAATTCTTTGGTGCTCAGCCTTCTTTATGGTCCAACTCCCACATCCGTACACGACTACTGGAAAAACCACAGCTTTGACTATAAGAACTTTTGTTGGCAAAGTGATATCTCTGCTTTTTAATATGCTGTCTAGGTTATCATAGCTTTCCTTCCAAGAAGCAAGTGTCTTTTAATTTCATGGCTGTGGTCATGATCCACAGTGATTCTGGAGCTCAAGAAAAGAAAATCTGTCACTGTTTGCACTTTTCCCCTATCTATTTGCCATGATGTTATGGGACTGGATGCCATGATCTTAGTGTTTTGAATACTGAGTTTCAAGCCAGCATTTATACATAGCTGAGGGAAGAAGAGAAGCAAAACGCAAGGGAAAGGGAAAGATAAATCCAACTGAATTACACACCTGCCAGTTTATGTATGTTATCTCATTTGCATTTCACTAACATGCTACAAGGTAAGTATTTTTATTATACCCACTTTCCAGATGAGCAAAGATCTAAAGGAGTTTATAATCACCAAAAGATACACAGAGGTGGCAAGCAGCAGAGTGTCCTCATTCTGCCAGTACCCGCTCCCCTTAACCACTAGACCATATTCCCTCTCCATGTTACATAATACCCACCTTGCAGGGTGTTAAGAGGATCAAAAATAACCTAAGCGGTCAAGAACAGCAGCAATTATAATCAAAGTGCAAACCTTAATGTACTTCATGGGAAGCATAAGATATTTCTGTGAACAGTGAGTGCCTGAGGCTTGAGGGGTTAAAGTGTTGAAAGCGCACCACAGTGAAGGAGAGAATATTCAGAGCCGGGTGGGTTCCTTACAGACTTGCGCTGGGGGCAGGCCTGAAGCAGCACAGTCTCTGCGTGCTGGTAAGATCTGCCTCATGCTTCTAAAACAAGAAGTGCATCCACGGACCCTGTAAACACCATCCCAAATGTCTTTTTCACACTCAGTATGGTTTGCTGACACTACTCCGAAGGAACTGTAACACAGACTCCAATGTGCTCTGGGGAAAACGTCCTCTCCCTGGGACACACCCCTGCAGTGTTCGCTGTGTTTGGTTTCAACACTGCGTGCATGACTCAGGAGTGTTAAGTTACTTCAAATATTAACTAGGCATGAATTAAAACTAATTTGGACTCACTCACTCTCACATATTATGGTCCATGCTAGAGTATTTTAAAGCTAAATTACCACCACTGTAATAGCCCACTGCCTTTGGTTCTGCAGCTAGTAAATAGCCCAGCTGAAACAGAAGCTTCATTTGGCCCAAGGCAAACATTTCTATCACTAAAAGGAGTTTATGGTCCAGTAAGAGAAACTGACATGCATACAGATAAAACAAAGGAATGAGAGAAACCAGCCTTACAAAGAGTTCAAAGAGCAAAATTGGTGTTTATGTTGCTTTAAAATCCTAGTCTGCTTTTGCAGTGAATAAGACACATTGGTTTAGAAAAAATTTTCCGATTCTTCGTCACATGATCCTCTAAAGTAAATTCCAAACTGTTGGCAATATGCACGAAAATGTAAAATGTACAAATTCATTAATCCAACATAGTTCCTTTTCAACATCTGCTTTAATGAGATAATCACATATAAGAAATATATCTATGTACAAAGATGCCCACCACATCAGTATGTTAGCAAAAAATCGGAAACAGCTAAAAGTCATCAATAAGGAATTGATTAAGCCAGTTAGTGCAACTGACTACAATGGACAACCAAGCATCCATCAAGCATATTGATATACATCACTGCTGACATGGAAAGATGATCAGAGTATATTTTTGAGTGTTTATCAAGGCCAGTGGGGCAAAAAACAATATAGTCTGATAATCTGAATATAAAATTGGTAGGCATGTATACATACCATGTGAAAGTTTACCTAATTATTAAGAATGACTTTCTCTGAATGATGGAATTCACAGTGAATTTTTCCTTCCTTTTGTTTTTGCAAATTGCTTGAATGTTTATCATGAGTTTATTTTTACAAGAGTCACCAAGAAATATTATAGGCATGGCTGATAATATGTCTTATTACTCTGGGTTTACACTCTTTAAAACGTAAATCAGTTCGTGCCTTTCACCTGCTCCCAACACTTTAATAACCTCCAACCAAATTTGCAATAAAACACAAATCTTTGTAAGGTCTAGCCCATGCCTGCCTTTCTGGCATTATCCTTCATCATTCATCGCACCCCCACCCCCAGATCTTTACACTGGCCATCACTCAACTCCTTCAGCACACTAGCCTCGTTTCCCAGCCCACAGTAACAGCCCATGCTACCCCCTCTGTTGGGAAGACACAGTGACCCCCTCCACCTACCCAGCTCTTCCTTATAATCCAACATCAAGAGGCTATCAATCCCTCAAGCAGACCCTTCCTGACCTACCATCTAAATTCAATCTCCATTACACCTTCTTCTAGAAATGAGTACTCTTCACCTCAGCTTGTATCACCAGACATGACTACACAGATATTAATGTATTTCTTTAAAGTCAGATTTCTTATTGAGCAATCAGCTTCAGGTAGGACCTCCAGGTGTGACCACTCTACCCTACTACCTGCCCAGGATCTGACACTTAGTAGAGACTCAATATAACTCTATTCAGTGATAAACAAGCTGAAGAACAGAGTGAGTGGAACATGTGATTTTACATTTTAAAACAAAAATAATACCTAGCATCTCTTATAGACTTTATAA
The DNA here is from genome assembly GCF_019320065.1 of Cervus canadensis. Taxonomy (NCBI): domain Eukaryota; kingdom Metazoa; phylum Chordata; class Mammalia; order Artiodactyla; family Cervidae; genus Cervus; species Cervus canadensis. The sequence goes on along the minus strand of NC_057400.1, from coordinate 30,723,204 downwards.
GAAAGTAGTCTGCCCCTCTTTTATTAGTTACTCCTGATAAAATCCTATACAGTAGGTTATCATTATCCATGATCTGTAAAAAGATTAGAAGCTATTGTGATAAAACATAAATAAGAAAGTTTTTAAAAATACACAAATAATAAAAAATGTTGATGCAGTTCTTAAAACCAAGTATTCAGCTCTAAATCCAGGCCCTACAGTCTTCAGGAAGCTGGTTGAAAATGGACAGCCCCACCTGAATCTGAGGGTAAGAGAATGCCAGATGGAGAGACAAGTTTTATATTCAGACCCACCAGCAGAGTTTATGATAGATGACTTTCCTGACTACATTTTCAGATGACTAACCAGCTAAGCAGAAAGTCTACATATTGGAGCATTTGAGAAAAAGCTCTACAATCTTTGACAAATGTTTTTAACTTACAGATAAAAGTTCATAATTTGGAATCTGGTCATCCACCTGGCAGACATTAAGCATCAATAAATAAAAATTATATGTTCCATTTCTGGGTCTTAGCCCATGGAAACTGCTCACACATGCAATACACACATATACACACACACTTCACATACCTACCATCACACACTGTAGAAACATAACAACTATTTTTCTATGAATTATCTCCTAAAAGACCATGGATAATACTCATCTACTAAGAAGAATAGCTACAGCAAACAATTCCTAAAAAGCATTTTAAGTAATACAATTTTCCAACTAAGCTTAAAATCATGTAATGGTGCCTCCAATAAAAGACAACTCACTCAAGAAGTCAAAGAGTAGTTGACTCTGCTAAGGAAAAGTTAAGAACACAAAGAATAACAAGCCACCTGTTTGCCCCCCTCCATTTTTTCTCTTTTTTGTCCCAATTGTTGTTGCTGCTAATAATATATAGTTTGAGAAAAATTCAATTTTAGAGGCTCAGAAATATTGGACAAATATATGTTTTATATATGTTTGAACAAGAAGAGCAACTATATTTATTCCAAATAACATTTAGTCTCTTCTCACAGGGTTTTACTCTGAATTTTACTTTAGATTTCAAAAAGAGCTGCTCTTCACAAGTAAGAAATTGGGGAATTCTTTCTGGCAAGACAAAAATTCCAGTGGAAAAGTTTTATCACTTAATTTATGACAGAAGTAGTTGCAAGTTGGCAACCACTATATTATTTCAGTATGAAAAAATTTATCATGTGACTGATTTTCCCCCAAATACCTAAGAAATAGCTAAGAAATTTAAATGTTTCACTAGAATCATCTTTCAAACACCCAGGTGCTGAATTTTCCATTTCTGTCACATAAATAAATGGGGTGTGTGTGTGTGTGTACCAATATACCCAAAACATAATAAAAGTGAGCTGCAACTCTAGAAGCTACAGAAAGAAATTATTCCTCTGGAGATGAGATGTATCTCAAAAATAAGTCAATTAATACCAGACATAATCTTATCCCTTTAGTACTCCACAGACAGTTTATCTCATTCCTTATGGACTGGCATCTACTCATAAATGATATTTCCCATATGTCAGAGAGGAAGGCTCATGATAAAATGTTAAGAGACTATACAGTTTCAATCATTTCTGGCTTCTTTTCTGGAAAAAAGGGAGGTCAGCATCATGATGAGGTTATCTGTGCAGAAGCTTTCTTTCTTCTAAGGTTTGGTTATCTTGCTTGAACTTGGTGTCAGCTATGAACATCAGCAAAGTTTAAAGTTACTGAAATATTAATATTCAATATTTTTGTATTTCATGGTGATTACAATTGTACACAGGCAAAGATCAAACACCCTTGGAATTAGTTTTCTTCTAGAAGAATTGCTGTAAATTTAGATTTTCTTTTGGTCCTGGAGAGAACATTCTCTAGCAATCTCCATAGATTTCAATTTTGCCCCCAGGCTGCTGGGGCCTCCAGGGAGATCAAGTAGCCTCAAATATGACCTGTAGCTCTCCGAATAATTTTGAACTCAAGATTACAGCTGCCACAACTCCCACCTCCCACCCCATCAGCCCTGGGGAGCCAGGACACGTTCAGGAAGAGTCTGTGAGAAATGGCAATCTTCTTCTATGGTACAGTTACATAACGATGCCTTCTCATATCCGTGTGCCTCTAAAAATAAAAGGCACCAAATACTTGAACCACTAGGACATTCCCAAACTTGTGTTTCTAACTGGCCTAATATAGCCATTCCTGTTCTGATGGTGAAATCAGTAAAAAGTAGTATAATCAGAGTCTGTTAAAAAAGTACTGAGTCCCTTCTCATGCTGGGGCATCCATGAGAAGGTCTCACCTAAGGAAACTGTGGCTGGCTGTGGCTGGTTGTTGCTGGTTGTATCTGGAGCAGATTCAGCCACATGAGGTTTCTGACAGCCTGTCCTGGGGTGAGAAGCCAATCAGCCCCATTCCCAGACAGACTTTGTTCTCACCAGCTCTCTGCCAAAACCTCTACTAGGCTGTTCCAGTAATTCAAGTTACTCACCTCTCGAGTCAGTTCTGTTGGAAGAGTCGCCCAAGTGGCAAAACAGGTAATTTTTTTTAATATATATCTTCGTGGTAAAAGTATGAAAGGAATGGAATAAAAAGGACTTTCATTTAAAAGCACTTATCCAGGGTTATAAAATGATAGAACTGGCTCAAACCCAACTCTGAATAAAGACAACTCTCCATTTCTACTAACTATCTCTAAGGAATGGCAATCATCCACTAGAAACTCTGAAAATTATTATACTTGATGGATAAAGACATTAATTAACTAAAAAATAATTATGAGACATAACAAATTCAGGTTTGAAGACAAACTCAATAAACATTCTTTATGTGGCCTCATACTACCCAAAAGTACTGCAAAATTGCATCTGGATATTTTGAAATGACACATTAATTAGCATATATGTCTTCACCACTAAACTGATAACTTGATGAAGTCAGGGACTATGACTATCTGGCTCACCACCATACTACCAGTGTCTAGCAAAGTGGCACACAGGGGGCACTCAATAAATATTTGTTGAATAAATAAGTGAATGACTCTATGGTATAAAGAAACTTGGTATTCATAAAAATAAGCACTGTACGGTGTAAATATCAGTATCTCTTACACTGCTTTTAGCATCAAACCTATTTTATTTCTTTGCATTTATTTGAAACTCATTACATATTGTGGCAGGGAATTTTCTTCTTCTGGCCCCACCACCAGACTACATTTCCCAGTGCCCCTCCCTCCCTACTCCACCCCACCCCTCCATAGATAGACAGCATCACTAGTCTGAGTTCCAGCCAATGAAATACAAGTAGAAGTGACATGCATCACCTCTAGGGCAATACAGTTGAGAGTGGATAAGTTTTCTCCACTTTCTCTTACTTCCCCCACATGTAGCTGAATGCAGAAGAAAACAAAATCCTAGAAGACTTAAGGGAAGGAGTTTGATTTCCTGAGTGACCATAGGGACCAGAGCCCTACATTCATCTGCATCAAACTATGAAACAAAACAAAGATCAACTTCTATTATATATTTTATATATATATATATATGATATAGTTATTAGTCTATATTAACAATATATGCATGGATTAGGAAGAGAATGCTATTATTGGGAGTAGTTCTCCCAAATATTATTTTAGAAAATTAATGCATTTTAGTATAAAACAGAAAACAGAATATTATTAGTAAGTAATCTTGGAAAAGATGAAATCCAAGTATCTTTCCTCCTTGGCATTTGTACCTATTCTATCTTCATTCTATTTTTACAAAATAAGTAAAGGGAATAAAATATTCTGGGAAATGGAAGTATGGATAATGGGACAGTCTCAAATTCTCTGGCTACAGATTCATGCTATTGAGTTCTCTCATTATCTTCTAAGGCAAAATAGAATTCCTTTCCTTAAAAGTTTTTTTCACACCACTACATTCATATACTTGCCTTCATACTGATAGTTATCTATTGAAATAATCTTTTTCTTCCAGGGTTTAGCAAATTTTTAATCAGCCCAAAGTAGCATTGGTGGCTCATGTGCCACCATCAAATTCTAAGCACCATGCAAACTAGCTCAACTGGTTCCTTGTAAGTGTGTTTATCCCCAGATCACTACCTATCTGTTTTCCCATCATTATAGGTTGATGATATAGGAAAGAAAGTCAACATAAAATTTTGAAAATCTTTAGGCTGGAAAAGATTTAGCTTGACTCAGGCATAGATACACCTGTGTTCTCTTAACCCCTTGGAACTATTCTTCTTTCAAGGTGATCACCCTTCTCCCTTTTCCTATAGGAAACCAGACCTATACTTCAGAAGTCTCAAACTTATCCATCTGAAGGTCCCATACAAAAAATTATCTCCCACATACAAGACCCGAAGGAAATTAAAAAAGAGAAATAAAGTTTGTTTGGTTTGGGCCTATAGTTGATTTAAGTATAATCATCTAATCTCATTTTATTCTGCCCATGTGGCCAAGTATGTATTATCACAGGAGTTGTATGCTACTATTTAAAATAAATCCTTAAATATCTTAAACAAAACATTGACAAGTAGTGGACCCCTTCTGTTAATGAAGTGATTATTATAGGTTAAAGTTATACTTGCAATTTAGAAAAGTCTGAAAGACAAAATAAATGTTAAACTTAAATGGAAACAGAGTTGGCATAAATGTCAAAATAATTAAACATCAACTTAAGAAATATAACTCAAGTTGAGAATATTCTTAGATACTATTCTCATATTTTGCTGATAATTCAGTAGAACCAAATTCCCACCATTTTTGGGCAAAACAAAACATTACCTGATAGACTAGCAAAACAAGCATAATGTCTCCTCCCTAAATAAACCTTCCTATTTCAATCTCCATACAGAGTGTGCTTTGCCATGGACCAGTGACCTTAAAAGGAAGCAATATCTGACTAGTATTCCATTGCTGTTTCATTTCATGGATAAATCACTCCAAGAATGGCATGAATATGTAGAGAATTCCTGGCATGCTACTTGCCATACACACTTTTAAAACTTTTGGAAGACTGGACCCAGAAGGCATATAACATGCTCTGAGAGCAGTGTCTTATTTGCTATGGACTAGAATTAACTCAAAATTTGATTATTATTTAGACACCATGGGAATTATGGTTAGTAGAAACTGGCTATAGACATTACCATGTCCCCCTGGGAGTACAAACCATCCCCACTCCCACTTCCTGCCCACCCACTCCCATCTTAAAAACATTCATGAGGATAAATCCCTCAGCCACTTACCTGCATGAGGTTTTAGTTCCCCCCCATCAAGAATCTCTCAGTTATAGGGACTACTGCATCTTCACCACTGGAGTCCTACAGGCGGGTTTCACTTGAGGTTGCTGTTGTTGTTGTTTAGTTGCTCGGTCTTTCTGACTCTCTATGACTCCATGGACTGTAGCCTGCAGGCTTCTCTGTCCGTGAGATTTCCCAGGAAAAAATACTGGAGTGGGTAGCCCTTTCCTTCTCCAGGGGATCTTCCTGACCCAGGGATTGAACCCACATCTCCTGCACTGGCAGGTGGATTCTTTTATCTGAGCCACCAGGGAATCCCTTTACTTGAGGTAGAAAAAGTCAAAGAAATTCCTAGAGCATCAAAGCTACAGAAGTCTTTGCATGCGTTTGGTTATTTGTTTGATATTGTTTTTCTTAAAAGCCTAACAGGAACCTACCTGTTCAGCTAGTCCTTATGTTGTGATGTCACATCTGCACATTGAGTATGAGGGAGGTTTCTTTCTTTCTTTCTTTCTTTTTTTTGTTTGAGTCTAATTCTGCTGGTGCACAAAGGGACTGCGGGAATAAGACAGCAAGAGGCTACTCTGAGTCCCCACCTGCTATGCCAGCACCCATGTTGGTCCACTTCCCACAAATGAAACTATCCCACGACTTCTACTGCTTCTCAGATCCAATCCTGACCTGAGGAAAGGACACTTGAGCAACTCCGGGCCTACATTCCACATTTCCGTCCAGAACGTGAAAATACCCTTGTTTTAAAATATACTACTTAAAGAGAGGTTCACAACATGTTAAGTGAACAAAGCACATCACAAAATAACAGGCAACATACGATCCCATTACTTTGCTAGGGCCGCTGTAACCAAGCAACACAAACAGTAGTGAAACAGAAATGTATTGTCTCATTGCTCTGGAGGCTGGAAATCCAAGACCAAGGTGTTTTTGGGATTGGTTCCTTCCGAGAACTGTGTGAGAGAGAATCTGTTCCAGGCCTCTTCCCTAGCTTCTGGTTCTTTCCTGGAAATCTTAGGTTTCCTCAGCTTGTGGGATTATCACCCTACTCTGCCTTCACCATCACATAGCTTTCTCCCTGTATGTGTGGTTCTGTGTTCAAAGTTCCCCTTTTATGAGGACACCAGTCAGACTGGATTAGGGTTCTCTCTAATGATCTCATCTTAACTAATTACATCTGCAATGACTCTATTTCCAAATAAGGTCACATGCTGGGGTATGGTGGGTTAGGACTTCAACATATGGATTTTGAAGGAATACAATTCAACCCATTACAGCAAATGAAAATGAAAAGATTCTATTTATGTATATAGTCATATGAGCATAGAGAAACAGATGGAAAGATACACAGGATATACAAACAAGTTCCATTAACCAGCTGGAGGATTATCTGGGGTTAAGGATTAGTTATTACTTATTTTATTATACTTTTAATATTACATCAACTGTTAGAGCAGGCAATAATTTTATAATTAAAAATCCATTACAGATTAAATGAAAACTTAATAAAATATTGCCGGCAAACAGAAATTTTCTCAAATTATTGCATTTCTCCTCTATCTTTTAACCCATTTCTATAAAGTCTTAAAGTAATCACTTTCCTAGAATGCAGAAGTCATATATTGATGAGAAGAGGGAAAATCTGGATAACAAAGCCACTTGGTAGAAAAGTGGGGACAAGAGCTAAATATGAGAGATATGAGAAAGATGACTGCAGTAACAGATTGACAACTGAAAATCATTGGTCTGAAGGAAGAGGAGAGAAATGTTACAACATAGAAAGTATCCATGCATGAAAAAAGGAGTGGCTATCAAGACTGCTGTATGGAAACAGAGATCTGTTACCATGTTGGATGAGCTGGGGATAGAAAATGAAACAGAGAACGAGAACTCCAAGATAAAAAATTAAAAGACCTGATCATAATGTGCTTTCCTGAACGTGAAAGGTGCCTGTAGGAGTCAGAATAATGTCCCCCACCAAAGACATGCACTCCCTAATCACTCAAAACCTATGAATGTTACCTTTGTGACAAAGGGATCTTTTAAGTATCATTAAGGGTACCAAACCTTGAGACAGAGAGAACAACCTGGTTTATCTGGGTGGTTTCAATCTAATCTCATTAGTACTCACAAACAGAGAAATTTTCTACACTAATTTAGAGATGAAACAGAAGAAGGAAGAGAGATTCCAGGCAGGGAAAGAACTCAACCCACCACTGCTGGCTTTGAAGACGGAGGAAAGGAGCCTAGAGCCAGGAAATACAGGTGGCCTCTGGAAGCTGGGAACAGCCCTCAACTGACAGCCAACAGGATAAAGGGTTTCATTCCCACAATGGGACTGAGTTCTCAATAGCCTGAATGAACAGAAAACAGATCCACCTATAGAATCTCCAGAAAGAAAGAAAGAAGGCTGTCAACACAGTGATGTTAGCCTGGGGAAAACGGTGTTGGACTTCTGAGCTTTAGAAATACAGGATAATAAATTTGAGTTGTTTAAGGCCATTAAGTTTTGGTTATTTGCTATGGGAGCAATGGCAAACTAATAAGTAAGAATTATAGGATAGATAATTATAAATATTTAAATGATGACTTTTGAGTGTTCCCTCTATTCAAAGCACTGTGTACATTATGAACATTCAGCTCTTATCACTGATTTTCCTCTGTAGGTTGTGTAGTCCAACTGTCTTATTTTTTAAATATCAGTGAATTAAAGTCAGGGAAACAAAAACATCTGCTCTCTGGAATCACGGGGTTTTGATCTGGCACTACTGCAACTTACTCAAAGTCTCACAATTGATAAGTGGCACAGCCAATATTCAAGATCTTACAGTAATCTCTGTGACAAAAAAGGGCTATTTTTCTAGCAGTGGTTGGGGCAGACATCCCTGCTTTATTCCCATCTCTGCTCCTGCTTTCAAGGAGTGAATGCTGGGAGTCAATCGCGCTATGAGCAGTGGTGGTGGTGGTGGTTTAGTCGCTCAGTCATGTCCGACTCTTTGCGACCCCATGACCTGTAGCCCACCAGGCTCCTCTGTCCATGGCATTCTCCAGGCAAGAATACTGGAGTGGGTTGCCATTTCCTTCCCCAAGGGATCTTCCTAACCCAGGGATCGAACATTGTATTGCAGGCAGATTCCTTACCTACTGAGTCACCAGGGAAGCCTACCACTGAGATGGAGTCTGCCCCCTGAAAGGCTAGAGGACGTTCTAACTGAAGGTTAATTAAAACAGAAATTTTAGGCCAAATATTAAGGCAGTGCTGAGATAACCCAGGTCAGATTCCTCTTCCCAGAGACTCCTTCCTCTGAGTCCGTGCAGCATTTTCCCTCTAGCGATTACAGCCTTTCTGCCTGCTAGCTTGTGTTAGAGCTGCTTATGCACATGCCTAATCTCTGAGTGTGGTTATGATTTACTGAGCAATACTCTGTACCAGACATGCAGCTAGAAGATTTACCTGCATTACCTCATTTAATCCCCATTAACATCTATGTGATGTGTACTATCATTATTGACAATTTTGTATACAAAGAGTCTGAAGTCAAACAGATCTTGCAATGTACTCAAGGCCTCACAATTAATAAGTGGCACAGCCAATATTCAGGACCTGCTGTTTGTCTCCCAAGCCTGCACTCTTAACTTACAACAAAGCTTTTCAAGGATGAAATGAAAAAAAAAAACAATTTTATTCACTGGCGTATTCATTGAATCCCTGGGGCACAGCAAAGAATAAATATTTGCAGAGTGGAAGGAAAGGGGCCATGAGTGGGAAAATATCAGAAAGAAAATTCTGACTAATGAAGGACACTATCTCCTTAAAATATAGATCATCATCTCTCCCAAATACTAAATAGGAATAATTAGAGGAAAATGTTCCTGTATTTACCTCCTATTTATGGGAACTACATAGTATATATTTCTATTAATACATTCTAATTTTCATTTTTTATTACCAATGTACCAATCCGAAAAGCAAAAATAGAATACGATTACTAAAATGGCTAGGAGAAAGGGCACAGCCTGAAGCGCTTGCTGGCCAGTCTCCTCTTATAACTCCACAGCTGTAGCTGTGAAGCCCCGTAACCACTGCAGTCTGATCACAAGGGGCCAGGTTGCCATGGCCTGCAGATGTGACCAAGCATACACACTTCCTGCAAAGGTAGACGCTGATGCTTCAGGTAAAGCCATCACTGAATCCACAGCACATTTTGTTCCAACTACACATGTTCAGCATCTCTACTCTCTGCTTGATTATGAATTCCACGAAAGTAGAAACAATATTGATTTGGTTCGTGGCTTCATCCCCAGTGCTTGGCCCAGGGCAAAGGCTCAATAATCGTTTACGGAATGAATCCATAAATGAGGGAATATCTCTAGACCAGCGTCTAGTGGATTAATTAGCAAGACAACAGAGCAGTGATTACATATGTTAGTTTCTGACTGGATTCTAACAATGGAACATATAATTTACCTACAATGATACTGTACCAGTTTTGACTAAAAGGTAAAGAAAATCCAAGTAAAAATCAGGACATTTTTTATCTGATGTCACAATAGGCTGGGAGGTGAGAGTAGTCAAGGAGCTGGTTATTTGGCTCTTCAGCACATCTTCAGGTGTTGGTTTCTTTCTGTTTGTGTCCTGCGCCATCTCCAACCAACATGCTGCCTGGTCCTCTGGCTACCTCCTCTCGTAATGACAGGACATTCAGAAGATCCAGCATCACCTCCTTACCCAGCTTCAACCAGAGATAATAAGTAACTGAACTTTCTTTTGTATCTATTCTAAGGATTAAAAAAAAAAAATCTTTCAAGTCCTGCCAACTGAAGTACACTCACAGGTTGAAATGATATTGCACATCTCATTCGGAAGCTTATCACCATGGAGGTGGCTGGACTTACTGTGACAGGATGAGACTTACCAAGATTTACTCCCTGAGGACTGGAAAGGGCTGACTCTCCTACTGGTCACAGCCATCTGGCTACTAAACCAAACACATTTACTGTAGCAAGGAAGCAGTAAAGGAAATGGCTATTGAATACATTGCTACAAGAGTTCCAGCTTTGGACAAGAAAAAGTCTAGATGGCCCTCTTTGGGCAGACCTCTAATTGCCAAGTCGATTCTCCAAACCTTCCTTTGCTGTTCTAAAGGTCAGCAGCCATGTCTCTGGCCAATAGCCTCTTTTCTCTGGCATAAATTTTGTCCTCAACAGAATTAGTAAACTGATTTTCACTACCCTCGGCTCCTTCCCTCTTTAAAAAATCAAATTCCAATCTTCCTTGGGGCTCCATATTCCTGACTGTTTAAGATCCGGTCCTGAATTCTGACTAATCATATATTTTGATAGGCAAAATTACCAAAACAAATCTGGATGATCCAAGAAACCTGTTGCAATGGACTGAATGCTTATGTTACCCCAAAATTCTTATGTTGAAATCCTAACCCACAAAGCAATTGTATGAGGTACGAGACAGAGCCCTCATGAAAGAAATCAGTGCCCTTATAAAAGAAACCCCAGAGAGATCCTTCTCCCTCTCCCATGTGATGTTACATTAAAAAGACAACCATCTAAATTAGAAGCAGGCCTTGGCCAGACACCAAATCTGCCAGAGCCTTGATCTTGGACTTTCCAGTGCCAGAAATGTGAGAAATAAATTTCTGTTGTTTATAAGTTACCCAGTCTGTGGTGTTTGTTATAGTGGTCAGAATGGACTAATACATCATTATAGAAATGTACTGAATTCTAAAGTACCTCAACAGAGCAAGTTTTGGGGGGAGTATTAGGAGAATCAATCTTGTGTGACATGCCCCCTGCAACTGGTATAAACAGCACTGTTCTCTACCCAGACTATGCCCTCTGAAAGATCATTCTTACCCTTTATTTTTGAGACCTGGTATCTTCACCTTTGAGTAGATTATATGTCAAATACAGATTATACGTCAAACTATGCTAGTAAAGTAATGCTCAAAATTCTCCAAGCCAGGCTTCAACAATATGTAAACCGTGAACTTCCAGATGTTCAAGCTGGTTTTAGAAAAGGCAGAGGAACCAGAGATCAAATTGCCAACATCTACTGGATCATCAAAAAAGCAAGAGAGTTCCAGAAAAACATCTATTTCTGCTTTATTGACTATGCCAAAGCCTTTGACTGTGTGGATCACAACAAACTGTGGAAAATTTTGAGAGAGATGGAAATACCAGACTACCTGACCTACCTCTTGAGAAACCTGTATGCAGGTCAGGAAGAAACAGTTAGAACTGGACTTGGAACAACAGACTTGTTCCAAATAGGAAAAGGAGTACGTCAAGGATATATATTGTCACCCTGCTTATTTAACTCATAGCAGAGTACATCATGAGAAACCTTGGGCTGGATGAAGCACAAGCTGGCATCAAGATTGCCAGGAGAAATATCAATAACCTCAGATATGCAGGTCACACCACCTTCATGGCAGAAAGTGAAGAAGAACTAAAGAGCGTCTTGAAGAAAGTGAAAGAGGAGAGTGAAAAAGTTGGCTTAAAGCTCAACATTCAGAAAACTAAGATCATGGCATCTAGTCCCATCACTTCATGGCAAATAGATGGGGAGACAACAGAAACAATGACTTTATTTTGGGGGGCTCCAAAATCACTGAAGATGATGACTGCAGCCATGAAATTAAAAGACGCTTGCTCCTTGGAAGAAAAGCTATGACCAACCTAGACAGCATATTAAAAAGCAGAGACATTGCTTTACCAACAACGGTCTGTTTTAGTCAAGGCTGTGGTTTTTCCAGTAGTCATGTATGGATGTGAGAGTTAGACCATAAAGAAAGCTAAGCGCCGAAGAATGATGCTTTTGAACTGTGGTATTGGAGAAGACTCTTAAGAGTCCCTTGGACTGCAAGGTGATCTAACCAGTCCATCCTAAAGGAAATCAGTCCTGAATATTCATTGGAAGGACTGATTTTGAAGATGAAACTCCAACACTATGGCCACCTGATGTGAAGAACTGACATTTGAAAAGACCCTGATGCTGGGAAAGATTGAGGGTGGGAGAAGGGGACAAGAGGAGATGAGATGGTTGGATGGCATCACCGACTCAATGGACCTGAGTTTGAGTAAACTCCGGGAGTTGGTGATGGACAGGGAGGCCTGGTGTGCTGCAGTCCATGGAGTTGCAAAGAGTCAGACATGACTGAGCAACTGAACTGACTAACTGACCCTTTAATTTTGAGATCTGGTATCTTCACTTTTGAGTAGATTATATGTCCCCAAAGTTTGAGAACCTGAACCAAAGTATGAAGTCTGCCCTTCTCATTTAGCAGCAGGTACAGCAGTGGTAAAGAACCTGCCTGCCAACACAGGAGATGCTAGAGACGCAAGTTTGATCCCTGGATCGGGAAGATCCCCTAGAGGAGGGCATGGCAACCCACTCCAGTATTCTTGCCTGGAGAATTCCATGGACAGGGAAGCCTGGTGGGCTGCAGTCCATAGGATCTCAAAGAGCCACACATGACTGAAGCAACTGAGCACAATAACTCACCAACCATAGCAGCAGAACACCCAAACTGGGAAAGATCCCTCAAGGATACCAAGCAAGACTTGCACTTCTTCAGAGCTAACTGAATTTGGATTTCTAGGTATGTTTCCTGCCATAAGACAGGGAAAAAATTATTTCCATGCCACTCTTCAAATTATACAGCAAGAGGAAGAGTAGATTAAGAAATTTATGCCAAAAATACACAGTAAGAATAATAAAAGTAGCAGAGAGAGAGAGAGCAAAAAGTGTATGTGTGCTCAGACTCTCATAGGCTGAATTAAATGTGGCTGCAGGTTGCAGAGATGCCTTTGGGACAGGCAAACAGGCTGTCAGTCCCAATTACCTTGCTGGGCCTCATTCTGTTACTTCAGGCCCTCTGCTGTCTGGCACGGGAGCCCTGCATCAGCCAAGATCCTAGCCAGCTGAAGAAGATTGAGAGGCAGGCCTTGCACTTGAGCCTGGGAACTGTCACTCTGCTTCTCTTTAGACTTGTGACAGGATATGCCTTTCCAACGGGCTGTCAGTTTGATTCCTGACTTGCCAAAGCAGCTGTGTGCACAGAGGTCTTTAAAAAATCATAGAAGAGGGGGGAGGAGCCAAGATGGCGGAGGAGTAGGACGGGGAGACCACTTTCTCTCCTACAAATTCATCAAAAGAATAACTGAATGCAGAGCAAACCTCACAAAACAACTTCTGATCGCTAGCTGAGGTCATCAGGCGCCCAGAAAAGCAGACCATTGTCTTCGAAAGGAGGTAGGACAAAATATAAAAGATAAAGGATGAGACAAAAGAGCTAAGGACGGAGACCCGTCCCGGGAAGGGAGTCTTAGGCGGCCTTGCTTGGGCTAGGGTCCGGGCCTGAGTGCCCTGAGGACAATCGGAGGGAGCTTCTGTGAGGTGCCAACTTGAACTGTGGGAGACCAAAATAGAGAAAATTAACCGGCCGGAACACACTGCCGGCCGTTCGCAGAATAAAGGGACGGAGAAAGTCCCAAGAAGAGGTCGCAGGCTGCGGACCCGCCCAGCCCCGCCGGAGGCAGGAGGCAGGGGGGAGGGGAAGGTCGCGGCGAGACACAGGGCGCAGGCACCCGACCGGCGCCGGCGGGGACTGGGGCTGGGGACGCAGAGGGCGGAAGGCGCGCGCACCCGACTGGCGTCAGCGGAAACTGAGACTGGGTCCGCGGAAGGGAGTGGGTGCGCCACACCTGGGGAGAGTGCGCCCACCAAGCCCCTCGCTGCCTGGACCGCTCTGACGGGGAAGGCACAGAGAGCAGGCGCAGCTTTTCCTTCCGCGCTTTTGTGTAACACCCGAGGGCTGGAACCTGGCGCAGCGCGGGGCGCGCTCCATATAGAACAGCCGGGAGCCTGAGCAGCGCAGACAGAGAAAGCAGCGTCAGCCCCTCCCGGCAGCGCCAGCCCGCCCCCGCAGGGCCAGCCCCTCCTCGCAGCGTCAGCCCCGCCCCGCAGCGTCAGCCCCTCCCCGCAGCGTCAGCCCCGCCCCGCAGCGCAACGGAACTAGCTAACTGAATAAGAGCCCACCTCCGCCCGCCTGTGTCAGGGCGGAAATGAGGCTCTGAAGAGACCGGCAAACAGAAGCCAAATAAACAAAGGGAACCGCTTCAGAAGGGACTGGTGCAACAGATTAAAATCCCTGTAGAAAACACCGACTTCACCGGAAGGGCCCTGTAGATATCGAGAAGTGTAAGCTGGAACGAGGAGCTATCTGAAACTGAGCCGAACCCACACTGCAGCAGCTCCAGAGAAACTCCTAGATATATTTTTACTTTTTTTTTTCTTTTTATATTTTTTCTTTTTTATTTTTTCTCTTTTATTTTCCTTTAAAATTCCCTATTACTCCCCCATTACTCCTTAACTTTCACTTACATAGATTTTTACGATTTTTTTAATTAGGGGAAAAAAAAAATTTTTTTTTTTTTCTTTCTTTTTTTTGTTTTGTTTTGGTTTTTTTTTGTTGTGTTTTTTTCTTTTTCTTTTTTTTTTCTTTTTTCTTCTTTTTTTTCCTTTCCGTTTTCTCTTTTATTTTCTATTTTTCTTTTTCTCTTATTTCTTTTAAAGTCCTCTAGTACTCCTCTACTACTCTTCATTTTCATTTTCACTACACTATAACCTTACCAAAAAAAAAAAAAGAGAAGCCCTATCTTTAAACCGAAGATTATTCTCTCCCAATCTTGACTCTCTGTTTTCTACCTCAGAACACCTCTATTTCTTCCTTTCCCCTTCTCTTCCCAATCCAATTCTGTGAATCCTTGTAGGTGTCTGAGATACGGAGAACACTCTGGGAACAGACAGCTGCGTAGATCTGTCTCTCTCCTCTTGAGTCCCCCTTTTTCTCTTCCTGCTCATCTCTATCTCCCTCCTCCCTTTTCTTCTGTTCATGTAACTCTGTGAACCTCTCTGGGTGTGTTCCCTAACAGGCGAGAATCTTTTTTTCGCCATTAAACCTAGAAGTTTTATTACTCAGTGCTGTATAGTTGGAGAAGTCCTGAGACTACAGGAAGAATAAAAACTGAAATCCAGAGCCAGGAAACTTAAGCCCCAAACCTTGAGAACACCAGAAAACTCTCCCTGACTACATGGAACTTTAAGCAATAGTGACCGTCCAACAAGCTCCATACCTACACGAAACCAACCACCACCCAAGAGCCAGGTAAGTTTCCGTAGAGCAAACATACACGCAAATTCTCCAGCAACAAAGGGGAACATAGCCCCGAATGTCAACATACAGGCTGCCCGATGGTCACACCTAAACACAATAGACCCATCCTCAAAACTCATTACTGGCACTCATTGCTCTCCAAAAGAAGGAAGAACATCAAGTTCCCACGCACCAGATACACTGAGACGCAGCTTCCCTAACCGGGAAAACCTTGAAACAAGCCTAATCATCTAACCCCACCCACTGGTTAAATCTCCACAAATTAAAAAGGGAAACCACAAGACCTCCACAGAAACAGAAGCCTCACATCCAGACACCAGCAATCTAAAACCAAGATGAAAAAGGCAAAGAAATACCCAACAGGTAAAGGAACATGAAAAATGCCCACCAAGTCAAACAAAAGAGGAGGAGATAGGGAATCTACCTGAAAAAGAATTTAGAATAATGATAATAAAAATGATCCAAAAATCTTGAAAACAAAATGGAGTTACAGAGAAATAGCCTGGAGACAAAGATTGAAAAGATACAAGAATTGTTTAATAAAGACCTAGAAGAATAAAAAAGAGTCAATTAAAAATGAACAATGCAATGAATGAGATCAAAAACACTTTGGAGGGAACCAAGAGTAGAATAACGGAGGCAG
Organism: Cervus canadensis; assembly: GCF_019320065.1. Taxonomy (NCBI): domain Eukaryota; kingdom Metazoa; phylum Chordata; class Mammalia; order Artiodactyla; family Cervidae; genus Cervus; species Cervus canadensis. Next base: position 30,707,126 of record NC_057400.1, on the reverse strand, counting down.
AAGATAGGATAAGTGAGGTAGAAGATAAAATGGTGGAAATAAATGAAGCAGAGAGGAAAAAAGAAAAAAGTATCAAAAGAAATGAGGACAACCTCAGGGAACTCTGGGACAATGTGAAACGCCCCAACATTCAGATCATAGGAGACCCAGAAGAAGAAGACAAAAAGAAAGGCCATGAGGAAACAAATACTCTCCGGAGAAGAATCTAGTGTCTAAAGAGCGTAGGCAGAGAAGACAATTTTCTGATTATATTATAAATGGGATGCAGGACAGAGTGTATAATATAAAGCAGCAACCTCGGGATAACATTTGCTTCAGAAGATCACAGAGAACTACCTACTTGTCACAGGGACTGCTGTCCTGCCTTCAAATATATATAAAAGTGATTATAAACCACTTTATATATGTCTGTATCAAATACTCAATCCAACGATACGACCTATAATTGCAATCGATATACTATTAAAAACAAAAATGTAAATTTAGTTCAAACACACCATATAGCATTATTTTAAATAAATATATTAAAAAGCCATAGCCGTAAGGTGGCATATAATACAAAGACAAGATGAACAGAGGAGCGTAAAGAATACTCTATCGTCGTAATTGCACAGATGAGAATCGTAGATTGTATGTCGCTTATGCTAAGAGTATGGTAGAGCTTCCAGTGCCGAAGTAGGAAATGGCTTCTAAGTGGTAAGATATTCAAAATTAAAAGAAAACTAAAAGTATGATCCTTTTTATTTTAGAAGTTGACTCAGCTAAACTTAGAAAATACATCACAATAAAACCAACCACTCTGGTTTTGCCTATCCCTAGCAAAATGTCTTCTCTCTTTTCAAGGGGCAATCTTCAGGATCATTCTATATTATCCACTTTTTAATACTCTTGTCTAGTCTTGTTTAATTCTCCCTCTAGAGGAAATCAGTGGTATTACAATTCAAACTTTAACATCTATTAATAAGATACCAGCAGGCCTAACTGAAACACAATCATGAGAATAATTCCTTGATTTCAGTTATATTCAACTTAGCTCTAGAAGCCATTATCTTAAGTAGCTTTAAACTTTCAGCGTCTTTCTCTTTAAGGCAGAAAGTCACTATTTTAAGGTTTTTTGGGGTTTGGCTTATTTGCTTGCTTTCTAATAGCAAAACCAAAATCTTAACTCTAGTGAAGAGCAGTTTCGTAAAGAAAGGTGGATGTACTGAAAAGGTTAGAATTTAAATGTCTAATACAAGTGAGTGTTGTGCATTTGTGATTCCATCAGTCTGATTATTGTATTCAAGGATCATATTACATCTGCTATGTAGTATTTGAGGCACTGGCTGCCATTTAATGTTGTATAAATTGAAAGCAACAATAAAATACATATAAATTGAACATAGCAATAAAAAGCATCCTAATACCCTGAAAACAGCAAAGTCAAATATTAGGATTTGGACAAAAATATCCATCTTCTTTCAAGTGAAGATGCATATATAGAAAAATGACTCCTTTCTCTTCCTTCTAGAGACCTGGATAGTTTGATTTGGGGAAACCTATTTTTTCTACCAGTAAACTGGGAGTAATTTTATCTACCTACAGTAGTGTCAGGATCAAAAAAATGTATGTTGATTGCCTAGTATGTGACTGACTCAGAGAAAATGCCTTTAATCTTCCTTTTTTTTTTTATAAATAAAAATTCTCTGACTCAGGCTGCAAAGTAAAAACATAAAAATTTGTAAAACTTTTCAGAAGAGTGCCCTCATTTTCTGATATATCCTATTCTCTGCTCTTATTTTAAATTTCAGACTCACAGCATGATTTTGTGTTCAAAATGTTGCTGCTGTATCCTTACAGAAATTTCATTTGTGGGAGAGCAGACTGGAAATACAGAAACCTGTAATGTATGTATTTCATATGGGACCATGTTTGTGGTAGGACATAGAAGGAAAAGGAAAAACAGGTAATTCTGTATGTTTTGACCTAGAAAGAAGTTCAACACACAAAGCTTAAAAAAGCAAGATATAGTAGAATATGATCATGTGTATTATATTTGCATTTTAAAATCCTAGAAAATTATTTATGAAAATATTTGCAGGAAGATGAGATTATCCAGAACTTTGGGTACCTTTTTATTCCTTTTGTAATGTATGCATAAAAATAATTCAATAAGTAATATAGATTATAAAATTCCATAAGGCGGTAAGTCTTTTTCCCACTTCTAAAGTCCAGTATCAAACAACCTCTATATACAGTTTATCATCTTAAGACTTTTCTATGCATGATACATAAATAAGCATCAGTTCAGTTCAGTCGCTCAGTCATGTCTGACTCTTTGTGACCCCATGAATCGCAGCACGCCAGGCCTCCCTGTCCATCACCAACTCCCGGAGTTCACCCAAACTCATGTCCATCGAGTCAGTGATGCCATCCAGCCATCTCATTCTCTGTCATCCCCTTCTCCTCCTGCCCCCAATCCCACCCAGCATCAAGGTCTTTTCCAATGAGTCAACTCTTGCATGAGGTGGCCAAAGTACTGGAGTTTCAGCCTCAGCATCAGTCCTTCCAAAGAACACCCAGGACTGATCTCCTTTAGGATAGACTGGTTGGATCTCCTCGCAGTCCAAGGGACTCTCAAGAGTCTTCCCCAACACCACACTTCAAAAGCATCAATTTTTCGGCCCTCAGCTTTCTTCACAGTCCAACTCTCACATCCATACATGACCACTTGAAAAACCATAGCATATATATGCACAATAAATATGTATATAATTGACTCCTTATTCACAGTAGTCCTGTTTCATAGTGTCTGTGTGAATATTGATTTAGCAACTATTGTATCATTACTCCTAGGGAAAATACAGAGTTAGGTTCCTGTGAGCCTCTGGTTACAAGGCTGTCATCAACTGATCAATATGTAACTTTGCCTTATGTGTGTTTCTGTTTGAAGACATCTTACTTACTATTCATTAACACTGAACTTACAGCCAACAGCACTACTCATGCCTGAACAAAAGTTATCTAACACATATTTTCTCTGTAAAGCACATCACAGCATACTTCTATTTAGGAATATTAGACAGAACTTCAGTTTACGGTCATTTTAAAGAGGAATGTGTTAGTTGCTCAGTCGTGGTTGACTCCTTGCAACTGCATGGACTGTAGCCCACTAGGCTTCTCCATCTATGTGATTCCGCAGACAAGAATACTGAAGTGGATTTCCATTCCCTTCTCCAGCAAAATCACCAACAAAAGTCACAAAAATGAGAAAAACCATGCATTTATATAGAGTGCAAAAGGGACATTTGTTTACAGCATGGGAACAGAAGAAAGCAGAGCATTGTCTCGTTTAACCTAAGAAGTTCTGTGAGTATTGATTTTGGGGTTATAAATAAATTTAGCAAGTAGACAAGACCTTGATGTTGGGAAAGATTGAGGGCAAGAGTAGAAGGGTGTGGCAGAGGATGAGAAGCTTAGATAGCATCCCTGACTCAACAGACATGAGTCTATGTAAATTCCGAGAGAGTGAAGCCCTTGGAAGCCTGGCGTGCTACAATTCATGGGGTCACAAAGAATCAGGCATGACTTAGCGACTGAATAGCAGCAAAGACAAATCTACAAATAACAAGTATTGGCTGTTACACGTGTGTGTGTGCTGTGTATGCATATATAAGAATATATGCATTCATCTCCTGTATCACACACTAGCAATATATTATAATGTATTTCTGAACATTACTCTATCGTATCGGTCAGTATTTAATAGCACAGACTCTGAAGTTAGACTGTCTGGGACCATATCCTGACATTAACTAGCTTTAACTAGTTAATATGTGTGACCTTGAGCAGGCTACCCAAACATCTTGTGTCTCTGTTAAACTAATCTATAATATGGGAATTATCAGGAGTCCTATTTGAGGGGGTAGCAGTGAGGATCAGATAAGTTAACATGCAAAAACACTTATAACAGGATCGGGATGGGGAATACGTGTAAATCTATGGCTGATTCATATCAATGTATGACAAAAATAAATAAATAAATTAATTAATTTAAAAAAAAAAAAAAACCAGGTGAAGTCGCTCTTTGCAACCGCTCTTTGTCCGACTCTTTGCAACCACATGGACTGCAGCCTACCAGGCTCCTTCGCCCGTGGGATTTTTCCAAGCAAGAGTACTGGGGTGTGTTGCCATTTCCTTCTCCCAGGGATCTTCCTGAGCCAGGGACAGGACCCAGGTTCCTGCATCGCAGGCAGACACTGTCTGAGCCACCAGGGAACTGACCCCCTCACCCCCCACCCCGCCCAAAAAAAAGCACTTAGGACGTGCCTATTTGCTCTGTCATCATTTGGGTGTATTTGTGGGATTATTCCTTATTGGTCTGTATAGTGAGCCCTCACTCTTTTAAAAAACAAAATAGCTATACATTGCATGGCTAATACTATCATTTTTAACCTCCTGCCCAAGGAATACTTTTAGGTAACTTCCTATCTTGTGATTCAGTAAGAATCTTGGAACACACATTTCCATGTGTACATGTGGAAATCTATCTCTAGGCAAAGGAATCGTGCTTTTTAAATTTTGATGTATATTACCACATTTCTCTCCAGGATTCATTATAATAATCATATATAGCCAGGAGGGGGGAAGCTACTTTCTTTCCATAAAGAGAGAGAAAATAATGACTCTGAGTTCTTACCTTTTGCTCAAATGCCAAGAAAAAAAAAACTTTTCCTACAATAGTATGAATAAATGATCCCTTCACTGTTTACTATGTCAGTGTAAGTGACATTAGAATGACTTTTCATACCAGTCAGTGTTTAGATTTACAAAGCACTAAAAGATTTGCAAATATTTTGCAGATTATATGAATTCTCTCAAGACCACCAATATAGAACGTTTTATCAGTCCAATAAGATTTTCCCTCTCAGTTAAGTAGGAATAAAACTACCATTTCCTCTCCTCGATGCTCCGCTTTACATTAGTCAGCCTCCAATAAAGTCACCTGATTGTTACATTATTTAGGAAATGAAATAGGAAAAGCAGAGTAATTGATACACATTGGGCTTTAAAGGCACTAGTACTGGCAGCAGAAACTTAGGGAAAAAATTAAATCTTGTCTAAAAGGATAGTTTTTTAAGGCAGAGAGCATTAAGAGGTTTCACAAAAATAATTCTAATATAAAGTAGTCCTCTGGCTTCTTCAGTGCTTCCACCTCATTGCTGCCTGCCTGCCTCCCAAATCATTATCAGAACAAACACGATTGAATTTTTGCTTCCTTTTACACCTTCTTTAGAACAGATTGTGTTTCACTTTTTAATTTACTTTTAAAAGAACATTCATCAATCTCTTTATAAGCAAGCACAAAGATATCTGGAATTCTGATTATGGATTGTGAAGACCACAAAGAACTGAGCTGAGGTACATTTTTGACAAGGGGAGGATATCACTGGGAGCTCCCTATGGGGACTGAGAAAAGGGCTCTAGAAAATAGTCTGAGTCACTCCCATTAGGAGAGGCAGGGAGGACAGCAGCTGTGCAAAATTAGTACCAGTATCTTCCTACCCTCCATTTTAAACTTTTCAAAAGACTTTTTTTTTTTTCTGGTCAATTCTTCCTGAGAGGGGCAACCTAATCAGACATAATCTTTGCTTTTAGAGGTTACCATGGTGACTGGCCAGGACAGATGAGCTTCTCTCAGCATCATAAACACACTTTGTATGGCACTAAATAAGCCTTGTATCCCATCAGAGTTTTTCTTTGAACGATGAAACAAATAGGAAACATTGAAATTGTTCACAGCAATCAGAAATGATATTGCCCTGTATTGATTTTTTCCTTTCTTTTGCCCTTTCTTATCTGTGTCATATCTCTTTGAAGTATACATCAAGGCTTCATGCTTATTACAGGAAGCAAAAATACAGTGTATCTTAAACAGAAAATATATATATATATGGAGCAGGATAGTGAAAGAGTCACCTACCACTTGAGTTCTGTTCAAGTGAAAGACAGTTTCACTCACACCGACAAACAATGACACTAGTACAGTCAGAAGACACCTGATGGCTAAATGAACGCAAGAGCAGTCTCTAACTGGTGGGACAGAGGAGACAATGCACACTGTTTTTTTAAGGACTTTAACTTTTTAGAGCAGTTTTAGGTTCATAGCAAAATCTGTTAGGAAGTACAGAGAATTCCTATATGCTCCCAGGCTCCACAAATGCAGACACTCCTTACCTATCAATATCCCCTACCAGAGGGATATATTTATAACAACTGATAAACTTACACTGACACATCCTTATCACCCAAAGTCCATGGTTTACAATAGTGTTTACTCTCGGTGTTGCATTGAATACATTCAATGGGTTTGGACAAATGCATAATGATTTATATCCACCACTGTACTATCGTACAGTGTATCGTACAGAGTATTTTCACTGCTCTAAAATTCCTTTGTGTTCTGCCTTTTCATCCCTTCCCACTCATCATCCCAACCTCTAGCAACCACATATCTTTTTACTGTCTCCGTAATTTTGCTTTTTCCAGAATGTCACATTGTTGGAATCATACAGTAAGCAGCATTTCCAGACTGACTTCTTTCACTTACTAATATGCTTTTTAAATTTTTAGCATTAAAAAAAAATAAAACCCACTTTTCTCTTCTGCCATACTGATCACTTCACTTTCCTAAAGCTACTGACTCTTTGGGACTTAAGAACAAGGTTTAGCTAGTCAGAAAATGCCAAGCATAAAGTAGTTCAGAATTTGAAATCAAATTTCTCAAGTGAAAAAGAGAGAAAGGAAATATTATACAGACACAGTGGAGAACCCATAAACACCAACACCACTGCCTCCACCACCACCATGAGACAGAGAGGCAAGCGAATCACTGCCCGGCAACGCATGAGCTTTAGAAAAGTAGATAAAGGCAGAGAGGGGGCTCTGGCAGTGAGTGAGGACGGTATGAAGACTCCCTTAGCAAGAAGTCCTGGACCCTCCAAGGCACAAAAATGTACTTGTTCAGGAGTTGAAGTAGTCGTGAGTAATCCTCTGCACCCCCACCCCAAATTGCCCAGAGAGTTGTTAATATTCTGTTTACTGGTAGGCTATGAGTCAGTGCTAGGTCTGAAGTTCTCTCCAATACTCCGATTAAAATTAATCGCCTTCTCACTACTCCCAAAGCTCTTTGTTTATGACTCATGCAGGCAGATTAATCATTTCAGGTTTTGCATTACTGTTATTTATATTCTAGTCTTCCTTCTTCACTAGGGTACAAATTTCTCTAGGACAGGAATCTTGTTTTCAACTTTGTGTTATGCAAAGTACCTTACAAACAGCAAATGTGCAGTAAACACTGGTTAATAAAACTGACCTTGAATCCACAGGTGTTTGGTATGATTTTCTCCCTCCCCTACCAAAAGGATATTTATGGATGACAAAGCCCAACTTTGCCAATTTCACTGTTGTCTAACAGAAAAAAATAGCTACAATATATAAAAACATGGTGGGAAAACATTTTTCTGTTTCTATGACATCCCACAAGTCTTTCTAGGTTTTGGTTTACAAAACATCTAACACAAGAGGAATTTGAAAGGATGGATGGATTATCTTGAAATAAAATTGCACACAAAAAATAATTCCCACCATCCTTACTAAAAGACCTCTGGATTAGGGTAGAGGAGAATGGATAAGTTAAATAAAGAGGTCTATGTGTTCCCAAAGCAGAGGGCAAGGTATGCACTGTACTGCTGCTGGCAAGGCCATGGACCCAAGAAAACAGCTGTGGGCCACACGGGGCGGATGGCCCCATATGCGATCTGGAAAAAAAAGATCATGCCAGAGTCATGGCTCAGAATAGCAGAGCATCCCTAGATCTGAAAGGGACCAGGCAGATGGGGATAACGCCTGTTCTAGTGAAAATAAGTGTGGACAAATGACTGGAAATCGGTTGCTTCTTCCCTGCCTCTTCCTTTTTCCACCCGTACAAACTACCCAACCCGTGTGATACTGGACCGAAAGAAGTAGTATGATTGCAAGGAAGAAATCCTAATAGTTTAGGAGGTTAAGGTTCCCATCAGTGGTGTAATAGGGATTCTGTGTAAGAAATTAAATCAAACTGTAGAAGAGAAGCCACAGCTTGTTACTTAGTTGTATTTTTTGACTGAGATTCATACATGTTTCAGAAATTTCACCATTAAATCACAATATCTGTAAATAAATATAAGGAATAAGGAAGTAGTTGAACCAACAGTTTACTGTGAAATGAAAAGGAAAAAATAATTCAACACCATTCACTAAATTTCTCATTTCTCAACCTAAAACTCTTTTAAAGTCAATAGAATTTAGCCCTAGATTATCAATTTCAAAATATATCCTCATTTGGAGTTAGGTGAAATTTTCTAAGATAAATAAAAAATGAATTCTAGATACCATTACCTGCACATTCATGTTCACTCATGAGAATCATTTATAGGAAACAGTTTCCAATTCAGTGAAAGGGTTGAAGCGAATTATCATAAAAGCCTGAAGTTCAGAGAGGGTGTTGGGATGTTGCTTTGTCAGGCAGTAGCTATGTCACTCCCTTCATGATGAGACACAATGATAAAGATATTTGGGGTTGACTTTTTTAGTACCACCTCTGGAGGACTCATGACAATCATATAATAAATACAGTAATAACAAATCCTCTCTATTCTCTTCAAGCACCCTAACTCATGCTATTGCCACATTTATTTATTGGTGGAGGACCATTCTCCTATCTCCTGTTTCACTATTTCATAGAAAAAGTGTAACCAACAATCTTGGTCCCCACATACACAATCACAGAAATACTTTTTTACCTCTGAGAGCCCTACTCCTGTACTCTCTCTGATCTCCTTAAATCCAACCTAAATGCTTTATCATGGCAAATGATGCTATTTCCTATTACCTTTTCTGATTTTTTTCCAAAACCAACCACCTCTTTTTACTATGTGCACCAATGGTTTTGATAACACCCATTCCTTAATCATGTTGTATGTTGCCCACATTCTCATATATATTTTGCTTTGCCTTAAACTTCCTACATCTATTCTGGTATGTATAAAGAAAGCATCTCCAGTATATATCCCTTTCTTTCTCACTTCCCACTGTCTCTGTGTATCCTACTGAACCACAGACATCATTCATTAATTTGTTCACTGAACATTATTAAATAATACTTATTATGTGTCAGACCTAATAATCATGATGTGCCAGACCCAATAATCAGACTTAATAATCAGATAATCATGATGGTATGATCACTCACCTAGAGCCAGACATCCTGGAATGTGAAGTCAAGTGGGCCTTAGGAAGCATCACTATGAACAAAGCTAGTGGAGGTGATGTGATGGAATTCCACTTGAGTTATTTCAAATCCTAGAAGATGATGCTGTGAAAGTGCTGCACTCAATATGCCAGCAAATTTGGAAAACTCAGCAGGGGCCACAGGACTGGAAAAGGTCCATTTTCATTCCAATCCCTAAGAAAGGCAATGCCAAAAAATGTTCAAACTACTGCACAATTGCACTCATCTCACATGCTAGTAAAATAGTGCTCAAAATTCTCCAAGTCAGGCTTCAACAGTATGTGAACTGTGAACTTTCAGATGTTCAAGCTGGTTTTAGAAAAGGCAGAGGAACCAGAGATCAATATCCATTGCCAACATCTGTTGGATCATCAAAAGAGCAAGAGAGTTCCAGATAAACATCTACTTCTGCTTTATTGACCATGACAAAGCCTTTGAAAATGCGGATCACAAGAAACTGTGGACAATTCTTAAAGAGATGGGAATACCAGACCACCTAACTTGCCTCTTGAGAAACCTATATGCAGGTCAAGAAGCAACATGAACATGTCCATGAACATGGACATGGAACAACAGACTGGTTCCAAGTTGGGAAAGGACTATGTCAAGGCTGTATATTGTCACCCTGCTTATTTAACTTATATGCAGAGTACATCATGAGAAACACTGGGCTGGAGGAAGCACAAGCTGGAATCAAGATTGCCAGGAGAAATATCAATAACCTCAGGTATGCAGATGATACCACCCTTATGGTAGAAAGTGAAGAAGAACCAAAGAGCCTCTTGATGGAAGTGAAAGAGGAGAGTGAAAAAGTTGGCTTAAAACTCAATATTCAGAACACTAAGATCATGGCATCTGGTCCCATCACTTCATGGAACATAAATGGGGAAACAGTGAGAGACTTTATTTTGGGGGACTCCAAAATCACTGCATATGACTGCAGCCTTGAAACTAAAAGACATTTGCTTCTTGGAAGAAAAGTTATGACCAACCTAGACAGTATATTAAAAACGAGAGACATTACTTTGCCAACAAAAGTCCATCTAGTCAAAGCTATGATTTTTCCAGGGCCATGTATGGATGTGAGAGTTGGACTACAAAGAAAGCTGAACACCGAAGAATGGATGCTTTTGAACTGTGGTGTTGGAGAAGACTCTTAAGAGTCCCTTGGACAGCAAGGAGATCCAACCAGTCCATCCTAAAGGAAATCAGTCCTGAATATCTATTGGAAGGACTGATGCTGAAGCTGAAATTCCAATACTTTGGCCACCTGATGCGAAGAGCTGACTCATTTGAAAAGACCCTGATGCTGGGAAAGATTGAAGGCAGGAGGAAAAGGGGATAACAGACGATGAGATGGTTGGATGGCATTACCAACTCAATGGACATGAGTTTAAGTAAACTCTGGGAGTTGGTGATGGACAGAGAGGCCTGGCGTGCTGCAGTCCATGGGGTTGCAAAGAGTCAGACACAACTGAGCGACTGAACTGAACTGAAGACCTAATAAAGGAGGAGATTCATGCTTTCAATGACTATGCATACTAATTATATCTGTAGTCTGGACATGAACTTAATTCCCTACCCTCCTTCTCACTCTGTTATATTAAGAATCATCTAGACTGTTACCGTATTTGTGTTTTACTTATTCATTGTTGGGTCACCAGTACCACACATGGAGGCTGGGCCTAGTATGCATTAAACAGATCTGCCAACTTCAAGTTTTCCTCTTGCCATAAATAACAAAGTAGAGTACCTCCAGTGTTTCTTTTTTATTAAAATTACATTTTTAAATTTAAAAATAAAAACTAGTGTACACTATAAAATTTAAGCAAAACGAAGATAAAAAATCAATGATTTCTTCACTACAGTAATCTCCCCACCTTAAACAAGTTAACAATATTGTTCTGCTCTCTTCTTTATCCCTCATACAAAATATATATATATATATATATATATTCCCAGGTGGCTCAGTGGTGAACAATCTGCCTGCCAATGCAGGAGACATAGGTTCAAACCCTGAGTAAGGAAGATCCCCTGAAGGGGTAAATATTGTAACCCACTTCAGTAATCATGCCTGGAGAAACCAATGGACAGAGGAGCCTGGCAGGCTATAGTCCATACAGTCTCAAAGAGTCAGACATGACCGAGCACACACATGCATGCATGTGGACACACACACACACATGGCTTTTATTTACATATTTTATAAAAGTGCAGCACATTTTTATGAGGGAAATCTATCTGCAGTATTTTTCCAATATCTTTTTGAAAGTTTTAAATTGCAGACTTAATTTCTTTAATAAATATAAGGTTATTTATGCTATCATTTTTAAATGAATTTTTGGTAGCTTGTATTTTTTAAAAATTTTGACCATTTCACTTAGATATTGAATTTATTAGCATAAAATTGTTTTTCACATTTTCACATAGCCCCTAGCTTATGACAATTTTGATTATGTTCCTCAAAAAATTAACAACAGAATTACTGTATGATGAAACAGTTCCACTTCTGGGTATATACCAAGAAGAATTGAAAGTAGGATCTAGAAGAGATCTTGTACACCTATTTTTATAACAGCATTATTCATAAGAGCTAAACCATGAAAACAACCTTTAAGTGTTCATCAACAGATGAATAGTTAAGGAAAATGTGGTATATGCTTACAATGAAATATTACTCAGCCTTCAAAAGGAAGGAAATTCTGCAATCTGCTAAAATATGGACGCACCTTAAGGACATTATGTTAGGTAAAAACCAAGACAGTTACAAAAAGACAAATACTGTATTAATCTACTTATATGAGGTACTGACAACAGCCAAGATCATAAAGACAGAATGCCGAATGGTAGTTATCAGGGGCTGGGGAAAGGGGAGAAGGGGGAGTTAATATTTAATGGATCCAGGGTTTCAGTATTACAAGCTGAAAAAGTTATAGGGAGAGGTAATGATAATGGTTGCTCAATTATGTGAACAGCTTAAATACCTGCACAGTTAAAAATGTACATTTAAAACAGTTTAGGTGGTATATTTTATGATCCTTAAAAAGAACAGTATAATTAAAAATGGCCAAGATAGTAAATTTTATGTTATGTGTATTTTATCACCATAAAATTTTTTAAAATTGTCAACTGCTAATAAATAAACAAACAAAAAAAGGCTTGTCAAATTCTGGGAGCCTAGGAACTGTCTTTATTGTTAAGCTTTGTATCCACAAACCTAGAAAAATGTCTAGAGCAATATAGTATCTAGAAAAGCACCACTAGACACAAAGAGTCAACCATCTTCAAGATACCAATAGATATTTCTTTATCAAATTAAAGTCCTAAATCAGAAAAGGTGGGAGTGAGGAGGAAGCAGTAGAAATGAACTGAGCAGAAGATGTCTGTGAAAATAGTGACCTGTACTCTTTCACATGACAAGTTTAAATTTTTAATTTACTCTTATCTATGTGGAAGGTCCTACATAATTACCAAGGGGAAATACTATTCTTTTTAGTAAGACAAGCAAATAGCAATATCAGAAGAATCCCTTTTAGGCCAACAAATATGCCTCACATCAAAGTCTAAAATATCAGAGAGTATCTGCTGCCTAGAGATCAAACAGCACCCAAGTTACAATAGAAAGAAGAATTCTCACAGTGTCAGGTGGCCCATGAAGGCAACAAAGGAGAATCCATCCACTGTTTTATGGGCAAACATCAGAACTAAATAGATTTCTTTTAAGGCAAATACAGGAAAAAAAATGAAAATCTACAACATAAAAAAGACTGTAAACATAACACTCAATAATGCAGAAAAGAGGACTTCCCTGGCAGTCCAGGAGTTAAGACTCTGCCTTCCAATATAGGGGACACGGATTCAACCCCTGATAGAGGAACTAGGGTCCCACATTTCATGGGTGCAGCCAATTTATTTTGAAATGTAGAGAGGAACTATGTATGGGTGTGTACATATATACACAGGGTGTATATATATGTGTATATATACACATATATATATATGGGTGTGTATATACACAGGAACATAAATATGTATGTATGGTAACTGTAGCCATGAAATTAAAAGATGCTTGCTCCTTGAAAGGAAAGCTATGACAAACCTAGACAGAGTATTAAAAAGCAGAGACATCATTTTGCTGACAAAGGTCCATATAATCGAAGCTATGGTATCTCCAGTTTCATGTACGGAT